>NW_028227257.1:74607410-75037410 GCF_978045245.1 Mus caroli
CACAAATCCCTTAAGCATTAAAAATACGCTAACGAAGACCTTGAAATTAGCACTAAGTGTACAAAGCCCATACAGAAGCCAAACGAGCAAAGGGGAGCCTATGTTTAAGTTGCTTACAGTTCTCTAAGTTTGAGTGTTAACCTAGCTTGTTTTCAGAGATGATATTATGATTTATAAGAAATATTCAGCACCTAAAACAAGTTGATGCTTCAAATAATCAAATACGCATTGGCGTAAGAATATTATAGCCAAACACACATGGGCATAGGAATGTTAGAACCAAATACACATGGGCAGAGGGATATTGTCTTAAGCTTGCTTGGCTGTTTAGCTTTCCCATCTGTGAGCAAGTATTCCATACAAAGCTCCTTCCTTGTCTAGAGAGCCCTTTCTTTCTGTTGGTAGCTCTAGTTTCAGGGGTTCAACACCCTCTTCTGACCTCCTCAGCACCAGGCACACATGTGGTGCACATACATATGTGAAGGCAAACACACAAATAGATGAAATAAATAGGCAAAATAAAAAGGCACATATAGTGTAGAATGGGGAAAATGTAGCCATGTGTTGGGAAAGCTGGACAAACACTACCTTTGACAGCTAATATGCCATGTTGATGCTATGTTCACTACCAGCATAATAGAGAATTCACAAAGGATGCAAAAACATATAAGAAATAAAATGAAAATATCTTAAATATATTTGGCATAATTGTCAGTGATGAGAAGTACAGACTGTAAACTATTGAAGTTGCCAAATTATTAGAATGTTTCTCTAATAAGCTGACAACATTTAAAAACATCTATGCTCTATCTAATCACCAATGGTTGGATAAGCAGATGCTCTCAGGTCTTATCGGGAACAGTATGGTTCCTTTCCAGCTAAAACTTATGAGAACACATACAGACAAACTCATACAAAGTTCCAAAATGCAGAAATTCTCATCACTGAATTGTCTGTAATAACCAAAGACTGAAAAAGACCTAATGTTTATTGACATAGAACCACTGGGGTGAATACAGGGTCCCCAATGGAGGAGCTAGAGAAAGAACTGAAGGAGCTGAAGGGGTTTGCAACGCCATAGGAAGAACAATATCAACCAACCACACACACACACACACCCAGAGCTCTCAGGGACTGAACCACCAACCAAAGAGTACACATGGAGGGACCCATGGCTCTAGTCACATATGTAGCAGAAGATGACCTTGTTGGGCATCAATGGGAGGAGAGGCCCTTAGTCCTGTGAAGGCTTGATGCCCCAGTATATGGGAATGCCAGGGCAGGGAGGTGGGAGTGGGTAGTGGGTGGGGGAACACCCTCATAGAAGCAGCAGAAGCAGGGATGGGATAGGGGGTTTCCAGAGGGGAAACCCAGAAAGGGGATAATATTTGAAATGTAAATAAAATATCCAATAAAACAAAAGAAAAAAATCATGATGTATCCAGACGCTATAAGCAGATATGTAAAGTGTGTGATATTTCTTCAAAATATGTTAGCAGGGTACCATATAGTACAAGACCTGCTCCAACTAAAGGGCAAGAAAGAAGACAATGAGAAGTGGGGAATGTGGGGTACAGGGAAGAGAGGAGAAAGGGGGCAATAGTGTTAGAAACTCATCTGTGGACATGACATTCCAAGAAAGGTGCATAAGGTTGCTTCTGGGAGTTGTGGAAAGAAGAGATTTGTTTTTGAAGTATTTGATAGTTTTTGTTATCAAGTATAGTACTATTGCTTTTTTATCTAAAAAGATAAGTTTTGAAAAAAGTAAGAACTGCTTTTCATTAAAAAGTAGCTATTTAATTTGAATTAATTACTGCATCCTATGAAAATAGCTAAAGGAGAGGTTTCCTGTAAAAACAAAGAAACAAACGAACAAACACTTCTGTTCCAGAGGCTAAAGAGTTATATTATTAACTGTGCATTCTGATCGTACAGAGTATCTGAATTCTACTCCTAGTGCACATCAGGCAGCTCATAAGTGCCTATACCTCCTCTAGTTCCTGGGTATCCAGTGTTCTCTTCTTGTTTCCCTGGGCATCTTCACTGAGAGGTATATATTGCCACACAGACAAACAAGTATACACATGATTTTAAAATAAAAACTTAAATCTTTGTTGTTGTTGTTGTTGTTGTTTTGGTTTTTCGAGACAGGGTTTCTCTGTATAGCCCTGGCTGTCCTGGAACTCACTTTGTAGACCAGGCTGGCCCCGAACTCAGAAATCCGCCTGCCTCTGCCTCCCAAGTGCTGGGATTAAAGGCGCTCTCCACCACACTCGGCTAAAAAACATAAATCTTAAAAATTGAATATCGTCAGAAACAGAATTTACCTCAGTTATCCTGCTAGGCCTTAGCTAGGGCTCAAGGGAGAGATGGCATGATGGCTATTCTTGGTTTGTCAACATCTACATCTGGAATTAACTAAAATCTAATAGTGGAAGGCACACTAGTGAGAAAGTTTTGCCTCATTTGAAATAGGAAGATCCACTTCTGATCTAGATCATTAGGTGGGAAGACAGTGCCTTTAATCTAGACTACACCTTCTGCTGGAAGCCTCGTGAAAGGATCTGGAAGAAGGAAACTTTGGCTCTTTGCCTGATTACTCTCTCCGTTCTAGCTTTAAAGCCTCGCTGGCTCTAAAGCCTGCATCTTCAGGATGCCAGCATCTACTGAAGAGCAGCTGAGACATCAGCCCCATGGGCTGAGCAACTTCTGGAGTCTTGGACTTTCTGTCCATAGCCAGCCATTGCTAGAACAGCTAGACTGTACCCTGTCATTCTACGAAATCCCTTTTCTATGCATATAGATGGAGATTAATTCTATACATTTTGTTACTGTATAGCACTCTAATACAGATGGACACCAACATTTTTGGTTGATTAAAGTTTCAACAATAAGCAAATTCTTCCATACGAATTGAAACATAAGCCAACAAAATTAGATGTTACCTCTGATGTATAAAATGTATCACTCATGAAAGTATAGTTAAAATACTTGTTTTCTCTGAACATTAAACTTTGTCACATAAAAATATGAAGATGTGTATGTATACATGTGTCTTGGTTACTTCTCTATTGCTGTAAAGAGGCACTATAACCAAGAAAACTTATAGGAGAAGCCATGTAATGGGTGCTCACAGCTTCAGAGAGTTGCAGTCCAAGACCAACCATAATGGCAGGAAGTATGCCAACAAGCAGGCAAGCATCACACTGGAGCAGTAGTTGAGGGATTATATCTGATGTACAAGTAGTAGAGAGAAGGGGGTCTAGCATGGACTTTTAAAATCCAAAATCCTACTCCCCGTGACACATTTTCTCCAACAGTGCCGTACCTCCTAAAACAGTTCTACTAATTAGGGACCAAGTATTTATTCAAACCATCACAGTATGTATGCAAATGTCTAATGAAAGCAAATGATTTTATAACTTAAGTACTGACTTAAGGCATTCTTCCCACCTCTAGATCCCATCTCATTTCCTCTCTACCTCCTCATCAATTCTTCTTTCATGATGATTAAAAACCACACTTTTTTTTACTCACTTTTTCCTCATCTATACCTATGCCTTACATCAAGTAGACCTTTTATCCTTTCTTTTGTTCAATGAATAATAAGACCTGACATTTTCTAAGTACTTGTCATTCAGTAAAGAAAAATGCCAGCCCATTAAGGACATGGATTTTGGAAAGAAGAAGAATGATCTAAGCCAAGAGCTGGGGCTCACCGTGCCTGGGATCCCAGATACTTGGAAGTCTGAGGGACTGTGGAATAAGTGGGGGGGTATGGGGGACTTTTGGGATAGCATTGGAAATGTAATTGAGGAAAATACGTAATAAAAAATATTAAAAATTTAAAAAAAAAGAAATTCAGTCTGGGATACTTTGCAAGACCCTGCCAAAGACATCAAACTCTTCCTTAAGTGTACTTCAGGTAGGTTCCACAAAGGACTGTGAGGCATAAAAAGGAATCCTTCACACAGGCTAGAAAAGCACACTGGAGCACCAAGAGGAATAATGTGCCAGAGTCACAAGAGAAGGTGAAACATTCCAGACAGTCAGAAACTTTCTGGGGGGACAAGGGGAGAGCTAAGGCTGTTTGTTAAAGAAATCTGGCCAAAGTAGAGAGGGGTGTGGACTACATCAGAAGCCAACACAAGGAGATCTGGGCATAGAGACTTTGTAAGGTCTGATAAAGTCATGTTACTCCTCATCTAGGTTCCTTAACTTTGATTTTAAGTATTTTTATTATAACATGTTCTTTTATTACCATATTCTTTTATCACCTTATGGATGTTAATATTGTGTTTTCAGGTAAATGATAAGACCCTACAGAACAAAATAATCCTAAGTACACATTGGACATCTCTTGTGTCCTTTGTCACCTCACCTGTAAAATGAGGATGATATCACCCACTTTCAATTCTGCAAATGAGACAGTTCAAACATTATCAAACACCATATTATGCTAAGCAACACACCCAGGAGAGGGAGCAAGGTTCTGGGAACAGGTGAGTATGAACTAATTTTTTTCATTCATTCATAAATCCTTAGCAGGACTGTACCAATTACAGAACACATAGTCTGAAAGGTACTATGTGAATGTTGGACAGAACATGGACACTTCATCCCAGAGATTGTGCTTTTTAGTCCAGGAGCAGATACTGCAAACAGGTAGGTTGTATTAAGATATTTGTTTATATATGAGAGGTTTTTTAATTTAAAAAATACAGTTAGTTTTGTGCAATCAGACTAGTCTAGTTTCATGAGGGTTCCTTCTCTCCTAGAGCATATCTTACTCTTTTTCTGAGTCAAAGAAGTTAGCTTTCCCCTCAGTTCTAGCCTGTTACTGAGTACTTGACCATCCTTGATCTACATAGGAATCTAGAGCGGAGGACCGGGTAGTAGACATCCCATCAAGGCTCTGAAGAGCACACTGAAGTCTATGAACAGACAGGGTATGAAAAGGATGCTATGGATAAGAAGAGGAAGGGAAATGGAAGTAACAGATTCGCCCTCTTGAATACTAATGAGACCCCTCAGAGTTCCCAGGGACTAAAACCACCTACCAAAGAGTACACATGAGTCAGCCCATGGTTTCCACTACACATGTAGCAGAGGACTGCCTTATTTGGCATCAATGGAAGGAGAGGCACTTGGTCCTGTGGAGGCTTGTTGCCCCAGCCAAGGGGGATGCTAAAAGATGAGGCAGGAGTGGTAGGTGGGTAGAGGAGAGCCCTCTTAGAGATAAGAGGGAGAGGGGAGGGGGCAGGGAGTTCTCGGGAGGGGGCACTGAGAAGGGGAAAGCAACATGTAAATAAATAAAATAATTAATATAAAGAAAAAAAACGGGAAAAAAGGACAAAAAACTAAATCACTGTGTGGCCAGAAAGCCATGCAACTGAGGGAGCCAGTCCATAGCAAGAACGAGACTGAGACCTGTCCTTAGCTGAAAATCTCATTCTGAGTCTGCCAGGTGTGGGATTGCTTTTCTCTTTGATCTGGGCATGCATGTCTTAACACACATAAGCCTTACAACCTCTGCCTCTGCCACCCTTGAGGTAGTCACATAGGCCAGTGGCCAAATCACAGGTGAAACTTCTTCCCTCCCTCTAAGGACATGCCCAGTAAGCATCTGGAATTTCTCTCCATGCAAATGAAGCATTCCCAGTACCTTAGCTGCAGCCAATAATGTGTACTCACCCCAAAGCCCCTACCCACTCCCCAAGGTTTATATAGCCCTTGTTTTCCTCAGTAAAAGAGAGCTGTTCCATTGAAAACTGTCTCCAGATCCCTCAAACCTACCAGGTCAGGCTAAGCTTCATTCCTTCCAGTCCAGTCAGGGCCAGATGTAAAATGGTCCCTTGATAAGGAGAGAGCAAGAAGCATAGCTGGGCCAGCAAACCATGTGGCAACTGGCTGTCTCTCTGAAAAGACAGACCAACTTCTGCTTTCGTGACTATTCATCACTCATCCCCCCTGAATCATTTAAAGGATCTTTGCAAGGGACATCTGCCCCAGATTCTCTTAGGAAACATTTTCTCTTAAGTGCATCACAAGAAGGACCAAATGTTTCATAATTATCTAACACGTTATGGATGGGTTATTGACTAAATGCCACCAATGTAACAGGAAACCATGGAAGCCTTTGTGGTTTTACTAGTTTAAAAAGTGTAAAAACAAAACTTTTCTGAAGTTGCTCATCAGAAGCTGCCTGCATATCACCTGGTAAGACTGTGTTGCAGAGAGGAGAAAGACAGAAGGAGTTTCGGAACTTCACAAAGGAAGTGACAACTGTAGAGCTGGGAAAACAGGCCAGTGAACAAAAGAGAAGAAAGACAGGTCCAGCTGTGCAGGTCCAGCTGTGCAATGGCTTCCTTCCCAGACAGGGAAGAAGGGAGCTGAAGTCTCACCTATAAAGGTAAGCCAAGCCCTAGTAAAAAGAGATTGGGAGTTTTACACATTTGCTAAGTCCACCACTCTCACTAGACTCAAATACAGTTGGCTCTGGTTAAGACAATGAGTGACTTCTGGGTAGATGGCTGAAGAATGAAGAGATGTTCCTAGACCTGTGGGCTGCATTTCTACACTGTGTGAAGAAGGTAACAAGATTATTTTTGCAAAAATATCTCTCACCAGCCTACATCTCACCAAGTAGGCTGTCCTGGATGTCCAGTAAGTCTGAGGGAACCACCTGTCTCCACCTCTCCAGTGCTGAAATGTAAACACATGCTACCACCCTTGCCTTGTTTTCTTGAAGGTTCTGAGGATCAAACCCAGGTCTTTGTGCTGGAAAGCAGTAACTATGCTGTCTGAGCTGTACCTCCTGATAATTCAGTAGAGTCAGTCTGCATCTTTTTATTAGTGAGTTGAGGATTTTTATATATTTAAGATTATTCTTGTGAGAAGTTTTTCATTCTTGAAATGTGGGGATGTTTTTCTGGTAGATTGAATTATTGGATTTTTTCCGTCTTTCCTATTGGTAGTAGAGTTTCACTAGTTTAAATATCTGAGCCTGTGGGGAACATTTTCATTTAAATCACCACAATGTGCTTTGCCTTTCTTCCTTTCTTTCTCTCCCTCCCTTCCCCCATTCCTGCCTCCCTCCCTCTCTCTTTCTTCCTTCCTTTCTTCTATTTTTAGACATTATTGATTCTACCTCTCCTTTATTTCTCTTATAAAATGTATCCTTCTCTTTGCACTGTATTCCTTTAACTATGTTTAAAGCTTTGCTAGTAACAATGTGCTTTTCTTTGTACTTTTCTTGCAGTGTTGCCATTTCTGCATCAACTTTAACATACACCCTTGCTATTTGTGGCCATCTTGGTTGCTAATTATTTAGTTGTGCCCTATACTGCATCATTCTATGATTTCTGGGGCTTTAGGGTTGCTGGTAGGGTCTTTGACAAGGTCTCTTTTTGCCTTAAGGGGGAAGACAATATTTTCCTTTACAGGTTTTCATGTTGTTTCTTTACTTTGTGTTTTGATATCTTGGATGATAATATATCATCAAGACGTTTCTCTGGCCATGTGTTTCAGGGGTTCTAAATACCAAGTGTGTTTTGATACCTAAATCTTTGAATAGATTTGAGGATTTTCTGCTATGATTTCACTAAATAAATCCTCTGGGCTTCCCTTTTGAACCTTACCTCCTTCTTCAATTTTGTAGGCTCTTAGTTTTGTCCCTTGGGTCTAGTGGCCATGCTTGTCTGTCACTTCTTCTTTACTGACGTATGAGTGCCCTGTGTGTTCTACCTTTCCTTTCACCCCTGATATCCTTTCTGCACTTGGCCTACTCTAATGATATTTTCCACCAAGCTTCATTTCCAAGGTTTCTATAAATGTCCCCTTATTTCAATTTCCTTGCAGAATTTCTCTCCCTTTTGGGGTTTGGTTGAGAGTTGACTCCCTCCCTCCTTTACGTTGCTGGCTTCCTGTCCAGATCCTGAGTTGACTCCTCCCCCCTTTACATTGCTGGCTTCCTGTCCTGATCCTGAGTTGACCCCTCCCCCCTTTACGTTGCTGGTTTCCTGTCCTGATCCTGAGTTGACTCCTTCAATTATTCATTTGCTTCTTTGTATTCTCCTGAGATTGCTGGTCACTTTTACCAGTAAACTTTTGAGATCTTTATCTGACATTTTCCTTGTCTAACAATGAACTCTGTAGTTGAGGAGTTCTGACCATTTGGAAGAGTCATTACGCTACCTTCCTTTTCGTGTTTCTTGTATCTGTGTTATTTGTGGAGCTGGCAGTTGTTTTGGGTTGTATTGGGGGATGTTCTTAGTGACCACACTATTTTTGAAGGCTTACCCCCTAGTAGCACTCAGAGATGAGGGCAAAAACGCCAAAACAATCTAAACAGTACAAGATACAGAGTACACCTCACAGGTCTGTCTCCATAACCATGAAGCAGAATGCAACAAAACTAATGTATGGCATTCTAAAACATTATTTAAGGTGAACATAAAAATAGAATATAAACAAATAAAGGGATGAGAGAAAGAAAAATTTTAAGAGCCGGGCGTGGTGTCGCACGCCTTTAATCCCAGCACTCGGGAGGCAGAGGCAGGTGGATTTCTGAGTTCGAGGCCAGCCTGGTATACAAAGTGAGTGCCAGGACAGCCAGGGCTACACAGAAAAACCCTGTCTCGAAAAATCAAAAAAAAAAAAAAGAAAATTTTTAAGTCTCTGATTCTGACTAATGCTCGAAGCCCTCCAAATTAAGATACTTTATTAATTGACTAGAAATTACATTAAAAGCAAATTATGTAAATTATTTGTAAATTAGATGTATTTATTTAGTCACACTTTTTTCCAAAGTAATGTAAAGCAATATGCCGAAAAAATTAATCTAAGATGAAAACGAAGTTTAAAGAGCTACAAAAAAAAATTATAATAAAATCACTTGTCAACTTTTCTTCTGTATTAGCTAACATGCTGCCCATTATGTATGTGTGTGTCATGGCTTATGCCATGACTTTCTCTCCTGACACGTCAAGGCTTAAAGACAACCAGGATCGTAGCTGTCTTATTCATGTGAAGGATGTCTGAGACACAGTAGGTGCTTAATATGATTTCTTTCCAAAGAAAGAATGTACAGGCTCTCATTATCTATGTGACCATCTCACTCCTAGAAACCTGTACAATGTGCCTAGCTGAAACAGTTTATTTCCCAGCCTACATAACTAGCCAATGAGAGGTAAATGCAAAACACAGGACATTAGGAAATGCCTTTATGCTTCTGGGGGGTTATCCTGTACACAGTGGTTAGAGCTTAAGAAACTGTCTCTGAATGGTGAGTGAAGAGCCAGAGAAGCTCAGAAACTTCATTCCTAAAACCTGTAAGCTCTTAAAATGCCAGCGTTTGATTCTCTCCTGATTCTAACCAAGTAAATTAAACCACAGTGAGAAACAGTCTGATACTGTAGCTGAATGTCATACTAGGATACCCCTTGGAACACAACATAAATTAGGTAATTAGAGCTAATATTCAATTATATTTCACCCCATTGATTATTAAACATGGGGGCTGGAAAAGGAGAAACACATTCATTGAAGCATAAATACAAGAAAGTATACATAACTATAGTAACAGAAAACAGTACTCTCACACCCATATAGAATTTTGATATTGGGAAAAGTTCATCCATATTAAATGTTGACTTCTTCAAATTTGAATATGATTTTTTAAAAATGTTACAGCGCCATACACCAAGCATTACCCTAAAAAGGTTTAGCAATACAACCTTATATTTGTCAAGGACCTGCCATTTAATTTCTTGGGGTTTTCTTTTTCCCCATCCTTTGGACTACCAATCAGCAAGATTTTGTGAAAACTCTCAGATTACAACTTTCTTTCTATTTCCAGAAAACCACCCTAAGCAAGGCTTCAACCTCCTAATCCATAATTACTGTAATTGCTCTCTAAGCAGTCCTTCTAATTCCCCATCTTATCCATCCATCTCATTTCTTCTCAGGCCCTTCTGTTTAGCTGCATTATTTTGCTGTCTATGGAGTGCTGACTCTTAAATGTGACCCTTGATCACATTTAACTCTTCTTTATAAATCTATACTACCAAATGGTGGCATGGGAAGGCCTCATGTCCATTTACTTCCATATTCCTAACCCCATTTTCATATTAAAAATCATGTGGGGCTTTTTGTAGTACTGAGTATTTTAAACGTAACTTTGAAGACCAACTTCTAATGGTTATTTTCCACCTAATTAGGGTGAGGTTTAGGTATTATTTCAAAAACGGACAACCATCATCACTAACCAGTGGTGGTGGTGATACAACAGTGAACTAGGGAACATTTATGTTTTCACTCAACTACACATGCACAGACATATATCTGTGAACTATCTCTCCTAATCTAATTTGCCCATCTTTGTGTTTGAAGTCAGGTTCTTCACACTCCTTGCACCACACTTTGAAGGCAACCATCAGTACTGTGCTCCCCGTCTTCCACTCTCCTTAACCTCCTTGGGTTGCACCGTTGTTGTAATCCAAATTATCTCCCCCCTGTACAGTCAAACTATTCAACTATAAACAAGTTTAGTGGCCTGAGATTCCCTTACTTTAACTATGACAGTCTATTAATTTTTGACTCATTTGCACTGACCAATTTAGAACTTAACTTTGATGTCTTCTATTGCCTATTTGATATTTATTTTCTGTAGCCAACTAAATCATAAGCCCTTTAAATGGGACATAATGTTATAGTTCTTTTGTGTGTTTTTCCCAATGGTCTTGTCATTCCCTAGAATGTTGTAGGACTCTGAGCTTAAACCTACATGACACAAATGACAGACATGTAAAAGATGACTGGACTCAGCTTTTAAAATAAAAACAAATGAGGGGAAATTGAGGAAGCAGTGGTTTACAAATTAGAGACAGACTGGGTTACTGTCCCAGCTACTTTGCTTTCTAGCCATGTATTACTATAACTTAAGAGATTTAGTTATCATCTCTTAGGTTCAGTCTTCTTGTTAGGAATTAGTAATAGTAACCATGCATGTATTGTTGAAAGGATTAACTATGTGTGTGTGTCTAATTTAATGTTGTATTATAAGAATTAAATAATTATGAAGAATTCATTTGCTCTCTGTCATTGACTGGACAAAGTCAATTAAATAATTAAGACCGAAGAATAGAAGAAACAAAGGAAGATTTCTATGCCTATGGGAAGAAAGGGGATGTAAATACTACAAGTTTTGTAAAGGAAGACTGGAGTATGGTGGATCAAACAAAAGGACCACCTACACGCTGCCAAGGCCTGTACCTCACAGCATGTCCGGAAAGATGACAAACACCCAAATCAGAGTCAATGGCTCACAGTACTCCTTTGTTACAATTCATACGGAAATAAAAAGGCACCTGGGTTACTCATGTGCTTACTCATTCAACATATACTATTGCTCACAAAGTACTGTACTAGATGTCATTCGATCTAGAAATTCTATCCTGTGGAGTTAGTGGCATGATTAGGAAGATAACACATGTGTGCAAACAGAAAAGATGTGGATGCTAATCACTGCCAAACTTGAAGGATGAAAAAATCATGAAAGATTCCACTGAAGAGCTTACAACCTGTGAGAGAGGCTTGGGTTAGAACACACTTGTCTTTCCTTCAGTAGATGTAGCAGAAGATACACCTTCAGAAAGGAAAACACAGGACGCCTGAGATTCTAGCACACTAGGACTAAAGCAGGTAGCAAGAAATATGTTTCTATGTTATGAGGTCTTTTGATGTCAGTTTGTAAGGAAAAATCAAACAATCCAAACTTTAAGAGATATGCTCCAGTAAGTAGGAAGCACTGAGTTTGTCTAAAGAAGAGGGCAAGTGATACCCATCCTGAAAGCTACCTCAGCAGCCTAGATGGAAGATACCCAAGGCTAGACTGAGCAGTGCACAGCCGTCATTGACAGCAGTGTATGCTGGCATGTTCCTAGAATTCAATAGCTTTCTCCACTTGGGTCTAACTAGTCAAGCAAAGAACATTTGTAAATCCTTCATCTCATTTCTTGATTCTGAAACCCTGAGAGCTAGAACGGCTGACATTTTTGTTTCTTAAGGAGCTTGTGTTGAGGCTAAAGTTTCCAGGAAAAGAGGGAAATGAGGAATAGATGACAGTGAACAAAGGCAGCATGGCTTCAAGATTTAATGAGGACATTTTGAACATTCTGTTCTCTCACTTGCTGTGAAAAACCTACACTTTGCTTCTTAAAAGGTGATATTTCCTCAAAACACACTAAATTCTGTTCACCTGTAGACAGGAAGAATAATGAATTGAAAGTTTATACTGTGTGCTATGACATTACTTACACCCACCCCACTCACTCACTATGAAGTCCAATACTGGCATTCCTAAGAATCAATTTTGTAGCCTATTAAACATTTAGTTTTATTTGGATAGACGATGCTATTAGGATAAAAACCTCAGTATCTAAGCGTAGATAAAGTTACGGTGGGAAACAACAGCATCCTGATAAGACAATTCTACAATTTAACCTTCATGGCACCAAACAATAGGTAAATAAATAGAAGTTGAATAGAAGTTGAGAGACTTTTCCTTTAAAAGTTCAGGTAAAATAATGTTCAGGTTTCAATTTTTCTGGCATAGAGTTTTTGTTCAACTCAATTCTGTAGAGAATGAAAGGAGCTACAGACAGTACACAGGGAGCAAACAAGTAGGCATGGCTGTGGTTCTTTGAAGCTTTCTTTCTGTAAACAAGTTGTAGACAAGATTGGGCACATTCCATAGCTTTCCCATCCTGACATTGTAACAGTCAGCCACTCCATCATGGACTGATTAAACACAACATATGTGTTCACTCTGAAACACAACATAGGTGTTCACTCTGGGGCACACAACTACCCCACCAGTCACAATGAAAACGCTAAGCAAGCATTATCTCAGCTTACAACTTACTGGCCAGGACTACTCACATGTTCTACTCGATCGCAATAAACTTCCTTATGTAACCATACAATCCTAGAATCTGGCCAGAGCCATCAGTGACTACCAAAATTACTTTAAAGATTGTCTTAGGGAAACTTTTCTCCCACTCAAATATATTTCCTGTGTGCAGCATTGTCAAATTGAAGCCTAGAAAATTAAGCTTATAGGCATTTCAATTGATCTAATTAATCACTCTAGATAGATATTGTTGAAAGGCCCATGATCTCTCAAAAGGCTTACTCTTCTGTGAGAAATTCATTTGTCATATTTCAGTTTATATAACATTTAATAAAGAGAACGTTATAGAAAAGAAAATAAGTGAATGAAAAAAGCCTGACGGTCAGACTGACAGATTTCCATCATAAAATGGGTAGAAAATAGCTTAGATATGCAAATGTACTTTAATTATTGATTTGTATTATATTTCTTGGTAAAATTTTAAATTACTTATTTTCTATTATCTAAACTTCAGATTCAAGATGATACATGCTATCAACCAGACTTGTCTTACCTATTGTCTTTTGAAAAAAAAATTATTAGCTTCAGTCTAAAAATCTAGGATTACTTAAATTATATAAAGTTATGTTCAATTTTGAAAGAACTACAGGTTTCTTATAAGTGTCATTTACTATTAAATTATGAGATTGTGTGGACAATAGATTCCATCATCAGACTGTCTACCTCCTGACTCTCTATAAAAAGCATAAAATGGAGTTATAACAAAGGCCTTTCTCAGTCATACATTCTAATAACAATAACATTCCCAAAATGATGAACTTGTAAAAGCATGGATCTGTAGGGAAAAAAGGAGACCTTGAATAGAATTATCACTCCTCTCAGCCCTCAACGAGAAGAGCTCATGACCAGTGACCATGTGGATAAAGAGTAAACTCTGTTTACGTGGGAAAAAAATCACACTGACATTAGAGTATTATTTTATGTTGGTAAGTCTTTTGTTTTTTTAATAAATTACAGAGTGTGAATTTGCATTACAAAGAGAGATGCAAAAGTAATAAGGTAAGGAAGAATTTAGAGGGAGTAAAAAAACTAAAAAGCAGTCTATGGCATTATTTCACCCTGGACTCACTAATGGAGTATAGTACAATTAGGACCATTATTTATGCTACATTTTATCAAACAGAAGTTTCTCATTTTCATATGATTGTGTAAAACAAGATTCTTTTCATACCCATAAAGGAATTTCAAGCTGTCTGACAGTTATTACTGTTATACCCTTCATTTCATTAAATTTAATATTATTCTATCTTTGACTTGCATACATCAAATGGTTTTCAATTTGCCCTCAGGGACCCATTTAGACTGGACAATGTGTCATGGAAATAGATACACAGAAAATAAATAATTTAATTTAGCTGAACAGGCTTACCTAGATTCTTGGAATATCCTTAGTTTGCAATAAGTATCACTGAGTTTATCTAAACTATGAAACTGCAGGAGTAAAATCCATAAAATAGCTCATTCTCTTAATACACACACACACACACACTTTTTTAGAAAGCTAAAGATAGTACTTGGAAAGAAGCAACAATATGAACTAACCAGTACCCCCAGAGCTCCCAGGGACTAAACCACCAACCAAAGAGCACACACAGTGGGACTCATGGCTCCAGCTACATATGTAGCAGAGGATGACCTAGTCAGTAATCAATGGGAGGAAAGGCCCTTGGTCCTGTGAAGGCTCTATGTCCCAGTGTAGGGGAATGCCAGAACCAGGAAGCCAGAGTGGGTGAGTTGGTGAGCAGGTGGTTTTTTGGAGGAGAAACTGGGAAGAGGGAGAACGTTTAACATGTAAATAAAGAAAATATCTAAGAAAAAAAAAAAAGAAAAGAAGGAAAAGTAATCTAACCAAGGGCTAAAGGATAGCTCTGTGCTTGCATCACAAGCATGAGTTTGTACATTTCATCTCCCAGAATCTTTATAGAAATGCCTGCCACGGTGGTGGCACAAGCTTGTAATTGATCAATAAGGAGGTAGGCATAGAAGGACCCCTGGGTTTGTCAGCTTGATAGTCTAACCTAGTGGCTAAGATCCAGGACAATGAAGAGACTGTCTGTCTCAAAGGAGGTATACAGCTGTTTCTAAGCATGATACTCAAAGTTGTCCTATGGCCTCCATGTGCTCATGCACCCCCCCCCAAACACATACACACATGTATCTGAACACACTTGGACACACATGTACTCATGCAAATAAATAAAAACGAGTTGTCCTGTGTCCTCTATGTGCACATGCATATACACACAAGGACATAAACCTACACATCAAATACATAACAACTTACCCAAATTATCATAGATAGGATATAATTAAAAATTTTAAAGTGCATTAGTTAGTGGTCTACTTAAGCATGCCATTAAATATGTGGCTTTCTTGATTTGAATAGCACTTTAAATTTTCATGGATACTTTTAATGGATTTGAAAACTTTTACTCTTTAATATGTGCCTTGTGTTCTGTGCCATGCCAGTTTAGAGACCTCTGAGTTCTTGTAGCTATCAGCCTCTGAATCATGGAGATGGAAAGATCTCCCATCACTACAGACAGTGTTGAGGTAATTTTTAATATTTGAGGGTTCCCAAAACACTCAAAACCTTGGGAACACTCAAACACACTCACTGCATTTAAGAGAGAAGGATGAAAATAAAATATAAAAAATTTCTGGAGAAATATTTAATAGCAAATATTACAAACTTTTAAACTTGATTTAAAATGTCGCTAGTTTGGCTAGTATATGTGTTAATTTGATTTTACTCAGATTTCTGCTTTTTTTTTTTTTTTGGCCATTTTATAGAGACAGAATCCCACATAGCAGTTAGCATTGAGTTCATTGAAAAATTCATTCATTATCTCAAGAAACACAATTAGAAGCGAGGTATTGAAGTACATGCCTTTAATCCCTCACAAGTGACTTCAAGGTTATCCTGGGCAACATAGACAGACAGGCAGACAGACAGACAGATAAGTAAAAAAGAGAGAGAACATGAGAGACAGAGGAAGATCATCAGCTGTCAATTCAAAGCAAGCATGTTATTTAAGGTACTGGAATATAATGGTATTTATTGTGAATATTTTTTCTTTTCCTTTTTTTTTTCTTTGACTTAGAATTATCCAATACCAAACCTGTTCAAAGTAAGTAGAATCCCCAGAGAATGCATTCTTGATGGGGATAGTGCTTCCTCTCCTCCTTACAAGTCCAGAGGAAGACCTTCCCCAGAGCAGTTTAGAAACGCCTGCATGAGAGGCAGTCTGCACTGTGCTGGGATGCGGGCAGTGACTCAGTGACAGAAATGCATCATCAGCCTCTGTTGTCCTCCTGGTTTCTACCCACTTCCCAATTTTGTTCTTTCATTTTCTGTTGATTCTCTATCATTTCAATAACTTTTTTTAAAATAACCAGTTGTATTCTGTGAATTATAACCTATCCCTATGAAATCTGCTTACTATGGTCTCTATGAAGCAAATAAACAAAAGTGTTGAATTACAACTAAATGTCCCAAAGAAATCTGTAGAAAAATATTGAATGTTAAAAAAATTCTGCATAACTTATCACTAAGCTTTATCTCCCAGACCTTTCCTCTGCAGTCTATCAGAGGAACTGGACTCACTGCAAGGCAGTCATTGTGCAGTAAATAAAATAAATAATATATCAAAACCTAGCTTTCTGCCTTGTTTTAAGATATGCTTGTCAATCACAAAGTTAGATTCAGAGCTGAGACCTGTGTATTGTCAAAAGGAAAGGACCTTGGCTAGATTTATGGACTAAAAATTACATCTACTACCCAAAAGGCTAGCTCTTTCCAAAATAGGCCACCTGGGGGAGAGCTTGGGATTTTAGCTGGTGAACTGAGGCTCTAATCTCAGGCACTAAGACTTGAGGGAACAAATCTAATATCCATAGTCACTTAGATGAGGGTTTGGAAGACAGAAAGGCAGAAGTCAACTACAGACAAGTTAGATGAGTGCTAAAATGTTGCCCATTTTCTGAATTGAATGATCTGATCACGTCAGATACCCCCCCCCCACACACACACACACTGGTTTCCCTGCTTCCTGATCCTCAATCCCTTTTTCACAGAGAGTTCTGAAATGTGAAATAACACATATAAATCCTCTACTTACGGCTCCCCAAAGGTGGTTCGCTACATTTGTAATAAGATCTTAAGTCCTCAACATGGTCCAGTCTACCAGCTACAAGTTTATAAGTTTCTCCATCCATTTCAGAAAACTTATCAACAAAATTTGGCCAGTCTTTGCCTTAACAACTAACTCTCCTAGTTGTTTGTACGCCATAATAACGAATAACTGTATTCTCCCAAAGGCATACACAAGAACATCTGCTATGATTCATAATGTTCTAACTAGAAAGAATCCTGTTAGGAGCACAATGCATAAGTGAATGGGTAAAATATGATACAGCAGGCTATACAGCAATAAAAAAAATAGTAAACAAAGATGGATTTGGAGAAGGAGGTAAATATGATCAAAACACATTGTATGAAAATCTCAAAAGGCTAATACACTGATATTTAAAAATAATAAACTAAAACATACAACAAAAATAACATTCACAGACTTTCTGTTCTGCAAAAGGAACACGCAAGATCTATCCTAAGGACTTCTTTCATGATACAATGTGCCCTCTTCTTCTTAGAGCAAAGACTAACAAGGGTGTAAAGGGGGAACGTTGCATTGCCCATCCTCAAGCTTCTCACACCAAAGATAGGAAAGTTGTCCCCATGGCAGCTGTATGGCACGTGGATCATGCCACCAGATGAGCTTGAGACTAGTGCAGTGGAGCATGCTCAAACCTCAGGAATCTCAGAGATTTGAGACCAAGGAGGAGGAGGGTCTGCTCCCTCCCTGCCTCCATGCCTGCACTGGAACATGTAACCACAACCCCCCAACTAAAGTGTCGACAGGCAGTCAATCAGGTAGCACAGTGTCTGGATCACGTCTTTATGCTAATGAGGCATCGCAATAGTCTTAGCCTTCAGTCAATGACCTTCTCTTCCTGGATACTCTCACGCCCTTCCCCAAATTTATAAATCCCTGGCTCACCTATAATTAAGGGTATGCATTCAAATCCACCCCCAATGAGACAATATGAACAAGCAAAGACTGTGTCAGAGAGCTGCGTCATTAGAGATCACTACGGAGACCTATACCAAAAAGAGCTGCAACAGGAAGACTCCCAAAATAGAAGGCCTCTCTTTTCCCTCCCCTCTGGCACTCACTCCCAATCAGCGCATCCAGACCTTGCTCTCCCCTTCCAGGTTTGGGTACAGCAGTGCCCTAATCCCCAGAAAGGGAAACAGGGACTATGGACCCCAGTCCCAGACTTTGCCTTGTCTTCCCTGAGACAGTGCATTCCAGGTGCCCGGACACTGCCAGAGGAGAGACAAAACACAACATTCAGGGGTTAGGATAGAAGTTTCATTTAGAGACGTGATTGATTATATCATTATTTGTTGATAATTAAGTTAATATCCAATCCCTTCTCTTCCACAAAGTTAGGGGAAACAAGTCTGAAAGTCCTGAGCCTCCCATCATGTCTTGGCGACCAACCCCATCCAGGAAACCCAGATACAAGGCATCTCCATAACATGTACAGGACACCTTCAGTCCAGAAATATTAAATGTCTTAGAAACCCTCATGGTAAAAACTTAGCACTAAGGCCAAACATATAAATTCCTGTCACTTCTATATTTGGGGCTATTCCAAGGTTTAGAAACTGTGTTTCAAGACCTGTGAGCAGAAGTCAAATATATTCTTATTACAGCTCAGGGTACATAAGACAAATCTGCTTCCTCTAAGATCTGTCTTAAGTAATTCAAAAGTATTTTCCAAAGTCAATGAAGTGGAAAGAATATAAAGTTCAATGCTGGTCACAGCACTTACTGCTGAAGTGACCCTCAAATACCTCAATAATTATATTGAGCTGTTGAATAATAGGAGGAGGACTAGCTGACATGGTGTATGTGAAATTATTCCACAAAGTATACAGTTGTGATCTAGTCCATCAACATTATCAAAATGAAAACTTCCAAGGTCTTTCTCCATACTTGATAAAGTTGTTCAATAATATGCTCACATTCCTTCAGCACACAGATAAGGGTTGCCATGGAGCTAAGCAATGCTCACAATACATTGTCACTTAAATGTAATATTATCCAAGGCAGATCCAAAACCTGACAACTTTAATTGGAAGGTGTGATCTTTGAATCTGTCTTGAAGGCATCTTTTAGCTAGGAAATATAACTTAGTAATATGAGACATGTTAGAATTTAGGTATAGGCAAGGACTTTCTAAATAGTATTCTAGTCACTAAGGAAATAATGCTACAGTCAACATTTGGGAATAGAATGTCCTTGCATGGGAAAGCAAATTATTAGTTGGGTGAATAATCAGCTTACAGAATGGGAAAAAAATTCTTTGTTAGTATACAACTAATTGGAAAGATGGTTAATACCCAGAGTACAAAATAAAACTAACAATGACAAATTCAAACAATCCAATCAACAAATAAACTAACAGAATAAACAGTTTTCAAAAGAAAAATATAAGTTAAACCTACAAATTTCATCTGACACCAGTAAGAATGTCAGTCATTGAGAAAGTAAATAACAACAAATGTTAAAGATGTGGTGGGACTCTTAAATCCAGCCTCTACTGAAATAGGTATGGATGCCCCACCTCCACCAGAAAAGACAACCTAAAATTAAATCTACTAAACAATCTAGCTGTAGCCTGAGCTCAACAGTGCTCTCAGTGTTTGCTGCAGCGCATCACAACAGCTAGGTTCTGGAACCAACGTGGCTGTCCACCAACAGAGAATGGATACAGAAAATGCAAATGGATTTGTTTTCAGCTATATGGAGGCTCATTACTTTCGTGATAGTGGATGCAACTGGAGCTAGTAAGACATGTGTCCTGTTTCTTCTCATTTATGGTTCCTCAATTTTTATAGAGACATGAAACTCATGTGTGCGTATATGATATGACATTGGAAGCAAAACTGTCTCGGGAAACAATGGTGACTAACATGGGCAAGGAAGGGGAAGAAGTGACGAGAAGGGAAATGTACAATATATAAGTGTGCTTGTATAATATATAAGTGGGCTTGTACAATATAGATGTGTATGGAAGTGTTTCTGTGTAACATGCCATCACATACAATGAATACATAGAATGAACTTTTTAAAAAAGAAAGAGTAAGCAAATAAAACCTTAAGTGTCCTAGGAGTTGCTGGAAGGACACTTGTCAGAATATAGAGTTTGCAACTTCATAGATGGAATGGATTGAGATAACAGACATAAAAGGTCCAACATCAGGCACCCCTTGCTATACATTATTTCAACTAATAAATTCATTTGAACTGAATTCCAAAGGTGTCATCTTTAACATTTTAATATTAAGAAAATGTCATCTAAGGCTACAACAAAATATAGTACTATTTGGTTGCATGCAGAGAAAAGGCTATACCTTTGCCTCCAGCAGGCCTCCCACTTCCCAGCCTTGTGTTCCTGTCTCTGCTATACCACTCGTGTTCCCTCTCTATATTCTCTGCTCTGTCCTTCAAACACTTACCTATGGCTTTTTGCTTTTTTAAAACATAGTTATCACTAGCTAAGTATAATGACCCCTGTCTACCGAATATGAACTAACTGGTACTATTATACAGTGGAGACAACTTTGGTATCTGAATCTGCTCAACTGCTACAGCTCACACCTCAAAGGATCATTCCTCATAGCCAGAGATGGATAACCAGAGATGGATTTTGACTATTCAGTTCATTATACTACAAGATACCCCAATATTAACACCTGGATAAAGGAATTACTATTACAAACTACACCAAAAAAAAGTGAAAAAAACCTCAGTAGCATTACTGGGAGAAATAATTAAGTTAGTTTATTAACAATGTGTACAGAAAACAACTGGTTGATTGATGATGATGATAATGATATTTTAGTTTAGTGGCAGCATAAGAAGAAATATAATAGCCAATTTCAAAGAAATTCTTTCACTAAAATGGAGCCGTCCAACTTGAAGTACTTTTCCTTCATCAATGATTCACATTTATTGAGCCTCTGCTGGAGCAGTCTGGGAGCACACCATAAAAGCTTTCACTCTCGAGGTATAATGCAGCCAGTACAGCCTCCTGAGTACTAACGGCCACAAACATCCATAGGGCCGGTCATTTTGCATTACATCCACCCACAGAAGATGAAACTCTTTTCTCCATAGCAAGATGGGTCCTACTTTACCTAAGTGCATCAGCCATTGACCATTTAAGGACATTTGGAGGCGAGCAACAAAACTTAAGAATTGTGGCTAGAAATAATGAGAACAAAAGTTTATGAAATTTTCCATCAGACTTAGACGTCTGTCTTTCCAGCATGCCGGAACTTCACAGACATATAAGGTAGGGCACCGAGACTGTCACATGGTAGATACTAATTGTTCCGATTAAAGTCTAACAAGCTTGCTTCCCTGCTGCTTGGAGAATGCGTCTGACTTTTGATCCTGACATCTGTGTCTTACAAGAATTTCACTCTGCTCTGACATTCCTTCTGATGCTGATCCAGGAATTAATGGATTGTGAAAAAGCTGGCAGGATATCATTTAAAAAATAGAATTCCTAGTGTACATGCAATGAAAAGGTATCAGAATTCACATACTTTGCATCTGATATCAACATAATTCTCATGTTGGAATATTTGTTTGTTTTAGTGCCATTCCAGAACAGGATCGAAATAGCACTTAGCTAAAATGTCCTCAAGACAGAATAAAGAGTTATTTTAATATTCTCCCATTATATGAGGGCAATGAATTTTCTAAAAAATGTCAAACAAATTCCATGTAAGGTAATTTGGTCTGAGTAACCATTTCTAATGCATACAATTGGTCACTATTTCTACAGAACTTGGTTCTAATATAATGAAATTTTTTGCTTAGAAAATCAGAGGGTTTTTTAAAAATGACTTGAAACTTGCCCTGGCAATATACATGCTATTTCCTCTAATGATTTATTCTGTTTTGAGACAGCAACCCAGTGCACTCTTGATCAAATAAGAACTCTAATTTTTAAAAGTATCTGTAATTTTCATACAAAAAAAAGTTTAAATTAAAACTGTTTGAAGATGTGTTTTTAAATTGAGGAATTTTCTTCAGGATTGAAATTTTACACATCAGAAGATACTGTCGTGCGTTTCGTGATTCTGGATAATTACTAGATGCCAGCAGATAGCTTAAACATAGCTTAGATTCATTGACATTAATGTGTGACAAGCATTACAGAACATATTCAGTAATTTTTTAAAAAAGGAAAAAGTGAAAGGATTTTTGAAAAGCCAGAGAAAGCCACTGTGGTAGCAACAATTCGATTCTATGTAGCAAGGGAAAGGGACTCGATGTGTCCTAGTGATGTAGATATTCAACAAGTCTAAAGGGAATGTGTGTCGATTTCATTATTAAATCATAATTAAGGCAAAATGTAGTAAGATTAGAAACTGAACTCATTTATTCAAGCGAATACTTAATTTTCACATTAAAAAGGGCACTACTGTTTTAAGTCATAAATATCCAATGACTATGTTTAAATAGATTGCCTTGGTGACTTTTATCTTCATCTGTTATATCAAGAAATGTGGCAATGAGATCACTCAAATAAATAAAAGTGGTTCATAATAGCCCATGTGTTTTGGCAGTTACTTTCTTCCACAACTTTATTTAAATTTTTACATATCACCTTTTGACATGTCAAGCCCCTGAGGACTCTCCAAATACAAGATCACTAGCAAATGGAACACGGGCTTCCTCTTTGAAGAATGAAAGTTTTTCAGGTCCAAAATCCCCTCCAATGGACCCTTCCTGAATAATCCTATTGGAGAATCCACAACGCTTTACCATGGCTGTAAGTCAGCCCCACTCCAATCTGTATTTCTTAGGAGCGTGGACCATACTTTAATGGCTGTTTCTTGTATCTTTTATCATGTGCTACACTAGATTTACCTTAATGCATTCAGGACACAAAATACTGAATGTATTACTATTGTTAAATAAATATTTATGTGCTAACATGTTAAAATTAACTATCCACATTAATGATAAATATGTATTGACTAAAATAGGAGATAGAAGTGGGATGAGCAGTTTAGGACTAGATCTCTGATCTCTGGTCTGGATTCTAAAGGATTTTAAGATTGCCTCTTCAATGAACATAGTAGAGGACATGTCCTTATGTTATGGTCAAATATCCTTGGGTTATGTTCATAGCAGCCTTATTTATAATAGCCAGAAACTGGAAGCAACCCAGATATCCCTCAACCAAAGAACAGATATAGAAAATGTGGTTCATTTATACAGTAGAATACTGTCTAGCTATTAAAAATGAGAACATCATGAATTTTTCAGACAAATGGATGGAACTAGAAAATAGCATCTTGAGTAAGGTAACCCTGACTCAAAAGTACAGACATGATATATACTCACTGATAAGCGGTTATTAGCAAAAAAAGAGTTCAGAATACCCATGATACAACTCACAGACCGTAGGAAGCTTAACAAGAAGGAAGACCCTAGTTTGGATGCTTCAATCCCACTTAGAACAGGAAACAAAATAAACATGAGAGGCAGAAGGAAGGAGAAACACGGGTGGAAGAGGAGGGAGGAGGGAAGAGGGGGCAGGATGTGGTATGGGGGAGACAGAAGAGAAGTCCTGAGAGCCAGGAGAAATGAATGGAAATATACAGCTGCTGGGGGTTGGTGGAACAGGGAGAGTACTCATGGGAACTTCTAGAAAGTCCCAGAGACTTGAGATCTGAGGAGCTTCCAAGACTCAATGGGGGTGACTTTAGCCAAAATACTCAACAGTGAGGAGATAGAACCTGAAGAGATCACCTTCAATAGATAGATAGGGTCCCCAGTAAAGGGATGGAGTCACCAACCCACCTTCAAAAATTTTGACCCAGGATTGTTCCTGTCTAAAAGAAATACAGGGACAAAAGTGGAGCAGAGACTGAAGTAAAGGACATTCAGTGACAGGCCCAACTTGGGATCCAACCCATGGGCAGACACCAAACTCAGACACTATTACTGATTCCATATTGTGCTTGCAGACATGTGCTAGCATGGCTGTCTTCTGAGAGTCTATACCAATGGCTGACTAAGACAGATGCAGATACTTACAACCAACCATTGGACCAAAGTCGGTGGAAACAACTCCCCCCCCACACACCCATGGAAGATCTAGGGGAAGGACTGAAGGAGCTGAAGAGGATTGCAGTCCCATAGGAAGACCAACAGTCTCAACTAATCTGGACCCCTGGGAGCTCCCAGAGACTATGCCAGCAACCAAGGGCTTACATGGACTGGTCTGACCCCAGGCCCATATGTAGCAGAGGACTGCCTTGCCTGGACTCAGTGGGAGAGGATGCACCTAATCCTGTAGAGACTTCATGCCCCATGGAAAGAGGGATGCTCCCAGGGGAGGGGGGAAGTCCTCTCAGTTACAATTGGAAGGGAGAATCGGGTGAACTCTGGGAGGGGAGACTGGGAGGGGGCAACATTTGGGGTAAATAAAATAATTAATTTTTTAAAATAGGAAAAAAGATTACCTCTTCAGAGTGAAGAATATTACAGTAGCATTAAGAAAAAGTATTGCCTTCTAGCCAAAAGAATACAATCTGCCTCTGAGTGGAGCCATACCATTGCCCACTTCCTTAAGTTGTAGATGGGCTTGTCAGTCCTATGTCCAAAGGAATCATCCCTCAAGAAGGCAGGTCTACCTTGAGCCATGCTAAGAACAACAATTAGCTCTTTAATGAGATAATGTACTTTTCCTTTCTCTCTCTCTCTCTCTCTCTCTCTCTCTCTCTCTCTCTCTCTCTCTCTCTCTCTCTCTCTCTCTCTCTCTCTCTCTCTCTCTGTATTCCTGTTCCCAAATGTAGTGCCTACAAGCTTTCATGAGATTCTGTTGGGTCGTGAGCTACCATATGGGTGCTGGGAATTGAACCCAGGTCCTCTACAAGAACTGCGAGTGCTCTTAACAACTGGGATATCAGTGAGAGGAGAGGCCCTTGGTCCTGAGAAGGCTCGATGCCCCAGTGTAGGGGAATGCCAGGACAGGGAGCAGGAGCGGGTGGGTTAGTGAGCAGGAGGAGGGGGATGGGATAGGGGGTTTTTGGAGGGGAAATGAAGAAAGGGGATAACATTTGAAATGTAAATAAAGAAAAAAATCTAATTAAAAAAAGAGATTCTGAGCCGGGCGGTGGTGGCGCACGCCTTTAATCCTAGCACTTGGGAGGCAGAGGCAGGCGGATTTCTGAGTACGAGGCCAGCCTGGTCTACAAAGTGAGTTCCAGGACAGCCAGGGCTATACAGAGAAACCCTGTCTCGAAAAACCAAAAAAAAAAAAAAGAGAGAGATTCTGGGATAGGGGGTTTTCGGAAGGGAATTGAAGAAAGGGGATAACATTTGAAATGTAAATAAAGAAAAAATCTAATTAAAAAAATAGATTCTCGAACAATATGAACTAACCAGTACCCCGGAGCTTGTGTCTCTAGCTGCATATGTATCAGAAGATGGCCTAGTCGGCCATCATTGAGAAGGGGTGCCCCTTGGTCTTGCAAACTTTATATGCCTCAGTAGGAGGGAACGCCAGGGCCAAGAAGTGGGAGTGGAGGGGGGGGGGAAGAATCTGAGGGACTTTTGGGATAGCATTTGAAATGTAAATGAAGAAAATACCTAATTTTTAAAAAAAGAGAGATTCTGTTGCATCTACCTGCCCCTCACAAAGGCATACATTTTCCTTCTCTTTCTCTTCTATATTTTTTCAGAAGCAGCCAGAGCCTATGTATCTTTCTGCAGGTATTCTGAACCTCCTTACTCTTTCTCTGAAACTCTCTTCACCATGTAGCTAGTGTCCATGCCACTTGATTTGAATGCCAAAGCTCTTTCTTCTTCCTAAAGTCCCACCTAACAAGTCTATCATAGGCTCTCCAAACTGAACCCGGTACTCCCTGAATTCTCAAGACAAGACCACAAAAGCCAATGACTGGGGCACTGGAGTGGCCAACAAGTTTCTGAAACGTTTACTTCCCCAGAAATACATCATTTACAAAGATTCCACAAAATTCTAATATCATTATTAGCAATATACTTCATGTAGTCATTCTATAAAAGTTCAATATCTGTCATATTAGTTACTAAATATATGGTATTTTCAAAAAGTATTGAGAGCTAGGGTATAATCTATTTGAGTAGAATTTGAGGTCCTGAGTTCATCCCTAGCACTTCACAAAAGAATTGATTTGCTTAAAGAGCTATCAGTCCTCGTTAGGGTGGTATTTGAATTGAATGGAGTGCCATAATGCCCACACTTGTACCCAGAGTGGCTGTGTAAAGTCTCTTGACATGTGGCTTTGTCGGCAACTACATTTCCCTACCTTTTGCTCCCAAAGTAATCAACATTAAGTAATAATATACTTAAAGTGTTGCCTGAACTAATAAACAGTGGTGGAAGGGAAATAAAATACAAGACTGGCCAACCCAAGAAAAAGAATTGTAGAATTTGCAAAATAAAGGAGTTTAAAAATATGATGTGTTATTATATAGCAGTATGTTAAAAAAATACGACATTTGGAAAAAGACATGTAAACAAAGAACAAATTTGACGAGCCATGTGATTTACTTAGCTGACTGTAGCTCCTTGTCATTGAATAAGACTGATCAGAGTAAAAGCCTTGTCTTTAATTCCCCTCAGGGTCTTTGCCTCCTTTTCCTCCTGGTTTCTCTTCTACTTTTTCTTGTGTCTTATAAAGTATAAAATAGCATTTGAAATATTTTTTATATGTCCAGTCTGCTCCAATTTGATGAAAGTAAGAAACACGGTGTCTATGAATGAGAGCTCCCCCTCCACTCTTATCAATGCCAAAGCCTCAAACATGGTTCAACTCCCAGAAAAAAAGGAAAGGAATTCAAAAGCAGTTTAAACCATGAGCTGCACAAAAGGGCCAGGCACTTGCACTGCCTGCCCAGGCCTCCTGTGCCACTCATCTCCACTGCAGCCACAAGTCTGTCATGGCATGGCATAGCATTAAGTACCTCAGATTTATGAGAGAAAATGAACTACAAAGTGTTAGTCATGACTTAATCCTCCAAAAGTATAAATAAACCTATGTTGAAGTCCTTGGATCAAAAGGTCTGGTTCTAGAAAAGCTAGGGAGTCCATAGGCTTTGTCATATCTGTGCAGAAGAGATAGTCTCTCTTTATTCTACCTTCTTATTAAATTGTCATTATTGTTCTATTACAAATGAAAGGAATGCCTTAAAGTTATTTAATATAACTTTATAAAGTTATAAAACATTTAAAGTTTTATAAAACACTATAGTAGTTTGTATCTTTAACTATTGTTTACACACAGGCTTTCCCCATGTGATTTACTTAGCTGACTGTAGCTCCTCGTCATCTTTGAATAAGAATCTTCCCCCACATTACAGTAGTGCCCAGAACCTCAAACACAGTTAAACTCCCAGCACTGGAGAAAATCCATCAAAAGTAGCCTGAACCATGAGCTATAAAATCGTATGAGATGTTTGTAATATATGCCCAGTTCCCTGAACCTTTTTCTTTACTGTTTTCCTCTCTGCACACTGAGCCTTAACAGTTATCTCTTCCCAGATTCCTTCTTTAATTTATCCTTTACCAGACCACTGGAAATTAGAAAATCGCAAATCCTAGCTATCCACTTGCCCTAGTGATCACAACCATTTTCGTACTTTTAAATACTATTTATATATTAATAATTATCAAACTTGCATTTACCACTCAGATATCTTCTATTCAAATGCCTGTTCAGTGTCCTTGTTTAATCATCTAGTGGCCCAGTCCTTCTATTTCTCCTGCCCTTTTCGTCTGTATAACTATAGCCAATATTATAAATCCAGTAATTAAACTCTCATTCATATGTCAAGTCCAGCCTAAATTATATTCTTTAAAAAATATATCATAAACTTTACCATTTCTCATACGTTCATATAGTCCTGGAAAGTCAGTATCTGTCTAGTTATTTCAGCAACTTCCTGAGAAATTTTTTTCCCCACTCTGTAGGGCACATGGGCCTTGCCACCAGATGAGTGGGAATGGGACTGGTGAGGTGGAGTATACTTAAACCCCAGAAATCTCAGACTTTGAGATGACAGGAGTAGAGTCAACTCCTTCCCTGTCTCCACGCCTGCTTTGGGATACTAACCACAATCCCCAACTAGATGATCACGGGCAGTCAGTCTCATAGCACAGCACCTGAATTTCTTCCCTATGCAAATAGAGCATCACCACTGTGGTGGTTTTAATATGCTTGGCCCATAGGGAAAGGCACTGTTGCAGGGTGTGATCTTGTTGGAGCAAGTGTGTCACTGTAAGAGTGGGCTTTAAGATTCTCCTTCCAGCTGCATACAAGACAGTTTTATCCTGATTGCCTCCTGATCAAGACATAGAACTCTCAGCTCCTTCTGTACCATGTCTGCCAGGAGGCTGCCATGCTTTCTGCCTTGATGATAATGTACTGAACTTCTGAATCTGTAACCCAGCCCCAGATAAATGTTGTCTTTTATAAGAGTTGCGTTGGTTATGCTATCTCTTCACAGCAAAGGAAACCCTAAGACAACCAGCATCTTAGCCTCAGCCAATAGAATGTATTTACCCCCCAAAGTCCCATCCCACTCCCCAAGGTTCACATAGTCCCTGACAACATGGAATAAAGTTCACAAGTTATTTCACCAAGGATCATCTATAACTGTTTTTCCTGAGCTGTAATATTTGGGGGACCAACCCACCCCCATCCCGCCAAACACTCATTGTTTCACCTTGGCCCTGCCTGCCCAGCCAGGCTCCCATTGCTCACATCAGAGTGCTGGCGTCTGTCATCACCTTTGCTACAACTGCTGTAGGATCCAGGACCCTTGCTGCCTGCCCAGTACTGGTCACCCAAACCTCTTTATCCTCTTGCAAAGATCTTTAACAATCCCAGCATTCCCAGCCAAACTGGAGCCCTATGGACTCTCTTCATCCAAGGCTCTGCTTCACCCTTCTCAGGCTAGCATACAGCCACATATGACAACCCCAGAGGAAAGGAGTAGATTGAGATCCCCATCCATTCTGGACTTTGCTCTCTCAGAGCCAGAGCACTGGTGCCTGGGCACCCCACCGGGAGGGGCAACTCCCAGAGTTACACTATTCTTATTCTACAAAATTCCCCCTTCAGGCAGCAGGTAGCATTGTTCTTCTAAATATATTCAGTCACATCATTCCCAATGTCTCACAACTATAAAATATCAACTCTTCCATGTACCGCAAAGCTCTCTGTGATTGACGCGACCTTTCATAGTCCCCACACTCCAGCCACAACGCTCTTACTTCCTCGTTGCCGAAGAATAAAAAATCAGCCTCTTTCCTATTCATTTGAAGCAGTTTTATATTCTTTATAACATTTAACTGCACCTAGAATTATCTTACTATTTCATTTCTTTCTATCTTATTTCTGTTTTCCTCCCCTTTAAGCTCTTATAGCAAGAACTAAATCTTGCATACGTCTAAACTTCTCAGTTCCTAAAATACTTAACAAAAAATGCAGTCAGACAAATATGTGCTACTCAATACAAAACTTAAGGTGTCTAAGGACTATGATAGTCAGTACATATGCAGATATCCAAAGCTTGCATTAAAACAGATAATACTTGCAGGAATATAAAATGTATAATCACCAGGATAAAGATACCCTACTGAAGTGTCCCGGGAAGCAATAGAAGAAAGAAAGTTAGAAGAATCTTGGGCATAAATAAGCAAGCAGTCTAAAGGAAACACATTTGAACATTTAAAAGGTGAACAATTGAAAAGGGATGTAAAAACAGAGAGGCCATAAAAGCTGGGAAGAGTTGACTTTTTTTTAATTTTTAATATTTTTTATTACGTATTTTCCTCAATTACATTGCCAATGCTATCCCAAAAGTCCCCCATACCCTCCCCCCCACTTCCCTACCCACCCATTCCCATTTTTTTGGCCCTGGCGTTCCCCTGTACTGGGGCATATAAAGTTTGCAAGTCTAATGGGCCTCTCTTTCCAGTGATGGTCGACTAGGCCATCTTTTGATACATATGCAGCTAGAGTCAAGAGGTCTGGGGTACGGGTTATTTCATAATGTTGTGCCACCTATAGGGTTGCAGATCCCTTTACCTCCTTGGGTACTTTCTCTAGCTCCTCCATTGGGGGCCCTGTGATCCATCCACTAGCTGACTGTGAGCATCCACTTCTGTGTTTGCTAGGCCCCAGCATAGTCTCACAAGAGACAGTTATATCTGGGTCCTTTCAGCAAACTCTTGCTAGTGTATGCAATGGTATCAGCATTTGGAAGCTGATTATGGGGTGGATCCCTGGATATGGCAGTCTCTAGATGGTCCATCCTTTCGTCACAGCTCCAAACTCTGTCTCTGTAACTCCTTCCATGGGTGTTTTGTTCCCAATTATAAGAAGAGGCAAAGTGTCCACACTTTGGACTTCATTCTTCTTGAGTTTCATGCATTTAGCAAATTGTATCTTATATCTTGGGTATCCTAAGTTTTGGGCTAATATCCACTTATCAGTGAGTACATATTGTGTGAGTTCCTTTGTGATTGTGTTACCTCACTCAGGATGATGCCCTCCAGGTCTATCCATTTGCCTAGGAATTTCATAAATTCATTCTTTTTAGTAGCTGAGTAGTACTCCATTGTGTAAATGTACCACATTTTCTGTATCCATTCCTCTGTTGAGGGGCATCTAGGTTCTTTCCAGCTTCTTGCTATTATAAATTAGGCTGCTATGAACATAGTGGAGCATGTGTCCTTCTTACCGGTTGGGAAATCTTCTGGATATATGCCCAGGAGAGGTATTGTTGGATCCTCTGGTAGTACTATGTCCAATTTTCTGAGGAACTGCCAGACTGATTTCCAGAGTGGTTGTACAAGCTTGCAATCCCACCAACAATGGATGAGTGTTCCTCTTTCTCCACATCATCACCAGCAAAAGATAGAGAACATCAGACCAATTTCCCTTATGAATATAGATGCAAAAATCCTCAATAAAATTCTCCCTAACCGAATCCAAGAACACATTAAAGCAATCATCCATCCTGACCAAGTAGGTTTTATTCCAGGGATGCAGGGATGGTCTAATATACGGAAATCCGTCAACGTAATCCAATATATAAACAAACTCAAAGACAAAACCACATGATCATCTCGTTAGATGCGGAAAAAGCATTTGACAAGATCCAACACCCATTCATGTTAAAAGTCTTGGAAAGACCAGGAATTCAAGGCCCATAGCTAAACATGATAAAAGCAATCTACAGCAAACCAGCAGCCAACATCAAAGTAAATGGTGAGAAGCTTGAAGCAATCCCACTAAAATGAGGGACTAGACAAGGCCGTCCACTCTCTCCATACCTATTCAACATTGGACTTGAAGTCCTAGCCAGAGCAATTCGACAACAAAAGGAGATCAAAGGGATACAAATTGGAAAAGATGAAGTCAAAATATCACTTTTTGCAGATGATATGATAGTATATATAAGTGACCCTAAAAATTCCACCAGAGAACTCCTAAACCTGATAAACAGCTTCGGTGAAGTAGCTAGATATAAAATTAACTCAAACAAGTCAATGGCCTTTCTCTATGCAAAGAATAAACAGGCTGAGAAAGAAATTAGGGAAACAACACCCTTCTCAATAGTCACAAATAATATAAAATATCTTGGCGTGACTCTAACTAAGGAAGTGAAAGATCTGTATAATAAAAACTTCAAGTCTCTGAAGAAAGAAATTATAGAAGATCTCAGAAGATGGAAAGATCTCCCATGCTCATGGATTGGCAGGATCAACATTGTAAAAATGGCTATCTTGCCAAAAGCAATCTACAGATTCAATGCAATCCCCATCAAAATTCCAACTCAATTCTTCAATGAATTAGAAAGAGTTGACTTTTTAAAGCAATTCACGGTGTCACGTTTTACAGAGGATGAGACCAATGACTTCAATAACCAAGTAACATTGTTACCCATTTCCACTTCAGATAAATTTATTATGTTAAAATGGTTAAAATCAGTTCAAATTAATTAAACTGGAACACCTAATCTATATGCTTAGTGTATCTCAGAGAGGCAGCTATTTTAAGGCAGATATTCAATCAGAGTTGGAAGAATAGTCTCCAGAGACTGAGGCAAAAATCCGTAAGAGGAGGAAGTTAAGGCAGAGATAAACCTGAGTGATTTATCAGCATAAGAACACTGGGAGAAGATGCCAAGGGAATAGAAGGTTCATAGAAAGACCTCTTCTAAGAGAGGGATGTAATCATGGCAGGACATAGACCAATGTGTAAGAAGGATAAACACAGAAGTCCAAAGGAGGAAGGAAAGTCCATCAGAGACAATGAAATAAAGTCTAAGCAGACAGAACAACGGAATTAGCAGCAAGCATGCCTTCTCTGTTCATTTTGATCTGGAATGAATGAGCAAACAAAATGTCTACAAGTGTTTGTGTATAAGGCACACTCTCACTTACTTTCTCCCAATACTCATGACATCGCTAGAAGTCAATCATCCAAATAGAGTACATACAAGTCTCTTCTGACGCTGTTAACACTCTCTCCTTCCCCTGCTTTCCTTGAGTGACTCAGAGCAGTGCCCCACTTCCCAAGAAAATAAGAAGCTAGCAGATCTTCTGACAGAGCTGCACGTATTGTCAGCCACTTACTACCAATATTTCTCAGTAACAGTCAAACAAACCTTCTTATTTGCATCCCAAAATAGGTACTGAAAGGATTCGATTGGTTTCATGGTGAACAGCATTTCTTGGGTTCTCGTTATGTCAGTTAGGGCCAGGCACTATTTCAAGATCTTTGTATATACTAATCTAATAATATAACTATAGATTGCTTCACTTAGTCAATAAAACCCCAAAACAGATTCAGTGTCTTATTCACTGTCACACAGTGAGGCCAACTGTGTGCCCCTGGGTTGCCTGGAATGTTCCATGTATAGTAGGCTGGCCTCCAATACACAAAAGGTCTGCCTAACCCTTCTTCTCAGGACCTGGAATTAAAGGCATGCAACACCATGCCCATCAAGAAATCCATTTTTAAAAAGGTAAAATTTGCTTGGTGGCATATGAGCTATTTCAGAAAACATTCATCATTTTCCATCTTGAGACAAAGGAGTTATTTTATGTATACATGACCCTCCTCCATGACTTGCAAGCATATTCAAATCCATCTTTGTTAATCAGATGAAACTTTGGAATCTGAACTAGAAGGTCCTTAAATGACCTGGCTTTGTTATGTCTCACCAAGTTCAAACTACTCTTACTACCACATAAAGGATATATCATATCTCTACTGACTAAATGAGTTTGATTCTTCTGTGTGATTACATCTCTAAAACTAATGTCTAGTATTCATATCCCTACTACCTGGACTTGTCTTAATTACTTCCTTCGCCCCCCCCCCCTTTACCTTGATTCTTTTAAACTACAAGGACTCAGGATTTAAGAATTAATTTTAATATGAAATGAGTGAAATAATCCTTCTGCAAAGAAGTTAATGAGATTAAGAGATAATTACTCACAGAAATGCCTTGATACTTTGTTCTTTAATCAGAAAAAAAATCTTTTCAAGATCATAAGGTCTCCTTGGCTGTCAATGGTACTGTTTTTTCCTGTCTTACTTTATGCTCCAGGAATTTATAATACAAATTCTATAGCTGCTAATAAAATACACAACTATCCATTGTAATTTACATACAAGCTTTAAATTTTAAGTATGATTAATTTTTGCATTTATTTTTGGTGGCCCTCCCCAGAGAAGAGCACACCAATAAGTATTATTGTCTAGTAACATTTTTAAAGTTCTACACTATAACTAAATCAATTAAGTTTTATAGTAACAAACAACTTTTATCCTCTGGATATAGCTATGAAAAGAAACAGTTGCAGTACACTGTATGAAGTTGTGTCTCCATCCTTCCTCACCTACCTTAGGCATTCTCTGATTGGCTTTAACAAAAATCTGGCCAAATAGCTAGGCAGGAAGTAGAAGGTGTGACTTCCTTTTAGCAAGAAAGGAACTCTGGGAAAAAGAAAGAGGAAGGTCTTTTGCCAGCAGACATGAGAGGATGCGAACTTGACTACAGACCTAGAAGGTAGAGCTAGCCATATGTCTTGTTGAGGCTAGGTGGTCAGGTTAACTTAGAGGAACTAGTTGAGCGTCTGCCCAGCTAAAGCCTAAGCTCTGATATGTTAAAAAGGTCTCTGTATGATCACTTGGGGAACTAGATGATTAAGTATTAACTGCTACTGTATTAATTTCCAGCATTAATTAATAATATAGGATATTAATAATTATATTACAACTAACTGTATATGAATTAAAGATTTCAGTTTGGACACTGAGGATATGGCTCAGTTGTAACAGTGCCTGTCACGCAAGCACAAAGAGCTGAGCTCAGATCAAAAGATGTGCTCAACCTCATGCATCTATAATGTAGCTCTGATGATCCAGAAATGTGGCGGTGGGGGAGGGGGGAACCCCTGAGGCTCCCTGACGAATCTGTCTAACCAAAGTGGAAAGTTTCAGACTCAGTGAAAGGCTTTACATCGAAAAATGAAGTGCATAGGGACCATAGAAAACACCACTAACCTACACATGCACACATCAACACATGTATGTACATACACTACCCACCACACCACACCCCAACACACCACACCCCAACACAGGCACACAGACATTTTCAAAGGTTTGTTTTTATTATTTTTCAGGTTCCAATGGAGAAGCACCATCAGATCACCCTGGAGCTTGGGTTATAGGCGTTGAAAGTAGTTCAGTATAGAGTGCGGGGACCTGAATTCTGGTTCTCTACAAGAGACATATGCTAAATTACCCACTGAGCTTTCTCTCCAATGCCCATAAATGTTTTAACTTAAATTTAAACCCTCAATATGGGAGATGTATATATCCTTACATATGTAAGTTTTAATCATCATAAGTATAATTTTAAAACTAAGAAAGTATTTTTTTAAGTGACCAAGGATTATCAAACTGAAATTTAACTGTGTGTAAAGAGATGCTGGAAAATATAAAATAAATGGCAAACAGAGAAAAATATACTACCATTCTATACCAAGGGTAATTTAAGCACAAATAAACCATGGAGAATGTTTACAATGGGCAAGCTGTGCAGAAAACGCACACTGCCAATAAACACAGATAAATATATTTCACAGATTAAGTCTTTCTAATTGTTCCTTTAAGACAGACACAAACAAACAAATGAAGTGAAGGGTAAAGGACAAAGGCACAACCACTCGTCTTTGGATGGAGTGTGCACAGGCACAGACTTACTGGGCTATTGAATTGCTAGGGAGAAGTGAAATGTAAAAGTTACTTGTTCTAATCATTTTAATTTGAGAAGTTCATACTCACCATTACCAGCAGAAGTGTGAAAATATTATGCGTTAGACTACTGACTGCAACAGTGCTTCCCATTAAAATGGAGATGGGTGATGCCCTGAATGTCCACTAGTGATTATACAGAGCCAAGATGTGAGCAACCTATACTCAATGAACAGAGACCCTTCTGATGCCATGGATTCCCAGGAAGAAAACTCCACCTCTCTTCCTCTCTTCTTCTCTTCCTCTCTTCCCTCTTCCATTATCCATCTCAGAAGCACTGGACACAGACATGCTCACTGGTGAGATGTGTAACATCTACGACTTTATAATTTATATAGTCTCTCTCTCTCTCTCTCTCTCTCTCTCTCTCTCTCTTGCTCTTCCCCTCTCTCCTCATCCTCTCTCCTCTCTCTCCTCTCTCCCCCCTCTTCCCCCTCTCCCCCTTCTCCCCCCTTTCCCCCTCCTCTCCCTCCTCTCCCCCCTCTCCCCCATCTTCCCCCTCTTCTCTCCTCTCCCTTCTCCCCTATGTCCTCTGTCCTCTCTCCTCTCTCCTCTCCTTCTCTTCCTACTGCTCTCTGGTTGGCATACTTCCCTTCTACAGAGATTCTCTGCTGTTTTCAAGGAAAGGCATGTAGTCCCTCAATCGCTTTATCTTAGCCTGATGGATATACTCCATAGAAGGAGCTCTTTTATCCTCATGTCAAAATCGTATCTCCAAATTTGTCCTTCTCAATAGTATATTTAACGCTACATTTTAAGTCCTCCATGCATCTTGAGGTGACTTACATATAAATGGTGAAACACATAATTAATTTTACCCTAAAGCCTATCACATCAAAGCACATTTAGTATTAGTATTTCCCTGTCTATGTCGTGACCTGGAAAGAGAAAATAGATAATATTTCAGCCTTTACTTGTCAAGCACAAAAGTATGTATGCTGGGGGGGGGTGTTTATATGCACATATGTGTGAAGATATAACATAGATAGGAATGAGTTTAGAAAATGCTTCTAATTGCATCAATAATATGGCATATGACCTTTTAGTCAAAAAGTAAAATATAAAAATACAACAAGAGACTTAGTGTTTTCCTAACAAGTACACTGAATCTCTGTTTTTTGCTTATAACAACATTTGTGGGTCCAGCTTTCATAAAGCAATTGCCACCACTGGAAAATCTAGATCATATACTTCAAAGAAGTATCAACATTATAAAATACAGAAATGATCATTCTCTAAAGTATGGCCACCTTAAAGAAACCTAACATACTGCATATTTGTCTTTTATTTTATAAAAATCAGTCACAAAATGAAGATGTCTAAAACAAAAAGATTATATAGAATGATTTTCTTTACTAATAAGAACATTGAGAGGCAGAGAAAACATTTCTAATATACACTGAAGCCCTTGCATAACTAAGATGCCAAGAAACAAGTGCAGTTCCTGTGCCTATTGGTATGACATACAAGGCAATGTCATCGTCGTCGTCATCGTCGTCGTCGTCATCATCATCCTCACTGCTAGCCTTCCCCTGGAAGCTTCTCTCTTTGGTACTATAACAACAAATATTTACTGGGGGAAAAACCTTGAATTTATGATGTTCCTAGCTTTGATTCCTGACTTCAGGGATCACAGGAATGAGCCACCACGCCAAGCATCTGTTTGTAGTTTTTAACTCACTTGCACCACAGAGATACTGTCCCAGGACTGCAGACCTGGACATATTGACTAGACAATGGGAATAGCTCCATAGTGTCCTGTGCCCACCCAGGGGGACTTCTGGTGCAGCCATAGAAGGAGACCTGGCTCACTATACCTGGTTAAGGATGATGGTGTTGTGATCAAAAGTAATGATATATATATATATATATATATATATATATATATATATATATACACATATATACACACACATATATGTACACATACACACACACACACACATATATATATATATATATATACATCATAAACACACACACACATATATATACACATATATATATGGAGTTTTATGAAACACCATCTTCAATATGGTAGAGCCACTGTGTCCTTGAACTTATATCAGCCATTATTACCTGAACAAGATTGGGCACATAAACATTGATTATGTATGAGAGAGGGGTTCGTGAGTGGCCATTCCTCCAGAACTTGATAATACTTAATGGTCGCTGGAGGAAAAAGAAAAGTTGTCTTCAGTGGTGTAGCCTCTATAAATAACCACTCCTCCATGTCGCTATGAACAGTGCTAGCAAGCCTGATCACTGAGGTAAGTCAGGAGGACTGACAGGCACAAACGCAGAGGAGAAGGGAGCAAAACAGAGTTATGCAGGATGAATATGATCAGAATACATGACGAGTATATTATATATGCTTCACAGAGATTTATATTTTAAATTGTGTCTGTGAACCAGTAAGTGCGGCACTGGCAGAACTACAGAAACTTTAGATTCCCTGGAGCTGGAGTTAGAGGAGGCTAAAATCACCTGATGAGGGTGCTGGCAACCAAACAGGTACCCTGCAAAGAGCAGAAATTGCTCTTAAGTACTGAACCATCTCTCATGGCCCAGAATACGTTATACACATATATGAAAATAATAAATCTTATTATATATAATTAATATATTCTAATAAAAAGAAAAGATGAAATAAAGAGCCTCAACCTACTAAGTATCGAAATCACTTCTAAAGTATTGTTAAACTAGACCCCTGCTTCTGCCCCAGATCTAAGTAAGAAGTGCTTCTTACTTAGAGCTTCTATGATCCCAGTGCTGTCAGACTTGGAAAGCACCCCCTTAATTAAAACCATAAGAAAGGTGTGATGAATTTGTGATGTCAAATAAATAATTGAAATGAAAGATGACTGAGTCAAAAATAGCACTTGTATTAGAAAAGCAAATAGAGAAAAGGTTTCCAAACTCCCTGTTGCATTGTCCACAATTCTGAGTGGGATAAGTCCTAAAATCAAAGACTCTGACACCAGGATATTACATGCTGGTATTTCATTTGACAAAACTGGGATTTGAACCCAGGGACTTCTACCACATTCATGCTAGGAAAGCACTCCTCCCCATGCTCATGGATTGACAGCATTAACATAGTAAAAATGGCTATCTTACTGACAGCAATCTACAGATTCAATGCAATCCCCATCAAAATTCCAATTCAATTCTTCATAGAGTCAGAAAGAGCAACTCTCAAATTCATTTGGAATAACCAAAATCCTAGGATAGCGAAAACTATTCTCAACAATAAAAGAACTTCTGGGGGAATCAGCATCACTGCCCTCAAGCTAAACTATAGAGCAATAGTGATTTAAAAACAAAAACAAAAACTGCATGGTATTGGTACAGAGAAAGGCAAGTAGGTCAATAGAATAGAATTGAAGACCCAGAAATGAACCCACACACCTATGGTCACTTGATCTTTGACAAAGAAGCTAAAACCATCCAGTGGACAAAAGACAGCATTTTCAACAAATGGTGCTGGCTCAACTGGCAGTTATCATGTAGAAGAATGAGAAATGATCCATTCTTATCTCCTTGTACAAAGCTCAAGTTCAAGTGGATCAAGGACCTCCACATAAAACCAGAGACACTGAAACTAATAGAAGAGAAAGTGGGGGAAGAGCATCAAATACTTGGGCACAGGGAAAAACTTCCTGAATAGAACACCAATGGCTTATGCTTTAAGATCAACAATAGACAAATGGGACCTCATAAAATTGCAAAGCTTCTGTAAAGCAAAGGACACTGTCAATAGGACAAAATGGCAACCCAGACTGGGAAAAGATAGTTACCAACCCTACATCTGATAGAAAGCTAATATCCAAAATATACAAAGAATTCAAGAAGGTAGAGTCCAGAGAACCAAATAACCCTATTAAAATGTGGAGAACAGAGCTAAATAGAGAATTCTCAGCCAAGAAATCTCAAATGGCTGAGAAGCACTTAAAGAAATGTTCAACATCCTTAGTCATCAGGGAAATGGAAATCATTTCCATTTCACACCCATCAGAATGGCTAAGATCAAAAACGCAAGTGATGGCAGATGCTGGCGAGAATGTGGAAAAAGAACACTCCTCCATTGTTGGTGGGAGTGCAAGCTCGTAAAACCACTTTGGAAATCAGTCCAGCAGTTCCTGAGTAAATTGGACATACTTCTACATGAGGATCCAGCTATACCATTCCTGGGCATATACCCAAAAGATGCTCCAACATATAACAGGGACACATGCTCCACTATGTTCATAGCAGCCTTATTTATAATAGCCAGAAGCTGGAAACAACCCAGATGTCCCTCAACAGAAGAATGGATACAGAAAATATGGTACATATGCACAATGGAGTACTACACAGAGATTAAAAACAATGACTTCATGAAATTCGCAGGCAAATGGGTGGAGCTAGAAAACATCATCTTGAGTGAGATAACCCAGTCACAAAAGAACACACATGGTATGTACTCACGAATAAGTGAATATTAGCCCAAAAGCTCACAATGCCCATGACACAACCCACGGATCATATAGAGCATAGAAGGAAGGAAGACCAGGGTGTGGATGCTTCAGTCCTACATTGAGGGGAGAATAGAATGTGGGAAGTGAAGAGAGGGGGACCTGGGAGGGAGAGAGGAGGGAGGAAATAAGGGGGGGACAGTATCAGGAACTGGAGGAGATGTGAGAGAGGTACAGAGGGTCAGAAAATTGCACAAAAATATGTAGCAGGGGGGATGTGGAACTGGGGATAGTCTCTGGAGGGTCCCAGATACCACGGAAATGTGAGGCTCCCAGGGTCCGACGAAGATGACTTTAGCCGAAATGTGCAGAGAAGAGGGAGATGGTACCTGTGAAGACCACCTCCAGTAGATAGGCACGACCCCTGGTCGAGGGATGGGGCCACCCTCCCACCTCAAAGTTTTTAACCTAGAAATGTTCCTGTCCAAAGGAAGAACAGGGACAAAGAAATGGAACAGAAGGAGGGACCAACCGGAGACTGCCCTACCTGGAGATGCGTCATGTCAGCAAACACCAAACTCAGTACTGTTGCGGTGGTCAAGAGACAGGAGCTTGCTGAACAGGAAACTAGTGTGGCGGTTCCCTGGGAGGTCCGGCCAGCAACTGCCCAGTGCAGATATCGATGCTTGGAGCCAAACTTCAGACTGGGCTCAGGGAACCTGGTGGGGGAGCTGGCGAAAGGAATGGTGGAGCAGAGAGGGATTGCAACCCCACTGGAAAAACAACAGAGGTTGGCCTGACCACCCAGTTCTCCCAAAGTCTAAACCACCAACCAAGGAGTGTGCCTGGAGGAATCCATGGTTCCAGATACATATGTAACAGAGGATGGCCTTGCCTGACAACAATGGGAGGGGAGGCCCTTGGTCTCGGGGGAGGTTGGATGCCCCAGTGGAGTGGGATGCTGAGTGGTGGTGCGGGAGAGTATGGGTGGGTGGGGGAGCACCCTCATACAGGCAAAGGGGAGGGAGGAGGGCAGATGTGAAATGGGGTGGTGGTGGAGGAATAACCAGGAAGCAAGATATCATGGAATGAGGGGTTGTTGGAGGGGTAACCGGGAAGTGGGCTATCATTTGAGATGTAAATGAATGGAGCATTAAATGCTCTAGTTACAAAAGTAGAAAAGCCTAAAATTAGGAAACCAACTTGCACTATGAGAAGGCAGAGAAGCGATGAACATTTAAACCCTGCATAAGCAGAAGTAATATTAATAAAACATAAAATCAATAAGATGGTAATAAACAATAAATAAACAATACAGTAAACCAATTTTCTTTAAAAGTATCAATGGCCCTGATCAATTTTGAGCTACATCAATTTAGAAAAGCAGATGTTAGCAATTGCTAGTTTTAATAATTCAAAGGCAATATATACATACTTTAAGTGGATAGCAATAAAGAAAGTCACTAAAGATGTAAGGTCATTTATAGGATCCTCAGAGATACTTGAAGAACATAAAGATGTGTCTATTTGGCCACTAGAGAACGTATTGTGGCCATTGTGGTGTTCATTTACCCGATTTCTGTTTTGTTTTGTGTGTGAACACTAGAATGACTTATCTACTGTCTCAGTTACTTTTGTATGACTGAATCTATAATATCTAACAAACTACTTAAGAGCAGACTTATTTTTGTCTCAGGGTTTCAGCCATCATGGCAGGCAAGGCATTGTGAGCCTGTGCTGGAGGCTGTTCCCATTGTGGTAGACCAAGAAGCACAGAGTGTGCTGATACCTGTATCAGCCTTGCTGATGATGATTGGGCTTCATCTACAAACGGATGGGAGCAGATTCAGAAACCCACAGCCAAACTTTTTTTAACATTTTAACTTAGTTCAAATTTAAGACCATCTGAGGATGGTATCCTGGAGGGTGAAGGTTAATCATACCTAATTCAAAATTCTGAACATGAAGTATTCTAAACTCTAAAGCATCCTGAGAGCTGATGGACATCACAGGCAGAAAATTCCATTCCCAGGGGTTCACAGCAGGTAGGTGCACTACAAGTTCTGTATAAAACTTCCTAGCACATGACTTCATTTAGTGATTCAACTTGAACCCCACTCACATCCTGTTGTCTATATACATATATTAAAATATCCAAAAATGTCTGAGAGCCAATCAGTTTTAGTCCCAGATATCTCAGAAAATGGAATCTCACCCTGTCACTCACCTACAGCGTGCCAATCATAAGCTTTCTGATCACAACTGTGTCTTTTAATTGTGACATGATTCTCTGGAATTTCAACATTTATTTTCCAGTAACATATATTAAATGTTAATAAGTTAATTTTTGCTATGTCTTCTCTCCATAAATGATTATGTTTTAGAAAATTAGATTAAATGATTTTTATACTCATTTTTGTCATACATATATATCAAGGAATCAATTATATTATTTGAAAATCAGGTATTTGTTGTAAGATGAGTGTTCTATTTTTGGTTTCTTTTGCTGTGATAAAATATCCTGACCAGAAGCAACTTGGAAGAGAAAGGGATCTATTTGGCTTACACATCCCAATATAGTCCATCATCAAGGGAAGCCTCGGTAGAAACAAAAGATAAGGCCCTGCAGACAGAAACTGAAGCAGAGACCACAGAGGTGCAATGTTTGTTGGCTTTCTCCTTCTGGCTTCCTTAGCTGGTTTTCTCATACCACCCAGGCCTACATGTCTAGGGGTGGCACTGAGTACAAGGCTGAGCCTTCCTACATTAATTTACAATGAATGAAATGCCTTGCAGATGCAGCGACAAGCCAATCCAGTGGAGGCAATTCCTCAAGGTTTCCTCTTCCCAACTGACTCTGTATTGAATCAAGTTGATGGCTGAAGCTGTAACAAGGGGTGTTTACTAATTATAGTGAGAGGAAAGCATCCTTTTCTGAATAAACTGAGGAAAATCAATGATTTGAAAACGGTTCCCATTTAATATCCGCCTTATATAGCCAAGCATGGTGGTTCTTGCCTATAATTCCAGCACACAAGGATAGAGGCAGGAAAATCAAGAGTTCAAGGTCAAGCGGCTGTATGGAGACTTGGGGGCCAATATGGACTGTGTGAGACCCTGTCTCATAGAACGATTACAAGAAAGAAGACTTTCTCTTTAATAACGTGTCGGACTTTTCGATGATCAATGATATTAACAATCACCTACAGCATAGATCCATATAATTAAGTAGCCACAGGAACTACCAGACAATTGTCAAAAGAGATGGTTTTTCTTCTACTAAGAATATGCCTTCAATACTATTTTAGTCCTTCAGGAGAACAAGAACAACAGCAACAAAAAAGGCCAGCATTCATATTCTTGTCCATTCACACAAGGCTCTCGGAGAGCATTATTACTTTTGGGAGGAGGGGCAGAAGACAGGGGGCCCAGGATGTTGACGGAACAGATAGGATGTCAGGTGAAGATGGAATGCTGTGCCCTCTCTAACCAGCTGAAGACTTGGCATGATTGTTTTCTTACAAATAATACCCGTGTGTGTTGAAACTGTTCAGGGAAGCTATCAAGCACAGTCTTTCACTTTGCCGCTGTAACTCTGTAAAATTTGTCCTCATTTCTGAAGCGTCGAGGGCAATAATACCTGCATGTGGCTGAGATAGTCAAAGAAAACTTCTCAGGGGTTTGCTCTACTACAACAGTCTCGACTCATTCTGGAGGCTACAGAACAAAATATTTTCTACTCAGTATGACTATAAATTTCAAAATAGGATATATATGTCTAACAGAATTGTCACACGTTAAATAAAGAGAAAATACAGCGTAATATTTGAGGATAACACTTTGATCAGTAAATGAAAACAATAGTATCCTCATTTCTGGTTTCTCCATTGTAGAACTTACACATAGGTATATGAAAGTACAAAACATGAAGGAACATGTTTCCAATGCACTGCTCATATGCTAATGCCAAATTAGTCTACCAGAGAACTCTGAAGGCCTCGTTCATGTGTGTGTGTGTGTGTGTGTGTGTGTGTGTGTGTGTGTGTGTATTACTTATACAAATATAATAAATGGAAGAAGTAAGATTCTCCCCAGTTGGATTTCTTATTGAATTAATCCACATATGCACAAAGTTACTGTACTTAGATTACACATAGAACTCTTAAAAACAGATTTTAATAAACTTCCCAGTGAAGCAGTCACAACTTCAGCTGGAAAAATGGTTCAGTAATGCTTCACTTACAACCAACATCCATATCCACTCTTTCAAAATGTGCTAGCAATGAAATAATCTACCCCTGAGAAGTTTTCTTTGACTATCTCAGCCACATGCAGGTATTATTGCCCTCGACGCTTCAGAAATGAGGATAAATTTTATGGAGTTACAGTGGCAAAGTGAAAGACTGTGCTTGATAGCTTCCCTGAACAGTTTCAACACACACGGGTATTATTTGTAAGAAAACAATCATGCCAGGATTAATCAGTCAGGAAAAATAAAGTGGTAAGTTTTGTTATAACTTGAAAAATAAAGATAGTCTTAGCCAATCCCCAGGAGCCACCCATACTTCATCAAAGAATCCATAATTAATTACTGAGGCAGGGAAGTCTGTGTTCTTTGCATGAGTCTCATAGTTTTTAGATTAAATAATTTGCAGTGCTACTTTAAGGTAAGCTGGCTTTGTAAACTTGAATGAGTGCTTCATATTAACAAAGACAATATTTTCCATTGAGAAGCACCCAACCGAGATGCTATTAGACCTCTCTGTTTTTGTATAACTGGATTGTCATTTTTTTTTAAATTCTCTTTTTTGCCCCAAAGTGATTTTTTTTAATGAAGAATTTTCATGGTAAAAAAAAAGTCCAATTTGGAGCCAGGGATAGATCTTTGACATTTGGTCACATAATTCTAAGAGGATTAGAGAAAAGTACAGATGGAAGATTTGTCATCTGACCTAACTGCTTTATGACACGTCAAATGAGACGTTCTGTGGCAATAAATGTGTCCCAGATAAATGAGAGAAAATAGACAGTGTTTCAGGATCACATTGTGTTCTGTTCCTCGACCACCCCCCACCCCGAGAGCTATGATAATTACCTATGCACAAACTCTAGATGGCAACATTGCACTTACTGTACTTCCACAAAAGTGTCCCAGTCAGTCCCCACATACCCTCGTTATCAACATTTTATGTGCCGTGGATCTATAGCCTCTTATTATAAGTGTAATGAAGCAGAAGTTATTGAAGCCTTTATTGATTGCTCAGATCACAAGTTTACTGCCATACTGAATTGGCACCTTACTCGCTGAAGCAAACTGCTGACACCTTTTTTAAAAAGTGACAACTACATCTATTTCATGACCAGAAATCCATTTTCATCTCTATCAAGACAAGAATGCAATTTTCACTTCATTTAACTGATGTTAGGCCTGCTCAAAGCATGACACTTAGAAAAAGACACAAGTTTAAGGTTCTTAAAGTACTTCAAGTAAGTAGGATGCAGCTTGGTTTCAGGGGGAATCAACAGCCAGTATGCACTGTGAACAATCTAATATGCTAAAAGAGATCCCTATCAGAACTTTAAAGCAGTTTTACACTTTCAAAACGACTCCACTCTTCCACTCTGTTCTCGTAATTGCAAAGGCAACACATTTATGGGTTAGAAACTACCCTAGAGATGTCAAAGGATGTTAAGAAGGTTGCTGATAAGCCAAACATTTTAAGTTTCATCCCCAAAAGGCTAACTCAAGAAAAGACTCCACTTCCTTTGCTGTGTCTGGTACATACAGCATGAAGAGCCAAATGAAATGCTTGGTCTCTTAGCAGTAGTAAAGCTAACAGATGCTTTCAACTGACCTAAAACATAGGACCTAAAATGCTTTCAAACATTCTTATGAAAATAAAATATTAAATTCTTTTCTCTTTTTATAATGAACAAATTTCTGCCAGCACGAAAGCAATTCAAAGATATTTTGAGTCGAATCATTTCTGATAAGAATAATAATATTGTTATATTTAATATCTAATTATGAAACATATTGAAAGTATGGGTAAAGTCATTTGATTTTAGCTCATAAATTTTTTAAATCTAAAAGATTGTGGAAATCTTAATTTAGATATTAACAAAATATGTTTCAGTTTTGAACTGTGAAACCTGTGCATACTGATATTATCTGATTTTTTTTTTCTTAAATAGTATGGCCGTAAAGCAAACCCACAATATAGTTGCAATTTAAACAGTGAAATATGAGTTTTTAAATAGAAATTCAGTGTTTGGATTTCTCAACCCAATGTATCGAATATTAAGCTTAAAAAATGTGTGTAAATACACTGACAAAGGTTACTTTGCTTAAATTGGTTTCTTTAAAAAAAACAACCTACCAAAAAACTACATACAAAAATATTTAAATTGCCCAGACCAAAATCATGTAGCTCTCAACTTGACTAGGTAATGAGCTGATATAAATAAACCAAGCACTCATTTTCCAAATCAAACTAAAGAAATAAAGTGTTTTGTGCACTTTCAGACATAAAAACAAACTGCTGATGTTTTTCAGCTGTTCAGGTGAAGTTTAGGAATAGCTTCTAGTGCCTAAGATATGTTTGAGAATTTTCATTATTATTATCATTCATTCTGTTTTACATAAGCTAAAATTTAACTACAAGTTGATCATTCTTTTCCAAAGTGCTATAATGTAGGAGGAGGAATGAGAGTCCCACTGTATCTCAAAGTTACAGAGTAAAACAGAAGCCGACAGGCCAGGGTGAAGGCAGCCAGTGGGGGTGGTGCAGCCGATTCTTGGCTTCCTGTCTGACACTCATGCGTGACTGTAGAAGCTCTAACAACTGAGATGGGTCGTTAACAGTTTTAAATGATTAAAAATGAGAGTTTATGAGCCTTTTCAAAACCGATGTTTTTAATAAAAGATAAATTGCTATACATTAATTATGTAAAAATCTCTAGGAACTTTGTTAGTTTTAGGAGCAGAAAAATCAAAGAAGTGTCTAAATCGGGACGAGCGGCTTCCAGTGATGAAGTTCCCCTCAAATCATGCTTGTACCTCACACTGCCGATCAGCTCTCCCAAGCCCTAATTACTGTAACTGCCTGGCGCCCTTCCACGGAGTTTTTTTTTTTTTCTTTTTTTCTTTCTTTCATTTTTTACAGTATTTCTGAACAGACTGACATATTTTGTTTACTGACAGCAACTAAAGCTCTGTGTAGGATCATAAATAAAGAAGATCGTGTTTAAAAATCACTAATATCATTTTAAGAGGTACTGCAGCCTTGTGTTTTGGCCTCTGTTTGGCTGTGTTAGCCATGAATGACAGCTTCCCTGCTTGAAGCACACAGAAAGCACAGCCTTGCTCATTCACTGACAGGACTGTGGCCTTTTCACACGTTCCTTCCACAGCAGTGTTTGTCCCCAAACACTGGAACTCGACACAATGGCATTCCTACTCCAACACCCCCACCAACAGCACCAGTACATAACAAGAATGCTAATGAGCTGAAGCTGGCCCTCAGGAAAGTGTTAACTACATTTCATAGAAAAGTGGTTATGCTGTTCCAGAGATTACCAATTAAACAGATTTCTGCTTAGCTCTCAGCAATTTCCAAGATGTTTCCACTCTTGACAAAATACACGTGATAAATGTAAGACTAAGCGACTTTAAGCTGCCCTAAATATAATATCTCATTTGAACACTCACAAAGCAGTATATATTTAAGATCACTGTAAGATCATTTAAGTAATGTGCTCAAATCAGCCCCATGCTGTAATAGCCAAGCTAAAATTTAAAATGAAAAAAAAAATTACTAGGGTCATAAATACAAAACCAGTAGCCCTGACTTTTCCTTTAAAGTTACAATGTAACGATTTGTTTAAGAGACCTTCCTTTGGGCTTCTAGAATTTTTAAACCCATTATAGTTTGACAGACAACAAAACAATATGGTTTTCCTATGGGATGTCAAAAGTAGACTAAACGGAACTGATGTCAAGGTGATCCCGTCCTACAATTTTATAACCTTAAGAATTGTTAACGAAACAAGAGCCGCCCCTCGTCCACGTTTCACCTGTCTGGTGATTCCTGAACAGGGTGAGACAGAAAACTAAACAGAACCAGCTTTCTGGAAGGCCGAGTGAAGTAGTGCAGTTCAGTGAATGCTCATTAATGCCGAGGGGGACACTCATAAGATAAAGATGTGGCCAGGCTTGCCAATGGCCAGAGGTGGCATTCTAACAGTGCCACTGCAGTGAGTTTTAAAAACAACAAAGCCATGGAAAGAGGACCCAAAGTGCATATAATTAAACATGCGTGACTAAAGAAAATAGAACTTTTTGCAAATTTATGGCATTCCTCCTTACTTTCGTCCCTGTACTTTAGCGTACCTATAGCGCAATGAAGCTCACCATTGTTACAATGCAGTAACACATAGAGGTAGGGGAAAGTAGCAGAGAAACTAGATGATTAAGGATTCTTAAACTTAGCATAATATTGAAATGCTTATAGAGTAGTAAGACGGACAACTTGCAACTAACTAAAAATGTAAAGTTTTGCTCATATTTACATCTAAGATTTAATAAATTATATTTGTCAGCATTTTGAGTAATGACCTCTTTAAATTAAAGCAGCAATTCTCAAGGCATTTTTGCCACAGTGAACTGAACTCCTGAATCTAGCATTTGTTTAGAGTGGCAGAAATAAAAGGCGTTGGCCCTTATTGTCCAGATATCTTCTGTCTCACCAATCCTCACTTTTAATAAAACTTAGAAAGTGCTTATCTCCAGATTTTATTTAAACAGTGCTTTTCTTGAAATTACAAAAAGGCCATATGCTATTTTTTAACATTGAAAATAACTTAAAACCCTTCACTTAGTGAAACACAACTACAAATAAATTTAATTCAGAAAGGCATCATTTATTTTATGAAATCATTATATATTGAATATTAATATTTAAATATTAAACAATTAAAAGAACAAAATGTTTCTTACACTGGTTTTTGTATATGCTGGCCTAGTAGAACATTGAAACAGTCTGGATTTTTAATCAAATTGTCTATAGTAGTTATTAATCCTCTCTGAATCACTGTAGCTCATTAAAAAGCAAACTAAGTACACTTTCCCTTTAAAAAAAAAAAAAAAGTCTAAGACATCCCTGGAAATTCTGAGAGCTTTGATGAACTTTCTTCTACCCATTGTGCGTTGCAGTTCTCCGAGTGGACAGCAGGAGGTGCTGTGTGAACACCGAGCCTGTCATCTGGAGCCCAGCTCCCTCCAGTTTTCTGTGTGCAGTGAATAGTGAGATGCTTTCAAAATATTCATTTATCAGCGGCCGGTGGCCTGAGATAATGAGCCAAATTCTAAAATGGAACCTCCAAGTTCACAATGTAAACCCCACCCTTATTTAACACAAAGGTTGGCTTCTCTTAAGTATTATGTTGGAAGATTTTTTTTTAATGGTACAACCTTTTTTTTTTTGTAATTATCCAAACTGCAATATTCTGTTTACAATATAAATCCTTTCTTAAGTTAATCAAATGTCCCAAAACTAATTACAAAAACATATGTCTTTACCCTCACACATACATGTGTGTGTGTATAAATAAGCATACAACTATAGAATGAATGCACAGAGATTAAAAGGCAAAATCTAATTTAATTTAGTCAAATCCATTAATTCAACTATACTCTGGATCCTGAAATACACAAGTTAAATAAGTATAATGGAATTAAAGTTACTCGAGGAGAAGTTAGTTCACGATTCATTTCTGTAGAATCTGATTTGCTTTTAGACCCATTTCTACAATAGTGAGGTGAGTTTACACCAGAGGAAAAATGAGGAGTCTCAGCCTTCAGAGGAGTTCGGGTGAATTCATTTCCTTCGTTGGTGTTACTGACTCTGGAATAGCCATGCAAGGATCTGCTTTTCCTCTGCAGAGTGAGCAGTGAGGAAAGATGAGGCAGATGACACTCCATACCAAAAGACAGACACAATTAGCCCCTTTCTTGCTGCCTTTGAGATTCCAGAGCATTTTTGGCTCCCTTAGAGGCACTGAGCTCACAAAACATGTCACGGTTCTTTTATGACACAATGCCAATCATTGCATGTATAGAACCAAATACATCTGAAAAAAAAAATATATATAATACAGTAGTTTTTAAAAAGGGATGGCTTACCTGCTTGTAATAATTTTTTTTTGCAGACTTTAACCGTTGATACAAGGCCCCAAGAATTCCTTGGACGTGCATCTTAGCCCCCAAGGGTCTGAAACCTTCTCCCTTAGAGACCCAAAGTGGTCCCCTCAAAGGACTGATGGAATTTTGCAGGCATTTTTCAAGCAGAGAAACTACTGGAGAGAAAAGGGGGAAGGATTCTTTTGACCCAACTGAGATACGCTGTCTGGAATGCAGCCTCGAGACTAGAGCTAACTCTTAACATCTATTATTTATGTCTGACCTGGGTTAAGTCTTAGCGAGGCAATTCCTGCGTTACCAGTGGCCACCAGGAAGGATGTATTTATATTGCGACATCCCCCCCATGCAAGTCTCATAAGCTGTGTGAGCACACCTGAATAGTTCTGAAGTGTGCCTAACTAGCTGCATGGAGTGTCATGGTGTGCACTGATTGCCTTATCTTCTCATTTATCACAGATGAGTTGGAACCAGCCTTGCTGAAACCTACTTGCATTGTCCTGATAAAAACTGTACGATCCATGATGTTTCAGTGTCCTGCGTCCTGTAGAGGAGTCCGTGTGCCCAAAATATCACATCTGGAAATTATTCATAAAGTATGATCCACACCTTTATAATAAGCCTTCCTACCCCAGGCCCATCATTGGTATTCGTTAAAGCAAATCACGACACAGGGTGACAAGATTGTTTAAATAGAAGAGGGGAGAATGTTAAGCAAGGATTTTCTCATGCCTGTGTGTTCCCAAGTCCCCAGAATATTTAAGCTAGTGGTGGATTCAGGAATGCTATCCCAGCAGCGGCTTTGGAAGGATATTTGCTTGTGGGCCTGTCATGTAACATCCATGTGGACTTGACAGACATGTTTATACACTTTGCACATGATTAGTTGATACAGTCTTTCTAGTGTAAAATACTCAAATGACATGGCAGCTAGCTAATATTTTCTGAAATTTAATTTTCCCCTGAAAAGCCAGAAATAAATAACAAAATCTTGGGGCCCAGAAAAAAATGAATACATATCACTTTTATTTAACATGGTCTTTTCTTAAATGTATGTAGATTCCAAAGATAAACATGCAAAATAGATAGAGATCCTAGCAATATTATTCTTACACATATTTCTCCAAGAAAAATGAATTAAGTAGATCACAAGCTAAGGGAGTAGGTCTGTGCCCTTGGTTATGTTATATGTTGCATATTTTATGCAGAGAAGCCCAGCATGGCAATGGAATTGCAATTAAGCACAGCTGAGCTACTGAGAGGCTGAGCTAGGCAAATGGCCTTTGCTACCTGTGTTCTCCTAAATCTTACTTTTACCTAAGAAAACTTGCAGTTTAGGACACCTGGTTCTCCAGCTCCCTACCAAAGCCAAACTTAAAAGTCTGGTGTATTCCCTGCTTAGAAGAACGTTGGAGATTAAGAGGTTAAGATTTCCTACTGCTATGAGTAAAATCAAAAACATAAGCATGATGTGACGACATCTGTGCAAAATTCCGTCATCCAGTTGGAGAAACTAAGGCCTGAGATTCTAACAAGCCCAGTTTTATACACACAGAGAAACTGCTTCTCTCTATATGTTTTAAGTAACTAGGTGTCTTACACTTTCATATCTATAACAGATATTTATATTTTTATATTTACATATTTATATATTTTTATACTTATATAAATATTTCTGCCATATTATATGTGTAAAATATAATATACATGACATTGTATATACTATAAAAGAAATACTAATGATTTTATTTAATAATAATATTTCAAAAATAAAATGGATAAGACAAGTCAGTTTTGATGACAGTTGTGTACAACTAAACCCAGTTTAGAATCATAAGCATTTTCAGTTTGCTGACACAATATCCATAGGTTACTACATATTTGGTTTTGATTTATACAGATTTAATTGTATGCCCACTCAATCCAGCACAATTCTCAAATACTGAAAAGCACAACTTATAGTAGTTAGTATAGTTGTTAAATTATTAAGTTAAATAAATTAGGAAGCAGGTGGTAATCATAGAAGATTTACACCCTAGAGTTAAACTCAACTTTAAACCTGAGAAATTTTCATGAAATTCATCAGTCTTATTCCTCTCTATCAAACACAAAATAACTTTCAGCTTCAGCCCAATAGACCTCATAAGCACACTTACTAGATTTTTCTGAAAAGTGACTTTTCAGACTTTGTAATCTTTATAACATTTTAAAATATATATATATACAATTGGGGGGGGGGGTGAGACTTCAATGTATACTGAAGTGCCAGAACTGGTATTGAGTGGAAAACTTCTCCCATGTGCCACACGATTTACATAATTAGGAAAACTATGGAAACCAGAAACAGTAAAGCAAAGAAAGCGGTATTCACAAGCAGGTTGTATAAGGAACTTCAGAATCTGCTCTGAACTTGTTGAATAATCTGTTCAGTATTCCAGCCTCTCCCTGCTGGAAGCAGGTCCTCATTATTACCAGGAGAGCACTAATAAAGGTTAGCCTCTGAACTAGGGATTAGAAGGCCCTTTCTTTGGGGACGCTTCAAACTAGTAACTTTGATGATCTTGAAAAGGGAGACAAAGCGCAATCCAAGAACAAACAGTGTTTCCACTAAGCAGGAAGGTACAGAAAACAGAAGAAAATGATAGTCTAAATACTCGGGAAGGAAGCGTGAAGCAGTCTGTCTGCTGTGCTGAAAATAAAATGTATTCAACACAAGGGAGGACAGTGTGCTACTTGGGGGAGGGATGAGGCAGGCAGCCTAAGATGTGCTTTTGAAATGTAAAAGAATAATTGATTTGCTGAGAGTCACTTGAGTTTTCAATACAGACCATAAATTTTAACAAGGGATGGCTGACTTTTTAATGTATTTTAATGCTCATAAAAGATCTTATTTGTTTAGTTAATTGGTTGGTTTCAGTTTGTTGTTGTTGTTGTTGCTGCTGCTGCTGTAGTTGTTGTTGCTGTAGTTGTTGTTGCTGTTGCTGCTGCTGCTGCTACTGCAAGACAAGGTCTCACTATGTAGCTCTGGTTTGCCTGCCACTCACATAGTAGCCCAGGCTGGCCTCAAACTCATGGTGACTCTCCTGCTCTGTCTCCTGAGTGCTGGGACTAGAGGCATAAGCCACTATGTTTGGTTTTATAAGAGTTCTTAACCAATGGTTTTTGTTCTCTGTGTGGTACCAGTCTTTTCTCTTTCCCTGTAGACAAACTGCATCCTGTTCTATAAATATGTGCAAGAAACTAGACCAATTGTTTAAAAAGATCAAGTGATACAGAGGAGTATAACCTGCATGCAGATGGAATGAGCTCCAGGATCTTGTTTTCTGTGTCCTTCAAAACCATGTGCCTTCTTTAGAGTGATGCTCACAAATATTCCCCACTCAAAAAAGCTATCTATGTATGGTTAGTGTTAGTGTGCAAAGCTACATATCTGCATTCCTTCACATACAGAGGCCTTTACCTCAGTTCTACCAACGTATTTACTTGATGGAGACAAGAACTTTTCCTTTCATGGTTTTCATTAAGCAAGCCCTCAATCCTGTGTATTAAAGAGCATTAAAAATGCAAGATTCCTTAAATTATTAATAGACATACATCTGTGACCAGTTGGGATCATTTCTACTTCTTGAAAAAAAACTTACAAAGACCATCACTTTGAACACATTTTCTTAAATTGTAGATTCTGAATTTCAGGTAAATTGAAAAATTAATCAACAATTCTGGTGGGTTTACATTTCATAGTACACGTAACTAGGAAACAGGAGTATTGTCCAGACACTGTGGTGAAACCTCTATATCTATGGTAGCTGCAAGCTGTACGATGTTAACATGCTAACCTCCTTGTCTCAGGGTACCTTTCCAAGTAGATTGAAAATCAATCTAATAATCTCAATTGGTAAGTCTGACAATGGTGAGAGGCAATAGAATGCATGATCAAAATGACTGTCATTAGAAAGAACTAAGCTTTTGTGTCAACGGTGAGAAGGTTAAATCCCCGTTACTCTTGTTTGTCCTTCCTGGGGTCTGGGGTATGCAGGTTATACTCCTTTGTAGACTTTCCTGCCGATTAATATATTCTTATTCATCAAGAATCATCTCTCATGTTATGTATTTATCAATAATTTTCTCTCCCTTGATGATTTTTTTAGTGTTTTCATGCTTCAGTGTTATTAGTCCTTGTCTTCTTCCTCCCTCTCCATTTCCTTCCTTCACGAAATCTCAACCCCTTGGAGTTTGAGGTCATCAAGTTTTGTTTGGATCTTTACTCGACAAGCAATAACTACATAAATACGTAGGTTAAAGTATGATGTAAATTGTAGCAAGACAGATCATGCTGAGTACTATGTTAGGTCGTGATGTCTTCTAGTCTGGTGACAGCATTGCTTCTGATGTACTGTGGGAGATCACTCATAGATGACTCTTAGATTATGAGCACAGGCTGAGTGAATTACTCAGACACTGTAGCTTCTTGGGACCTGCCAAAAACTCAACAGATAAGCATGACCATAAGCAGAGTTTTCAAAGCATACTTAGGTCACACACAATTAGCTAATTTACTTTGCAATTAAGATAAATTAAAATTAAAGTAAAATAATAGTAAATTAATTTAGTTTATAAATTATTGAAATATTGCTTTGAGGATAATGGAGAAAACCAATGTTATTTTTAGAAGCATGACATTTGGCAACAAAGGATTAACCAATCAGAGGGTGAGGGGTTGGTATGTTTTTAAAGTTCCTTCAAGAACTCTCAAGATGTAGAACCCATCCTATCATAAAGCTTGCTTCTGCAGGGAAAAGCACATGCTAAAGTTTAAATAACAGGGCAGCAGTGCTGGACTAAGCACAGCATCTATTTGACTACTCCCTCTATGGCCTCCCTTCAAACACACTGAGTTCAAATGCTAACATAAAAGCGAACATCTCAGCCTTCAGAAGGGTCGTACATCAAAACCATCTTTGTCATGGTTAAAAAGGTTGGATGGTCTTGACTCCACCAAGGAGAGCAGTATATGACAAAAATGTTCTCTCAGAAGCACCCATGGAGATCGTGGAATTGGTCAGAGAGACACAGACTGAAATGGTCTGCCAAGACGTATGCCTGGAGATAAATCTCCCTCACCTAAAACAACATTTTACATTAATAGCAGCTCTTTAAACCATACTATGAATGGGTTTCTTAAATTATGTTATCTTCAGAAAGCTTAGGAAATAGCCAAAGGCTTTAATGAACTCCTTCCCATTTAAAATTAAAATCCGACCTAATTAAATATACAGAATTGTGGTTTACAAGCTATTTTAATTTTCACATTGTCAGAGTGCACGTAACTACAGGAACAAGGTACTGTCCAAAGCACAGGTGCCTGTAAAGAAACTTCTTTGTGCTTTGTGGTACAAACTGCAAGTCTCGGAACTAACTCTTCACTGGGAGCAAGATGTTTGGAAGACTTAAAAGATTTGAAAAGTTCCTACCAACTCAGATGGAATTTTTTAAAAAGGAGGTTCAACTATCTAGAAAAGACTCTTTGAACAAACCTTAGTTCTTGAGAGATACACAACTTTGACTGTCTCCTAGACCAGGACGAACACTTGCAGAGAATCTGTTCTACTGTCAAGGGATATTCCAGGTGTGTGTGTGTGTGTGTGTTTGTGTCTGTGTCTGTGTGTGTGTGTGTGTGTGTATGTCTGTGTGTGTGTGTCTGTGTGTGTGTCTGTGTGTGTGTGTCTGTGTCTGTGTGTGTGTCTCTGTGTGTGTGTGAGTGTGTGTGAGTGTGTGTGTGTGTGTGTGTCTCTGTGTGTGTGTGAGTGTGTGTATGTGTGTGTGTGTGTGTGTGTGTGTGTGTGTGTGTGTGTGTGTGTGTTGATGTTCTTTCCTTGGATTGTGATAATAGTTGAAGAACTCCTGGTCTCAGATCAACCATCATGCACCAGAGTGTGATACCCTTGGGAAGAGAGCACCGTGGCGAGGGTGCGGTCCCCTGTGTTTGATTTCTATCAGTATGTGTCCGTTCAAATAACAGCTGCTGTGTACTTTTGTTTATGTGCTATATGTCACATCTCATTGTCCCTGTGGTACTTATGAGAAGGGATTTAGTAGTCGTTTTCTTAAGTACCAATGCCTACCCAAATTTGGGTTTTTTTTCCCACTGAACAAAGTGACAAGCAAGCAGTTGCTGTAGTTAAACCCATCGTTCACAGCTGTTTTAGTTTCGAGTGATCCCATTAAAGTGACGGCATGTTGCCTGTGGGTCTGCAGTACAGAACACTTATGTAAGAGACATTGATTCATATGATCGGATCAAACAAAGCAGGCTGTGATGGAGGAGAAGATGTTGGGGGTTATTTAGGCTTTACCTGAGTCACATTTTTATTTAGGTGTTATACCCTTTCTGGGACACTTGGTTATCTTAATTGTTGATACGTGGATGAAAGTTACACCATTGAGGCTTAGAAGTCCAACATCTCAGAAAGTCTTCTCTGGCTTGAAAATGCAGCCTGAGTCATGCCTTTTCTTAAACTGAACGAAGTAGCTGTGCATTAAATATGCTGGCACATCTTCTGCTTGAGCAAGTGGACCGAAATGGTGTGAATTGTTAATGCCTTGCTGCATTGGTTCACGGCTTGTGACTGATCATTTGTAACTATATCTACTCCTTGTTCCATGAAATCAAGTATGGAGTAATGGGTTCATCAGATTTTGGGGTTAAATTGAGAGTGAAGAGGTACTGTGTGTGGAAATAAGAGTTGCCATGTTCAGGGCTGGCCTTGTAACAGCATGGAATCTAAAGGCGATATTCAAAAGCACTTCACTCATCACACGCTTGCTGACTCTCAATAGGGCCCATTTGCAGGGGACATTTGGTAGCTTTCCAATGCGCTTTATGCCTCTTTCTGCTTCCACCACCGTGCACATCTTTCTTTCATACACCCCTAGTAGCACATTGGTAGCCCAGGTCAGCATACACAATTCATTCATTTAAATGACTTGATTTATACAAATAGAAATAAGCTGGGATTCTGTTGTCTGAAGCTTGCCTTACCCCTCAACAAAAATAACTGGGTGTGTCATTGAAAATGCAAGTCTTTTTGCGAACTCAATTTCTTGGGCATCTAAAAGATTTGAGTTTTCGTATTGATGTAAAATCATTGAATTGGTATGTACAAAACAAAAGATTACATATAGAAATGTTGAGAACTAACTATATATGTCCACGTTTATTGACAGTGATCTATACCAATATACAAAATTGAATATATGGCATGCTTTTTGTAAACTTTAAGGCTCTGTATAAAATTTTAATGGATTTTGAAAAAATTTAAAACATGCACTATTATGAAACTCAATAAATTAACAAAACCTAGGAGTAATAACCTTTCAAAGTATCCTTATATTTGCTTGCTCTAATAATTGATACTTTTATGATTTTATGTAATTTGTTATTTTTTTCCCTTAAAGCTTAACTCAAATCTTGTTTTAAAAAAGAGCTGGAGTTAAACTTTGACCTAATAATAAAAGACATAATAGAAAACATAGCCAGACCTAGACAGAAAATTAAATTCACAAAGAAATTAAATATATAGTTAATATTCAAACACAAGCTAATCATAAGATATCTCAAAGTTCTACTGTTACATCAGCAATGTTAGCACAAGTCCCAGAAACTGTAATTAATCTTTTTTTAATATAAAAAGTGATAATAATGACAGCTAGAAGAATTCAGAGAGATGTAGGAGTCACTTCGAGTCAACAAAGCAGTTCTGTGCCCATGAAATGAAATGTTAAGTCTCCATACTACTTATATTTAAATAGTTCACTTGTTATGTAACAAATATGTTACAACATATTTTAACTTTGACAAACTGGAGATGTCTTAATAGTTTCAAGGGTTACCATGGAGAACTCACTTTTGAAAATTCTTTTTCCATGTTTGGTTAACAAACATGGAAATTTTCTATGACAAATGGTTTTTCGTATTTCATTGGCTTTTTTTTTTCTCCTGCAAACTCTTTGGAAGACAAAAATCTTTCCTAGGTCCCAGGCTTTTAATGGAAGAGCTTTGCAGGGCAATGGTCTTCCGATAGATCTTAATAATTAGGCTATTTTCCCCATTAGAAGTCATATTTATTACAATGTACTCCTAATGAACTTTAAGGACCAAGTCATTAGAATCAGATTAATAGCTTTGGTGTTAGAGTTTGTTAATAACTTCAGCGCAGAGCCATTCAGGGACATGAGGGAGGAACACAAACTTAGTTTGGCATGAAATACTGTTCATCCCAACAAAAGCTAGGAATGGCGATCACATCTTTATGAAGACAGAAGAAAGTCTAAGTTGCAAAGATGTCAAAGGGACTCATCTAATAGAAACCAGAGTCTTCACGTAGATTTGACTGTTTTGTGGAAACTCACAGAACACGGTTGTATTGTATTTAAAAGACCATGGTGCTGATCCAGCAAGAGCCCAACTGCTGCCAACAGGCTTTCTGACAACATTCTCAACAGTGTCTGTCAATCAATAGTGAACACATCAGTAATTACTAGCACACTCTCATTTTTATCTAAGCCGTGTAAGCAGCCCCAGTCTGATGCCTAGAAGTCACCGGGAGACATTGAAGACATTTCTAAGGAAACCTGCAGCCAGAGCAAAGTCACAACGAGGACTTAGGGGTCACAGACATTCCTGAGTTCCGTTTCCCATTTTCAAACTGACTCTGGACTGGCTGCCTTAATATATGCCAGTGTTTTCCCTAGACATCTATACAGACTGGTGATTACTGCCAACACTGGTATCTCCCTTCAGAAGGCAACCCAACTGTTTTTACTTTATAAAAATTTAAAAGTAAAGATAAACAAGAAAACTACTTAAGGATCTAATTTAGGCAAATGTTTAATCATAAAAACTTTTAGCCATAAGCACTTGCCTTTTTCTGTGCATGCATAGGTGTGTGTGAGTCTCTTTAGTACCGTTTCACACTGTATTGAGAAATAATAAGTCACTGTGGTTTTGATTTATACCAAACGACAAATGACTAAGGAAGCTGAACTTATCTGTGCTTACTGCCGAGTACATTATCTTCCTGTGGAAATGTCTACTCCAGTCCTTTGCCCATTTTCCTAATTAGATTGTCTTTTTATTATTGAGCATGAGACTTTTCTATATATTCTCAATATTAAGCACTTATTAGATGTGATTTGAAAATATTCAATTGCATTGTGTAAATTGTCTTTTCATTCATGGATAATGTCCTTTAATTCACGAAAATGTTCAATCCAACATAGTCAAATTTGTGAGTTTTTCTGTTATTGCTCATGCTTTGGATTTAATACCTAGAAATCTATTGCCAAGTTCAAGATTATGAAGATTTTCTCCTATATTGGTTTCTAAGAGTTGAGTGGTCTCAGCTCCTGTTTATGTTGTGGTAATTTTTATAGATAGGAATTGAGAGTTGTCTCAGTCCTTATAGATGGAGATCTATTGACTTGACTGTGGAAAGCCTTTTGGGGTACCGCTTGCAGGAGTCTGACATTGGCCAAGGACAAGGAAATGGGCTTCAGGCAGGAATCTGACATTGGAAGTAAGCTCAGGCAGGAACCAGACATTAGGGCATAATAAGGAAGTAAGTTCTAACTTTAGGCTGTAATAGGGAAGTAGGGTAAGGCAGGAATTTTAGTCTTAGGGTGGAACTATGCCTCAGGCAAAAGTTTGGGCTTGGAAGAGGAAGTGGGCTCAAGTATTTCCGTCATTGGACAAGCCCTGACTTGGGAGTAATTATGGGACTTCCCTTGCTGCTTTGTTAGCAGTTCCTTATTGCACTGCTTGCCCAAAATACTTGTATGTAACTAAAATGATATAAAAAGTGGATTGGAAAATAAAATTTGCCTTCAGTCTCAGAATTGACTAGGGTCACGCTACAATGTTGTCTAACTGTCTTTTTTCTTTTTAGTCCTCACTCCCGCACTGGAGAACCTGTTGACTGACTGAACAGGCTTGGTCACTTGGCACCACAGCAAAACACAATCCTCTTCCCGATGAGTGTCTTAACATCTCCATCACAAGTCCAGTGACCACAGAATACAGATGCAACAGACTATCTCTACATTCTAAACTCAATTCCATTTTTCTCTGCACCTCTTCTCACACCAGTATCATAGTTTTAATTACTGCATAATTACAGTTAATACATTTAAACATTTGAAACTGAATCCAACATACAAAACTTATAAGATGAAGGGGACAGTTCTCACCCAAAGACAACAATTCTCAAGAGTACCTACCTATGCTGTTCTCACCTTTGACCAGCTGCTATCTACTCACAAAATTCAAGAAAGTATTAAACATATGGGACCAAGTTGGTCAGGAGCCCTCGAAATAATACTCATGCAAGATGAAAGACAGATTTATGGGAGCAGGGGGAGGGACCGGCACTGTGCACAGATGGTATTTTAATATGTAGGAGCTATGTGGTTTGTTTGTGTGTTTATTCACTTGTTGCTTGCTTGCATTTTAGTGTCAGTGCTAAGCTAGCGGCTTATGCCATGTGCCATTGAATATAAAGTTTATAGTTATATCGTTTCCTAAAAGGTAGAGAGGATGATTTGAAATTTTATAGTAAGCAAAACCTATAGAGAATTTAAGTTTGATGGGTCACTGCTATGCTCTCCAGTAGAGTCAGCTGGACAAGCCTAGAGGCTTAAAAGTCACTCATGAGGCAAAAGAGTTTCAAGGAAACTCTCTTCCTGGAGTCTAGCGTTCCCTACTCATACAGTAATTTTTCACTCCCGCGTTCCATTCCCGAGTTAGTCTAGTATATGGATCCACGTGCCCTCTTTCAATATTTTCCTATCATAAGTGCCTTTTAAGATTGAATTCTGACATAGCTAGTCGTCCGCCAGTGTTCCAACAGTCCTAGTTCGTCCTTAGCAAGACCTTGGGCTTGGAATTCAGTACTGCCCCTAGTATTACACTATCTCTTTGAGTAAAAGTTAGGTCACTGCCCTTCACAGGAATCTACCATCACCTAGGAAAAAAGAAGTTTCTGACCTTAGGGGAAACCAGAATAGATGCTTAGAATTATAGCTGAGTTACTCCTATTTACAGGAATTTACAATGGTTTAGGAAGCAGATCGGGCTGTGGTTTTAGAGTATTGCATTATTCATGAGATGGTTAGCTAGAACGGAACTCCCTAGTTAGAACCATGACTTGGGTGTGAAAGCCCTTGCCCTAGGAGTGAAAAGTTCTCACACCTGGCTTCTAAGACTATAGCTGACCTTAGATAGGGCTGACTTTGTCTCAGTTACTTTATTGCCCAGTTCCTGCCAGTTTTTGCGTTTTCATTCTTCTGTTCTGTGTAAGAGTCATTAAGCATCCGGTTACCTCATTTGTACCTTGCGGCTATGTCACCCAATTTCTTTATTGTCTTCTGTATAAAAAGTCTGATGCTCAAGTTGTAAAATTACACTCAGGTTCCACACGAACTCTGCTGTGTGTGTCTGTTTGTTGCTCATCCACGCTTTGCCCACCCGCGTGAGAGACCCCGTTCCACGCAGACACAGGGACCCAGAGGGTCTGCGGCAGGTCACAGCAGCTAAGGGTAGCGGGAATGATTTCCAATAGTCTCAGCTTTCAAAAAAAATGCGAAGGTGGGGCTGTTGTACATAGCTTTGTTGTTCCCAGGGGTGCAGTGGACAGTTTAACCTCCTAGCTGCTCATGGTTGCTTCACTGTGTAACTGCTGAGGCCTGAGATTTAATCATGCACTGAACTTCATCTACAACTTGAAGTAAGTCTATAGATGATATAACCATTTCAAGGACTAGAAAATCATCTCTGCTAGCACTTTAAAGTATGCTGCCAGGCAACTTTAGCACACACTGTAGACATGGCCTGTCTTTACATTGTGGGTACCAGTTCCAGGATTAGCTGGTCAGGCTAGATCTGCTGACAGGTATTCTAAATTATTCATTATGTTATTTTTACTGTGGATGATGTTCTTTGTTTTAAAACAGTCACCCTATGTGGCCCTGGCTGTCCTGGAGCTGTCTATGTAGACCAGGCTAGTCTCAAACTCACAGAGATCTGGCTGTTTCTGCCTCTTAGGTGCTGGAATTAAAGGTGTTACATTAAGTTGAATCATGAGCCACAAAAGAAATGTGGAAGAACTGGTATTACATTCCTGCAGCTGGTCCACAGCATTTAGAATGAACTTTGACCACTGTAGCATTTAAAATAAACTACAGCGGTCAAAGTTCATTCTAAATTTATTTATCATGAGGTTATCATGGTTTTGAATCACATAAGCCTGAACTGTGTGGCTCAATGATATGTGGTAGATTTACTCTGAAAAAAGAAAAAAGAAGAAAAAAATTTTTAAAAAAAGAAGAAAGAAAGAAAGAAAGAAAGAAAGAAAGAAAGAAAGGAAGGAAGGAAGGAAGGAAGGAAGGAAGGAAGGAAGGAAGGAAGGAAGGAAGGAAGGAAGAAAGGAAGAAAGGAAGGAAGAAAGAAAGAGAAAAAGAAAGAGAAAAAAGTATATCTTCCTCAGTTAAGAAAAGGAAGATATGAGAAGAAATCATAACACATCTAGAAGTTGGATTTGGTAAAAGAGCCATTATGGAAATAAAATGGGCTGAGAATTATCTTTGTTGTTGTGACTGGAACAGTGTATGCTTGAGAATGAACAGAAAGAAAGCTGAGAAGCTGAAAGAAGAGAGCTCCTTAGATCCAAACAAGCATCTGATTCAAGCAGAAGTATGTGACAAATAAAACACACAAAACACATACGCGTGTGTACACATATGATGATAATTAAAGAATAGAGGACATGGGTTTGAGACAGAGTATGTAAGAAGAAACAGAAGGGGGAAACTATATAATTACATTTTACATTTTCAAAAAAATTTTTAATTTAAAAAGGAGAGACAAACTGATCCTGAGAGGAGATCCATTCAAGCTGAACTTCTCTGAAATAGAAAAGAGGAAAATATGTTGCAAAGTCAGAAGCACCAGCCAATAATAGCAAAGAATAATAGCAAAGAATGCAAGGGGAGGCCTTCGAAAACAGCCTGGGTCTTTCTCCAGAGGCAGCTGAACACTAAGTGCTTTGAGGAGGGGCTGCTCATGCGCAGACAGATGAGTAAGAGCAGCAGGGACTCTCCCTTGAGGACAGGACAAAAGACAACTAGAGATGAAGACTGGTGTGAGTTACATAAGACAAAACATTGCACAAAGCCTCTTCCTGATGAAGGGAGGGAAAAGGCCAGATGAATCATTCTACAGAGAACCAGGCAGGTAAGACTAGACCAAGAACCCCACACCTACATTAGACATGGGACTGTGGCAGACAACACCACCCTTGGCAGATTTATCGACCTCAAGGAAGTGGAAAGAAGTCAGGCTGACTTGAACAAAGGATGCTAGCTTGACAAGCTTGAAATACATTCTCTTCGTATCTCTCACTAGAGACACTGCAAGATAAACAACTCGAAGCATGTGTTAGAATAGTGCAAGCACGGAGGAAACGAAGTCAAGAAGAAAGGACATGGCTTCAACAGATAATGATGACTCCAAGCTGTCGCAGAGTAGACTTTTATGAAAAGAACAGGTATACGAACTACTGCAACTACATACCAAACTAAAATAGTAACTGAAGGCCAGACACTGAACAACTGAGAAAAGAGCATGTCATGGGAGGAGATGGCAATGAGTTTGGTCATCATTGAGGTCTTAGAGAACATGAGCCTAGAAACATGAATAGCTGTTTGGGCTCACAGCTCTACTTAAGGTTATTGTCAGACCAAATGTGTTTGTGATTGTGATTGTGATTGTATGGGGCAACCTATGCTGATGAAATGGGTTCCTTGAGTTTTAACAATTCCCTAGGCAGAGGCCCTTGTGGTGGTTGCTAGAGCACAGTTGTAAAAAAATGGTGTTTCTGAAACAAACTGGGCACTTGGCCACCAGACAGGAAGCACTCTGAGTTCAGTATGGGTCTAGTTTCCAAGAAGACAATGAGCATTACAATCCTAAGAACACTTCACAAATGAGAACAGAGCCTCACCCCAACAGGTGTGACCACAAAGGCTAAGTTACCGATGTTGCACACACATGACACTGTCAGTCCCCTGTTCAAGAATAATGATTTTGGTAGCAATGATGATTGAAACTAGTCTTGTACAAGGCTGTTTTAAGGACTTTGTGTATAATATACTTAATCTCCAAAACACACTATGAAAGAAGTTATTTTTAATTCCTGTTTTACAAATAAAGGAACTGGTCTCTAAGAAGCTAAGTAATCATTCAATGTCATTACTGATATAAACTGGATTTTGAACTTAAACTGAGGGAACTTCACAGTACTATGTGTAGCCTTTTGAGATGGAGCCTGTGTACATCGGTCAATTTTCTCCTGGAGACACAGTGTGTATATACATACATACATACATACATACATACACACACACATGCACACACATATATATCAAATGCATCTCAGGCCACAGACTCTGAGCAACTACACAGGCTGACGGTCACCCCAGCAGGACTGATAGGAAGAATATTTTCTCACCTCTGCACTCTTTTATTTTGCTTCTGCTATGTTTTGGGGGTCTGAATTCTATCAATTCTTGAGCCCTGGAAACCTAATTTTTGGATGATATATCCACAGTTTCTTGGACTAGTTTCTGTTCTGAACGTAATGGGTGTGGTATTGGTGTTACAATTACTTTGTTTGGTGGGATAATAAAGGCAAGAAAAGGTTGGTGTAGACCTAAATCTACTAGCTTCTCAGAGCCTAAGCAATGGTACCCATTCCAGGGATCTGGAAGCTGTCTCCTGAAGGAATCCCAGCTGAAATCTAGCATCCAAAAAACATCTCAGTGAAATCACAGCAAGTGAAAATGGAGAACTTCATATTCTCTGTGCCTTAACATCAAGAGTTTTTGGATCTACTGAATTTTATTCACCAAGGTAACCAACTGATCCTGGAATCCACTTCTGTCTTGAGGTGAATCGTTCGGAAGATTTTTATCTTTAAATTCTAATCTCTCCACAAAAACATGTTGGATTTTGTGCTTACTATGTAAAAACCCTGGGTACTGTGCTGTGTGCCTGTGATTCCACTGTAGAAAAGGCAGAACAGTGTAGATTGGAGGGTTCCAGCTGGAAAGGACAAGACACTGCTTCAAAACCTAAGGTAGAGTACAACTGATGATGACACCCAAAGCTGACCTCTGGTCTACACACATACACACACACACACACACACACACACACACACACACACACATGCACTTACACATATACATGACCATGTGCATAAACAGACACACAAATAAATACAATAGTCATAACAGAGTTCTTTTGGACATTGTCATTGGATGCGGGATGAAAAATAGAATAAACAGTGAGTATTCTGTTTCACACAGAATGTCTTTGGAATTGCTTAACTGATACACCATTTTGACTTGTTTCAGAAGCATTGCAGTAAGTCTTGTACTATCGTCCATGATCTAGAATGATCAACAGGAAAGCAGGGTCGTTTGACAGAGAAATGTTCTAAGAGACTGATGGCTTTGCTCTTTAGGGCAAAAGTGACTTTTGCAGTTCACCACAATGCAATAATTTCCAGAGTAGTCAAAATATTTTTTAAAAAAAATAAAGTTGGAGACTGCTAACCACAATGTGAATGCCATGTTACTAAGCATGTTAGCATTGGAGACACAGCAGTTAGAGAGCAGGCCCAGCAGGTAAAAACACTGGCCCTGGGTGTGAGCCCCAGCACCTACAGGACAGTTTCAAACCATCTCTACCTCCAGTGTCAGGGGCTCCAGCGCCCTCTTCTGTACTCCTTCAACACCAGGCATGCACTTTGCACAGAAAGACACTAAGGCCAGCAAGATGGGTAAAAGGGCTTGCTACCAAGTCTCACAACCCAAGTTCAATGCCTCAGGCCTGTGTATTACAAGCATGCATGTGAATGGACACAGAAAGAGAGAGAGAGAGAGAGAGAGAGAGAGAGAGAGAGAGAGAGAGAGGGGAGGGGAGGGGAGGGGAGGGGAGGGGAGGGGAGGGGAGGGGAGGGGAGGGGAGGGGAGGGGAGGGGAGGGGAGGGGAGGGGAGGAAGAGGAAGAGGAAGAGGAAGAGGAAGAAGAGGAAGAAGAGGAAGAGGAAGAAGATGAAGAAGAGGAAGAAGAGGAAGAAGAGGAAGAAGAGGAAGAAGAGGAAGAGGGAGAGGGAGAAGAGGAAGAAGAGGAAGAGGAGGAAGAGGAAGAGGAAGAGGAAGGAGGGGAGGGGAGGGGAGGGGAGGGGAGGGGAAGGGAGGGGAGGGGAGGGGAGGGGAGGGGAGGGGAGGGGAGGGGAGAGGAGAGGAGAGGAGAGGAGAGGAGAGGAGAGGAGAGGAGAGGAGAGGAGAGGAGAGGAGAGGAGAGGAGAGGAGAGGAGAGGAGAGGAGAGGAGAGGAGAGGAGAGGAGAGAAGAGAAGAGAAGAGAAGAGAAGAGAAGAGAAGAGAAGAGAAGAGAAGAGAAGAGAAGAGAAGAGAAGAGAAGAGAAGAGATTAATTTATGGGAGTTTGGTTTACTCCTGTGCCTTCACTTCAGAGCAGTGCTCTGAGATGCCTGGCCAGCACTGTCATCTTATCTTCTATGTTAATAACTATTATTCAGTAAATGTTCTGGTTTTAAAGGTACATCAGTTTGGAAAGTCTACTCCTCTTGATTTTCTTCCTGTTAGCCCTGTTACTCTGTTAGGCATCATCTTGTTATAGAATAGCACATTGTTTGTATGAACTAAATAATGATTTACTGTTGATAGGATGCATCTATACAGAAACCACAACTACAGAATTGCTGTTAGTACATACTTTCCTTTTTATTCCTTTATTTCAATTTTCTTTCTTTCAGTAAAATTTAAATGTTTTCCCCTCCCTCAACTTCTCCAAGATCTTTCCCACCTCCCTAACCAACATCATATTCTCTCTCTCCCCCTCTCTCTCTCCTCTCTCTCTCCCTCTCTCTCAAAATAAATACCAAAACAAATAAAATTTCAAAGTGAAACAAGGCCCCCCTCAAAAAAAGGAAAAAAAAACCAAACAAACAAACAGAAAAACCCCACCCTTCTCCCCCAAACCACAGAGTTCATTTTGTGTTGGCCAATTACTCCTGGTCTTGAAACCTGCCTTTAGTGTGGTTGATATACCTACCAGTGGCATTCCATTGGAGAAAACTGCTACATCCTTTGCTTTTGGACATTAATACTTGGTTAGTGATGAGACATCATTTTCACATCCCCCTTTCATATGAAAAATAATATATACGTATGTACATATATGTATATGCTGATCTGATGTAAAATAAACAATGAAAAAGCCACAGCAAATCAACAATATTGGTATTTATTTATTTACACTCAAAGCTATCTTTAACATTTTATATGTATATAATTATATATTTTATATTTCATATATATTATATATTTTTAATTAAAATCTCACCATGGTTTAGAAACCTAATTACAAAAACAATTTGTAAATCTAGTAGAATTTATAAAAGACTCACTTAGATGATACAATGTCAAAGTAGTTAAGTGTCATGACAAATGTGTTCATTTCTCATAACATAAGAGGAAAGTTTGAAAATATATATAACTCTAAAATAGAAGTAGGAAGCAGAAAAACCATTATCTGTTGCTTTTAATCATTGCTAGAACTGCACTGCTAATCTATGCTTTCGAGAGGAACCTGGTATGATCTTAACATTAGACCTTATTACCTGATCTGATATATGTCAATAAAAAAAAAGCCACAGCAAGTCAAGAGTGTTGGTATTTGTTTATTTAAATTTGAAGTTACCTTTAAGATAATATTCGACCAGTTCTAAATCTAGGTTTGGAAGACAATCAAAAGAAAAGTTAGGGACTCCAATCAGTCGATGCACAATATCATAGTAACAAAGACAAACAAATGTCAGAACCCAATACTAAGTGATGATGGGTGCTACAGGCTGGAAAAGCCTCCAGGAGGATCAGCCTCTTTAACTACATTAAGCCCAGTGAACCTATGCTGCTTCTATGTGTTAGTAGTTGCAGAAACTGATTTCTGCTGACATAAGCTTTTATAAGTGTGCAAAATACAGGGTGATGCACAAGTTAAAATGTGAGAATAACACATTTCCGGGACCCATAAAGCATGAGGTGTGCCTTTGAGTTTCTCTGGAGCCCATGATACAATAGTCTCAGCCACAGCCTCACTATTTGGGTCAGTAAACTATTTTTTGTTTTTGAGATCATGTCCAGACTGGTGGTCAAACTTGTGCGCCTCCTGCCTTAGTCTTCCCCAGTAAAAGAAGATAAATTTCAACTTTGTAAATACAAATTTCTCCTGTTAACCAAGTTCTCAGTTGTTAAGTTCCAACAGCCTAGTCAAAGCTAATGTTTACAACTCAAGGAGAGCTACAGGGCCTAAACGGTAAGTAAAGGCTTATGAATATGTGTAGAGGGACAACTCTACATAGTACTGACCATGGGAAAATGTGAGGTGGAGAATGAGAATCCTCACATAAGAAATCAATTTCAATACACTCCTACCACCCTCAGGAAGAGCATACAGAAGGCTTCCTGGAACTACAGAAGACAGGCAGTTGAAAACTTTTATCTGCTCGTAGGTAATACCAATCCTAAGTATTAATAGGAATAAAACAATTCAGATAAAAAAAACCTTAATAAAGGGGGCAAAAACAAGACAAACAGATTTGCTTTCTAAGTACATACAATCCTATCAATCATAACAAAGGTTTTTTATGAACAATGACATGGACCAATTATCACAGATAAGCATTAACTATGGATATGAATCAAGGAAATGCCTGTTCTTCCAAAGTGTGCGTGAAGAGAGTACACAATATTGGCAATATTCCTTGTGGCTGCTTTCTCCGACTGTAGTTGTTGATGTGTAACCTTACAGCCCAGATTATGTTACTAAATCTATAAGTCCTCCTCAGGAATGAGGCAAAGATAGATGACATGACATCAATCTCCCTCCTGTTACAGTAACACATCTGTGTACATGATTGTGGTATCAGTGCTGGTTTTGTTTCCAGGCACTAGCCTAAAACTGGATCTGTAGAGATAGCATGTTAACATCTTGCCTCTGGCTAATATATACAATGAAAGTATTTGAAGGCACATTATAGAACTCCTGGGTAATCTCTAAAGAGATTATTCTCTCTCCCTCCACACCTCCTCCCTATCTCCCTCCTTTCTCTGGGGATTGAATCCACAGCCTTTCACACACTAGGCAAGCATTATGTCACCAAGCCACACTCTAAGACCCAGTAATTTCTCTTAGGTGTTGGATCCCATAGAAACTGGTTAAATTACAGATATATCAATGATGTTTATTTCGTTATGGTTCATTAGATTTAAAATACTCGTCTTAAAAATAACTCAAACTTGTGGCAAAAGAAGATTCTTACAACCCTGATGCCCCTTGAAAGGTATTCACAGGAGCACATGGTGCCCCTTTGTGTAAGAATACAGTGTTTATCCATGCTATAATTAAAATCTTGCTTCTTTTCTATAAAATGCTTGAAATGAAAACTATATAAATTTCCTTCAAAATCATCACAAAATGATTTTAAATATTTGCCACTTACCTTTTGAGATGTCGCCATTTTTTCTGCCATCCATGTCTGGGAAATCTAGATTAATTTTTATTGTGCATGCAAACAAATCCTACACAGCATAAAATAATGTATTATATTAAGTTCTGGTTAACCCAAACATACATTTAAATGATTTCCATACAGTTTTTTTCATTGCATTGCAAAATACATTTTTTTTATTTCTAAAATATTTCTAACATATAAAATAGAAAAGTAATTGTAATGGCTAAATTTAAATTGTGTATTTTAACACACAAGTATTTTAAAAAGAAAAGAAGGAAGGAGGAGAAATAAGAAGAAAGAATGGAGGAAATGGAAGGACAGGCAGGATAAGAAAGAAAATGTGGGGAAAGGAAGAGACGAAGAATGGAGAACATGCGGGAAATGGCAATTGCTTAACTACAAGAGATGCTGAGGAGACCAAGGATTGAGAACATGCACAAGATGGCGACTGCTTAGCTCCAAGGGATGCTGGCCTTATCATTGATGCCATCTAAAACTCACAATTTACTCTACAGTGGGGAGACCGTACTATTCTTCGCTTTAACATTCTTTCTAGAATCTCACTCAAACCCAACACCTTTCCTTACTGGTGTTGCTCTTCTTGTTCCCTTTTGTCGCAAAAGCCTAGCTCCTAATAGATCTTGCTGTCCTTTCCAGGCGCAGAAGCCTGGTGCCGCTGAAGAAAGTCACACAACTAAATATACCAGCATGATTGCCGTCCCAGGCATCCTCCTTGGTTCCTACACACTGCCCAGTCACTTCACTTTTGTTTCTTTGTTGGTACCTCTCTCGCTTTGCACAGTGTATATGTTTCTACCTGTCACTTGTCTGTTATCTCCACCAAGTTTCCCTTTCTCCATCCTCTGCCACAGGTTTATATAAGTTACACAGAGAAACCTGAAGCCTCCTCTTCATGCTGCTAAAGCTACAGGCCTACCTCCCTAGCAACTCTCTTTCTCTCTCAATTATATTACAGGAGTTCCTCCTCTATGTAATGCTGTCTTTACTGTCTGCTAATTAAATTGCTCCCATGCCTCACATGTCCCCAGACCTATTTTCCCCTCTTCACAGGAATGATGCAAGGAGATAGCTGTCCATGGACTCTCTTGAAGGTTCCTTTTCTGTCTCTCGCTCTCAAACCATTCTTTCTTGCTTTCATTGTACCAACAACAGCTTTCTCAAAGACAACCGATGAGGATAAGGAAGTTGTGATGGCTATTCCTGGTTGTCAACTTGACTACATTTGGAATGAACTACAATCCAGACATGGAGGGCACACCAGTGATCCAGATCATGAGGGTGGAAGACACAGTCCTAGAAACTGGATCTTGGCATGGAGATCTTGAGACACAGTGTTCATGAAAAGCTTAGGCCCATGCAAGGTAATATGTGCCTTTAATCCCAGGAGACCCAGGCAAGCAGATTTCTGAGTTCAGTCAAGGTCAGCCAGGGACAAAGGAAGTTCCAGATTCAGGCATGGTGGTACATATCTTTAATCTGAGCCACACCTTCTGCTGGAGCCCTACATAAGGACTTTGGAAGAAGGAAGACTTTTTTTTCACCTGCTTGCACTTACTTGCCAGCACATCTTTTGGAACCTACTTCTTCAGGATTCCAGCTTATACAGAAGACCAGCTGAAACAACTAGCCTTGGGGTGGGGGTGGGGGACTAAGAAACTACTATATTCTTGAACTTCCCATTCACAGCTTCTCTCTGTTGGGTTAGTTGGACTGCAGACTGTAGGTCATTACAATAAGTTCCTAAATATATAAAGATATGCCTTAAGTTCTGAGACTCTAGAGAACCCTGACTCATACAGAAGTCTCTTGGCTCTCACTTGATTGAATTCTAAGCATCATTTCTCTTTCTCTTTGTTAAACTCTTTGTCCTTGTTTTCCATTTGAAATGAGACACAGTAACCCACCTAGTTTTCTTCTCATTCTTTCTGTAGTAGGCTTGTGACTCTCGATTTCATGACTACTTTTCAAGGTGAGACCCTGGCCTCTTTCTTTCAGGCTCTACTTTTTCTCCTAAGATATTATTAAGCGCGAGTCCTAAAATCCCAACTTCCTTTTGTATACTGACAACTCCCAAAGAGACCTACCTGTCCTGAGACTGCCTTTTAAGCTCTGGGCTGTCTACTCAATATCGCTGCCTCTGTGAAATAGACGGCAGAATCAACATATCCAATATGGAATACTACTCTTCCTTCTTCAAGACTAGTACTCTAGAATTCCATGTTCTAGGGGCAGGAAACCTGCTATCTAGAGGTGCAAACTAGAAGCCTAAAAGCTACCCTCGCAATCCAAGACACTTTAGTGTTCCTTGAGTCACATATCCATGCCATTACACGGCTTGTCATTTCTAATCTTCTAAAGACTATACAAGTCAATATAACCCTTTCCCTGTTAACTCTTACACCCTTGTGCTGTTACTAGGACAATAGTTAACTAATAGTTGTCTGAGTCTACTCTGACCCACTCAGTTCATTTTCTGTCAAACATTAAAATCAACTATTCAAATCATAAACCTGGTTACCCTCCATTACTCTCCTAACTCGAATCCTTTTGATGAGTTTTCAGGGCTTTCAAATGACAAGGGAGAAAAGGTCTGCAAGCTTCCTACAAAGTCACACTCCCCCAACATTTGCCGCTATCTAAACAGGAGCCACCACGCATGGAGGCTTGTTTGTCAACTGATGGGGATTTAGTAAGGAGTGGCTTTTGAGGCATTGATCTAATAAACTTCTTAATCTCTTGATGGACTCACAAAATGAGAAGTTGATCTTGGCTGGCTGAAGCACATTACTGGGGACATGTGCTTGGAATTGAATGTGACTCTACTTCCTGTCTGTATTCACTTCCTTCCATTTGTCATTTGCATTGGGAAATCCACACATTCCACTCGATACACTGACAGCTCTCACACTGACACATGTATCTTGCGACTCTCTTCTAACTTTAGGCTGTCTACTCCCTGTTCAGTATTTCTTCTGCCACATTCTTCTAGCACCATGTTGTTCTGCCTGACTGTGGGACAAGACAGAACAACAGACTGTGAGCTAGAACAATTCTTTCTCCTATTAGGTTGCTTATGCCAGGTCTTCCTACACAGTGATGCAGTCTGACTGCTGTGTCCACTAACTTTCCTTGCTCACCCTGCCTCGGGACCCTGCACCAGTGCCCACATCTAATAACTATTTACAGATTTTACTGTGTCAATAATGGTAGCTTGTGTAATTGCAGGAACTCTTCCATTGAATTTACATTATCAGTTTTATTGGTGATATTTTTGAAACTACCTGTCAATTCTTTTCACAGTTGTAACACCTGTAGCCAATCTCATTGATCTTTTCAAAGAGACATTTTTTTTAACTTGTAAAGATATTTTTACATTGTCTAATATGATCTCTTTAGCCAATGTCTACTCTTTATGTCTTTCTTCCTTTATCTAATTCTAAGTAGAACTCTGTTTTGTTCTAGTGAAGTATCTGATGAGGAGTTGAAAACATCTCCCCTTTTAAAGTATTAGTATTGGAGTCCTCTGCTGTAGCTCTTCCCAGCCCCACCCCTTCTCACCAATCCTGCAAAAGGCTTTTCTATACTGAGGGCTTCATCTTAAGTTCTAATCATTATTTCTGGGAAAATCTGGAAACTTTAGGAAACAAAAAATACCTGGAGTGAATAGGCCACCAAAGTGGGCCCTTGGGTTATCTTGTTCCTTGCTTATGCTGCCCCCCATCCCCACCACCTCTGCTTCCTGTTCATGAGATAGATGGCTCTCCTATGATGCCCTTGTGATATTCTGCCAAAGTGTCTGGAGGTAAGCAACAAAACACAGACGAAACCTTCTAAAACCAAAAGCCCAAATAAATCTTTCATCCTTAAGGTCGTTTATACTAGGCATTTCCTCACAGCCATGAAAAAAGTACAGGACAGAAAGTTGAAGCCAATGTGTGGCTGATGCTACAACTAGACCCAACAGCGCAGTTCCTAAGCAGTTGGTTAATGGGAGGAAATCAGAAGAGTATGAAGAAGCATGCTGGGGAAAGCCTAGAATCCTGTGAGCAGTCCTTAATGGGCAGTTATGATGGGAGTTCAAGAGCCTGGCATGCTCACAGGAATGCAAACAGTAAGGTGCTCACTCAGTAGGATTTAAGGCAGAAATGAGATATGGGAGCTAGCATAGATGTCCTATGTGTTCCAACCTAGCCAGGAGTTCCTGCACATTTTATCTGTGTGCTAACATATTATCAGAGGCAGAGCTTAAAAAGGGATGAACTAAACAACCCAGCAGATGAACTGTTAAGGTTGTCCAGGATTCTGGCTATGACGTGGCTATTTCTGACTGCTTTTCGCCAGCCTTATAGTTCAAAAATGTGAGAAGAAAAAAAGTCTGAAAAAAGGTCTTTAAAAATTACAATCTCCCCAGCAAGGGAGTTTGTTTAAAGTTACAAACAAAAAGCATAGTCATTAAAGTGATTAGTCCTATGAAAAGAAACCAATTACATTTAACTGATAATAGAAAAGATGCCCACAGGGCATCTTAAGAATTAGGTGGATCTCATCAACTGCAAGATCCGGACTGTAAAGGTTTTAAGTTGTTTAAAGAATTGGCTTTGAGAACAGAGCTCTAAGGGAGCCTGGGATGCTTGGAGCATTTTGCTGGGCTTAGCTGCCCAGGCATTCAGGAGGCATTGCAGCTGCGGTCCTAGGGGAGCCAGATGTTATCATAATGGGAGCTGCCCCCGACACTATCCCTGTGCTGCTGGGTTTTCGGGCTTGCGGAGTGCAAAAGTTGCAGGGCCATGGAAGTTTTTGCCCAAATTTCAAAGGAAGCCTATATGATCCCAGGCAACCTGTGAAGCTATGGAGATGAAATCTACTGTGCAGCTGGGATGGACAGGAACATGAATTTCGATTGAGGAAAGTTATAAGAATGACTTGTGCTGACCTAAAAGAAGGACAATATGAGCTGGACACAGGCCAGAGCAGGAGGCTGTCTGCCCATCCGAGCTCATGAGCTCATGTCGTATCACATGCCCATGGATCTCCAGGATTTAATGCTTGAAATGTTAAGTTCTGTTTGGTGTTTTCCTTTTGTGGCTTCCATCTCTCCTTTCCTCTTTTATGAAATAAGAATGTTTCATCCGTGCTGAAATGGTTTTCTTTGTTTTTGTTTAGTTGAAATAGATTCTTCTCTCATACACTATATCCCAGCTACAAGTTCCCCCACCTCTCCTCTCCCTCAGATTCTCTTCCCCTTTGTTTCCCTTCAGAAAAGACCAGGATTCCTAGAGACAACCAAACATGACATTCACAGCTTGTTTTTATTTTACACAGCCTAAGAGGAAAAAATTGCCTTGAGTCTCAGATCTTAGCTGAACTTAGATTGTGAACAATGTTTGAACTGTTAAAGTTTTGGGGACCCTTGGAGGTATACTAAATATTGCTTTATGAGATGGACATGAGACTTTGGGGTTCTAGGGAGTGTACTGTTCCAGTTTGGATGTGAGCTGGTTTTCCAAAAGCCTTGTGATTTGAGGGGTTGAGTCCAGCTGAGTTGCTCCTTTGGGGACCACTTGAAACTTTGTAGGTACTTCCCAGCTGGAGGAAATAAGTCACTGGAGTAGGTCCTTGGATCTATCTTGTCCTGGACTTCGATCCTCACCTCTTTTCCCTCCCCTCTCTTTCTCTCTCCCTTCCTTCCTCTGCACCTCCCATCTCTCGTCTGTCAGGAGGTGAACAAACTAACTCTCGATTTAAGTTGTTTGTCAGACATTTTCTCAGAACAAAAAGGAAAACAGCAGAGAAAAGCACGGGGCTTCATCCCCCACACGGGAGAGGTTGGATTACACTTTGTTGAACTATGAACTATGAACTTCCTCTCAGAGTTTTTCTTTAACTCGTGGGTTATTTAGAACTGTGTTTTTCTGATATCTTATGATTTTTAATTTAATTATATATGCTCAGGAAACACACTCTATCTGTTTTAAGCCCTTTAAAAATGTATCTGCACACCAAATTGTCTATGTAAGTGAACAGTTTGTTATTGCATATTTAAAATAACTCACTCATACATACTCAAATTCATTTTTAGTCTCATTTTTCCTATGTAAAAGAGTCCTCAACATATCTTATAGTATAGATTTTCTGGAAACAAATAACCTTTTAAAAAATATTTGTCTTTCCCTTCTGCCTTCTCTCCATGTGGCTATGGCCGGCCTTTCTCTACCTTCTCTCCTTTCTCCCTGCCTTTCTACAATAAAGCTCTATAACCATAAAAAAAATGTTTTATCTGTGTGGGTGCTTTACACGCGCACGTGTGTGTGTGTGTGTGTGTGTGTGTGTGTGTTATCACTTGCATGTGGGTTGCCCATGAGGTCAGGAGAGGGTGTTGATGTTCCTGGGACTGGAATTACAGACAATTGTTAGCTACAATGGCTTGAGTTCAATTTCCCAGCCAGCGCATGCTGGTTATTATTATTATTATTAGATGGTTATTATTATTAACCATCTATAATGTAATCTGATTCCTTCTTCTGGGGTACACGAAAGCAGAGCATTCAAATACATAAAATAAATAAATCTACTTTTAAAGGCATCTAAAAGGATTAAAAGAAAATAGTAAAATAAGATAAAATAAAAACAAACAAACCTAAATAGGACAAAACAGACAAATGAACAAAAAAAGTAAAGGAAAAAGCACAAGAAACACAAATAGACATAGAAACACACATATTAACACATAGAAATCCACTAAAAATACGACATTGGAAGCCATTACTTAAAAGCAAAAGAACTGTAGGATAAAAAAAATCTAATACAGTAGAAGCTTCCTAATATATATATATATATATATATATATATATATATATATATGAAGGTGATCTAAATAGAATCACCAGAAAATATGTGGAGAGATGGAGCCTCAACTGAAGATCTCCTATCACCTTTCAGGACAGGAATGGGTCACATCTAATCCAGTTGTTGGTCAAAGGGAACCCACAATCAACTCAGGCTATTGCCAATATCAGTTACTCTCCACTAACTGATAGCAAGGCCCTACTGCTGAAGACAATGCCTATTCAACTCACTCAACACGGAGTAGTATAGCTGGTGCCTATACAGAGCCTTCACTCCTACTGACTAGTATTCATGGTACTGCAAGGCCCTCTGCATGTTACCAAAGGAGAAAGGTAACTCCGCTACCATGACTTCGATCTATCATGGTGTCCTCCCTGCAAGATGCATTGGTATAACAGTGGCACAAAGCCTGTGGGACTAACCAACCAACATTTAATTTGATTTAAGGTCCACTCCAAGAGATGGAGATCATTCCCAACACTGTTTGAGTGGCCAAGAGCTTGAGACAAGATCACCAGGGCCCTAGGGGGAAAGCCAAATTCTAGTGTTCTGCGACTGGAATACAACAATTAAATGACTCCTAACAACATTCTGCTATACTCATAGATCAATGTCTTGCTCTTCAGTCATCAGAGAAACATTCTCCTTCAGAAAATGGGAATAAACATAGAGACCCACAGCTAAACAGTGTGTAAGAAATGTGAGATCTTGTAATGGTAGATCTACCCAATCTAGGCGCACAGCTTGTATTCATATTAACTGAGTTGTGTTTTCATTGCCAGGACATATTTGGGTTGGAGACTTACCACAATAAGGCCCCAACCCAGCAGTAGATGGCTCACACAAAGCAAATTCAGTGATATTCTGGAGGGTCCTTATTCCACAATGCTCTATCTGGGAAGGTTATTTATCTTGAGTGGGAACAGTTTACCATTGGCTACACCACAGAGGACTATAATTCCTCCTCTTCCTGCAACTCTTAACTGTCTGACGTTCTTCCAGGAGAGTGGGGCCTCTGAAGACCCTCCCTCAATTGAGACAGACTCTTGATGAAGCCAGTCTTGTGCAGAGCTCATGTAAACAGACACTGTTGCTATGAGTTCATGGTTCTCCTTCCCACCTTCCAGCTCTCAACAGTCTTCCAACCCCTTCTTCTATTGTTCCCTGGGCCTTTGCATTAGCTCAGTTTTTAACTTCCATTTCTTTCCATATAATATTCATATTTTCCTTTAATTCACTAATCAGACTATTAATGGATTTGAGATGCCTTCTTCTGGTAACTCTATTTGGTTGCCACCTTCTGTTGTGTTATATTTCTATCGGATACAGTCTACCTGTTTTAGGAGCTTTATGAATGTCCTAAAAGTTCAATAAGACCTTTCTTTTCCAAATGGTTGCAGAGCAAATGTCTCTTACCCTGCGTGCATGCCCACAGAATTTCCTTTTCCATCCTCTTAGCTGCTCTTTCTCTGGCAACTGTGGAGTTCAGGATGCATGTGAGCAGCCTAATAGCCACACACTTGAGGAGATACCAGTGCACATTTTGTCAACTGTTCTTCAGATAAAGAACTTAAACCCACATGCAATGACTCTGGGGCTCCAGAGTTTACTGGAGAATATTGTTATTTTGTCCCTCGTTTCAAATTTCTTAATTACTTAACTTTAGAGAAAAATGAATATGTTTCTGCTGATTTCCCACCTATCCTTAAAGTAGCCATTCCCCCTGTGTTGAATCCCGAGCTCACAGAGGACTTTTCTGAAGTAATGACCTTATTTTACCACATGATCTCAGTCATCTTCTCCTCATTGCATCTTCACATCTGCTCCTTAATTCACATTTAGTTTATAAGCAGGGCATGATCCTACAACCATGAACACCCTTTCAAAATGAAAGTTCTACTGAAATCTTACAGGCTAGCTTTAGTTTTCCTGCCAACAACTTCTTATTGAAAAAGCTAGCATTTAGTTACTTGGAGTTCAGCATTTAGTTAGCCATAGTTATTTTAACTTCATTCTTCAAATTGTATAACTAACATATTAATCAGTAATGTTCTATCGTGAGTTTTATGAACTATGAAAATTCTTTAAATTCCACAAATTATAAGAAAACAACCTTGATTTCATTGTTGAATATTTTAAATAACTTGTTCAATGATGAAAAAGCCCAAACATGGAGTTTTGTTTTTTACAAATCTTCAGCTGAGAATGTGCACATTGTAAAAACTATTATTAACCCTTTTTACTACCATAGCAAAGAATTACAGTCTGAACTGAACCCAAGATGCTATAATCTAGCACCTTTCTCCAAGAGTGACTACATTTTAATAATATAAGATACATACATCCTTCTTTGTTCTTCAGAATAGCAAGGGAAGAGGTTACAGTAAGCCTTCACAAACTGCTGTAGTATCTAATAGCCCTTCCTTTACTCATAGTCCAAACCCATAGGTAAGAGGAAGTGAAGCCCAGACTTCCTATGTCCTTGATAGATGCTTGTCCTAGTTAGTGTTACATACAGTTAGTGTGATGGATGAGACACCATGAGCAAAAGCAACGTGAGGAGGGATGGAAATACATTTGCCTTACACTTTCACATCACTGCTCATCATCAAAAGAAGTTGGGTCAGGAATTTAAGCAGGGCAGGAATTGATGCAGAGGCCATAGATGGGTACTGCTCTCTGACTTGTTCACCATAGTTTGTCAGATTACTTTCTCATAGACACAGGACCACCAGCCCAGGGATGGCCCTACTCACAATGGGCTGGGCCCTCTCTCATCAATCACTAATTAAGAAAATGCCCTACAACCTTGCGGAGAGCCACATCTTATGTATGCATTTTCTCAATGGATGCTGTGTTCTCAACAGTGACTTTTGCTTCTGACACGTTGACACAAAACTAACCAGCACAGTGCTCTTTACTGACTGTGGTTATAAAACAACCATAAAATAAGTAGATAAACTTATTGTTATAACAGTTCAATACAGTGAAAGTTTGTATATAAAAAATGAGCACCTCTATTAAGTTCACAGAAAGATTTTCTACTAATAAGGAAGATAATTTCTATTAGATATATTTACAAGTCCTAAAGATGAAAATTAGAACATATTTCCTGATACCTTTGGATGCATAATGCGAGAGCAACTCTGTGAAGGGAGCATTACTGTTATCCCCACTTTAGGCGATGGAACTGAGGCTCAATGAACTGCAATAATTCAGGGCCTCCTAGTCAATGGGCAGCAAAGCCAAGATGCAAACCTAAACGACTCTTCTGTCTCTGTCTCTAAAACATTACGAGAGAATTATAATTATTATTATCACTAAGATGACTAAAGTTGATCAAAAATATTTACCTACATATAATATATTTAAACTACATCTTCAAATTCTTATCAGTTCCTTGATGTTAAAGAAGATATGTGTGGGGCTGGAGGGATGGCTCAGTGATTAAATGCAAAGGTTCTTGGGAAAGAACACTGAATTTGGTCCCCAATACTCATGTCAGGTTGCTCATAACTGCCTATAACTATAGCTCCAGGAAGTCAACATTTCTGGCATCTATGGGTACCTGCACACACACACACACACACACACACACACACACACACACACACACACACAAACATATGCACACAAACACATGCATGCACGCACATTCATGCAAACACACACACATGCACACACACACACACAAACAAAAACATCTTTTAAAAACCAGAAAGAACAAAAAACCTTCAAAAGATGTGTTCACATGACGAGTCTATTTAAAACTCTATTGTTTTTTAAGTTTGCTCAAACATTACATAATTTTCCCAAGTCTATTCAAATTTATTTTTTAAATTTATGTAAATATTTTAAATATAATTTCAGCTATTTTAGACTTTATTTATACTTTCAAGAGCTACATGACACTTTTAGGTTTTATGCTAAATGAAAAGTGGTAGTTTGATACTTGAAGCTATGTTAGACTAGCTTCGATATAAATATCTGATGGCATATTGAATCAACTAGAAACTTCCTTCTAGTATAAATGTAACTTTTTTACTAGGGAAATGGCCTACTTGGTTAACCAAGTAAATATCATTGTTTTGTTAAGATAATGCACGTGGTTAATATTACGAGCACATCTCTAAAAATTTGAAAACTTCAGCTAATATGTGACTTCTTCATATTTCAGTTTAATGTTTGATATGGTTATTTAAAAGGGAAATCAATATACTTCAAAAGCCATAAGCTTTGAAATTTGATTCGTATTTCAATCTTAGCACAAAGTTACCTTTCTCGTTGTTTCCTTTCCCACTATAATCCCATGCCCATCCTGCCCTATGCCATTCTTAAAGACCAGAATGCACACTGACGTCTTCTGAGTAAGTGTCTTCATCCTTCTGGAAAGAACGGACTTCGTTTTCTGTCTTTTGGCATCAGTGGGAGGCATCAACCCATGCATTGTCCAAGTTACTTCGTTAACAACAGATGGTCGAGAAGATAGGTTGTTTTTTTAATTCAGTCACTATTTGGCATCAGACTTTAAAGATGGACACATCATGCCTCCCTTCCCTGTTTCCTATGCCGTACACACTGGCCAGTCTCCATTTAATGCTGGTTTTCTGAAATGCTACCTCTAGCTTCTCCAGCTTCCCACTAACCGTAACATAAGCTATAGCAAGCTGTCTGCTCTGATCGCCTGCATAAATCATCATTTCTGAAGGGAGCAGATGTTCAGGGTATGAAAGAGTAATACCACAATTTAGTCCTAATTAAAATTCACCTTAGCTTGCCTCTATCCCTGATCACATGCACCTGGCTTCAAGGGGCCATTGAGAGGGCCCAGTGTCCTTTGCTGCTGAAAATCAACATGAGACCTGAACTCTTGTGTTCTCTCCTTTGAGGAAGCTGTTTCTTTTCTAACACATTTTCTCTTGCTGTTGCTTTAAAGCAGATGACCTCTAATCAGCGACCTTCCACAGCCCTTCCGTGCGGAGCAGGGAGGCACTTTGGAAACTACTTCATGAAAGTGAAGAACGGCTTTTCATTAACAGTTTACTTTGACCTAGACATTTTCAAAGACGTGTGCAGGGACTTCAGTTTCAAACTCCCACTAATACTAATGGGAATGTAGCTAAATTACTAGGTAAAGCTTCAAAAGACACACAGGTAAGAACAGGAATATAGCATATTACACACTCAGTCGCTGTCAGCTTCTGTCTCTTTTTTAAGAGGTTTCATTTCATAAATTATTTTTACCTGAACCATTCACCCTACTTGTGCATTCAATTTGTTTTAGATCTCAAGATTACAAATTATTCAGAAACATGATGCCTCCTGCATCTCTTCTTGTTTTTACTAATGAGAGAAATATGTCTATTTATGTACACCTAGGAATACCTAATTTACCACCTCAATTTTCTAAATAATGCTCTGTTAGCACTCACCGTGAAGGAAATGTGGTTTCTTTTACCTAGAAATGCTTTTACATGTGTACATTGTGAGCACAGCAGCACTATTGACAGCTGAATGGTGGGAACTGAGGGCTGATCAATAGACAAATGGATAAACCATATATGATGGGCTATTAGCCGACCATGGAAAAGAAGGAAATGTTGCTGATAGATGCTACAATGAAGAGAAATCTCAAAAGCATGGCATGAAGTGAAAGAAGTCAGTGTCAGACAGTTCCACTCACACAAAGGAATTTAGGTAGACCCATAGAAAGAGAACGTAGGTAGGGTTTCCTGGAGCTGAGAAAAGAGGGGCGTGGAGAGAAACTAAGTGAAATTCTCTTGCTGAGAAACAGCTGCATAGATGACTTAACAATGCCGAGAATGTCAGGCAACTGAGGACCACTGCAAGAATTAACCTTTCCCAAGGATGAGCCCTGTCACTGGTTGTTCAATACTGAGGTCGCCCCTGAAACTGTATGCACACTTAGCACAATACACTCAGTAGGTTGTATATATGTCCGTGCGCACTTGTATACACACACACATATGCACGCATGCGCACACAGGCATGAGCACATGCATGTAATGATAATAATGAGAAAAGGATGTTGACTTGAGAGTGGGAAGACATGGAAAGGATTTGAGGGAAGATGCTGAGAGCGAGTGGAGGAGGAAAAGGGTGGGTGGAAGGGATGGAGTTCTATTTCAATTTAAAACATACTTTCAAATATTATGTGAAAAAAGGCCAGGGGTAACATGCATGTTTGTAATCCTTGCACTGGGGAGGTGGGGACTAGAGGATTGGGGGCTTGCTGACCAGCCAGTCTAGCTGAATTACAGCTCCAGTTCAAGTGAGACATGCTGACTCTGACCCCCACTTGCATAAGCACATGAATGCCCACACACAGTTAAAACAAACTCAAGTCACTCTACATCTATTCCCTACTCTAACCCCACACTGTGCCATGTTCTAGAGCAAGCTTTCCTTGACCTATTCAGGCTTTCCATCTCTGTGCCCCTCATTTTACTGAACTTCACTATCTTTGCAAACATATGCCGACTAGACTCTGGGCATGACTAGGACAAGCAATATGACCTATGAACTGCTGGTACCTGGGTGCATTACAAACAACGTGATTGGTGTGTGTTTAACACAATAAGATGTGTTCCTTTCTGAGTAGCCAGCATCAGACACAATGCATGGGACTCTGTAATGCCCAACAAATATCTGTGAAATACTCATCAAATACTTTAGATCAGAGCATGCCCAGTACCTCAGTAGCTATTATTGGGTTAATACTAGGTGATATTTCTATTTTAGATATTGATTTGTTTTCTTTGTATGTTGAAAACCCTAGATGTTTATACCCCTGTTTAACCATTTCATTATTGAGGTTTTCTTGATGTATCATGGAAGATAACTCAAAATAAGCTGAAGCAAATACACCACCCAGAGGCTCAGTAAATACTATGTACTGGCTTCAGAATTATAAACTTTGGGGCTAAAAAAAAATTAGAACATTATTGACGGGGGGGGGCTGGGGAAGTGATACACTGGTCAAACCGTTGCCCCACTGGCACAAGGACCTAAGTCTCGATTCCCAACACCCGCAGAACAAAAAAGTAAGGTGAAATAAAGATGGAGGGGGGCATGATATGTCGTCCTGTGCACTCTACATTACACAATAATTTATTCAAATGTTTGTTGAGTAAGTGTACATTGTCTATCTCCCACTCACTCCCTGCTGTGGACACTGATCTCAGAAAAACTGCAAATAGTTTTTGGTCTGAGAAATTAGCATGTTGTGTGCCAGGTGCTAGGTGAGAAGGATGCAGGAACTGAGGGAGAGTGGGGTAGAGGGACCTCCCAGAACTCATTGGTCAAAAGACCTTCAAATGACAGGTCAGACATTGGAAAAGCAAACTCGAGGAGGAAAAGATAGTGTTAGGTGAAGGCTGATTCATGTGACACACTGAGAAGAATGGAGATAATACTGGTCAAAAACAACAGCAGTGGCAGGAAGCAATTGTATCTATACTTTATTGAAGTGCTGAGAAGGGCAATATTGCTCAAACCAGGTCCTTCTAGAGTTTTGGCAGAACTATTCAAAAAGTCTTCCAATGCATTACTGAAAATCTATTTCCCGGTAGGACAGAGCTATTGGGCATGGAGGAGGAAAAGGAAGGCCGTGAAAGTCTGTCCCAAAATGTAGACCAAGGATCTCCCATATGAGGACAGAAAACTCAGAGAACCAGTCTCTTGAGAGATATGGCGTGACATGCTTACAGCATAGCTCTGAAGACATGACATCAAATCAAGAAATGTGGTCAGAAGCTGATGGCAATAGGCAATAAACATATTACATCTACAGTCAAGAAGAGATAGGAAATCAGCCTGGAAGGTCTTGGGAGCTCAGAAAAGACTTGACTCAGCTTTAGCCCCGCTGAGAAATAAGGTGCTATCAGACACTGGGAGTGTGAGCACTCAGTGAAAGTCTGAGGTGATTGTAGGGCACATGGGGCAACAAGCCAAGCTGTGTGTCCAAGCAAGAACCTTAATTCTGTGCAAATCTACTTCCTAACACGTCTATCTTTCACTGAGTTCCTCAAATCCAACAAGCTCCCAGGACAGAGACTCTCTGGTACGTACCTTTGTAAGAATTAGAATCTTAGGGCTGGAGGGATGGCTCAGTGGTTAAAAGCACTGGCTGCTCTTCCAGGAAACCTGAGTTTGGATCCTAACACTTACACTGGGCAGATCATAACCACCTGTAACTCCAGATTGAGTGAATCTGATCCTCTCTTCTGGTATCCAAAGGCACCAGCACATCCGTGTACACACACACACACACACACACACACACACACACACACACACACACACACACCACAAATACAAATAAATACTTTTAAAAGAAGCCGAATCCTACTCTAATCCCTTCACTACTCCACCACTTATCCCCTCCCATGTTGGAGCTACTAAAGAGGGAGGTCCTGTACCCACAGACCCCTCAGTACTAAGTGGTCAACATCCCAAGGGATATCATCTTCTGTATTTTACTCCTAATAATAATTTGAAGACCAGTATCAAATGAACTCGGGTGTTGTGAGTAGGCTCTGCTTGCTTTGTACAGGCAAGCAGGTTTCTCTAAGCAGGTATGCTACTCTTCAACAGCCACACCACTGACTCACTGAATTGCATGCACTTGATCCTTTACATATCCTACACATCCACTGAATAGCAGTACACATCTGTGCTAGAAAATGGCAGCAATCAAAGCAATTGTGGTCTCTGACCAAGGCAATTGTAGTCTCTGCCTTAGGCAAACTTGGCCTGAAGGGAATGGAAAACTTTTCATCAATAATTACAGTTGGATGTTCACAAATACAATAAAAGTAAGGGGGGACATTAAGCACGCAATGGGGATGTATCCCTTCATTGAGAGGCTATCCCAGAGAACACCCAGCTTCAACAGGCAGAATGTAGCATTCCCTTTTGCTTTTGTTATTTCCTTCAGAAGCAGAGTCTCACTGTGTAGCTCAGGCTGGCCTCATCTTCTCAGTCCTCCTGAGGTTCCAAAGTGCTGAGGTTACAGGCTTGCCTCACTGTGCCCAGCTTGGGAGCGTCTTGATCTCTCTACATTATCAACATGGCTCTCAGCAGAGTCTCTGCTCTATTCAGTCAAATAAAGGGGGTCTCTTCCTTCCTTGTCACTTTCACTGAAATTCTAGCAATACCAATGGCTTCCAGAACCATGCTAAGCTCAGACCTCTGTGCACCTTCCCCGCCAGTGGAGAGTCGGCGTCCAGGGAGGGCTCTGACCCTGGGATAGCCATCTTGTATCCTGGGTCTCTCAGAGACCAGTCCGTGCAGGAAAGCACATGGGCTGCAGTAGCAACAGAACTTCTTGGACAGGGTCCCTTTGGGCCTTCATCCTCAGCCAGGAGGCAGAGCTGAGCACCAGCTCTGTGTACCTCCCCTGCCAGAGGAGAACTTGCCTGCAGAGAGTGCTCTGATCCCTGGGACTCCCAGGAGTGCTGACAGGGGCTAACAGAATCATAGGAGGAACAAGCTCCAGGCAGAGACAGCTAGAACATCTAACACCAGAGTTTACCAGACGGCGAAAGGCAAACATAAGAATCTTACTAACAGAAACTAAGACCATTCGGCATCATCAGAACCCAGTACTCCCACCACAGCGAGTCCTGGATACCCCAACACACTGGAAAAGCAAGATTTGGATTTAAAATCATATCTCATGATGCTGGGAGAGGATTTTAAGAAGGGCATTAATAACTCACTTAAAGAAATACAGGAGAACACTGCTAAACAGATAGAAGTCCTTAAAGAGGAAGCAAAAAAATCCCTTAAAGAATTACAGGAAAACCAAACAGGTGATGGAATTGAGCAAAACCACCCAAGAACTAAAAATGGAAGTAGAAACAATAAAAAGAACCCAAAGGGAGACAACTCTGGAGACAGAACCATGCTAAGCACACGTATGTATTTTCAAGTTTATTGTCCATTTTTGAGTGGATTTGATAAATTGAGGTTGCATGTTTGTTGCTGTTATCTTCCTGAGATCCTGAGATCCTCCCTCCTGGGAAGTTAAGATCCAACCATGCAAGATGAAGACCTAAGTGGGCTTCAGTGCCTACTGAAGGCTTAGTTAGCATAAGCTTGCAAAGTGCTTAGCCAAAGGAAGGGCCATGTCTCAGCTGCCAGGGCCTAGGAAACACTAACTGATCACAGCCATGCTCTCCTTACGTCTCAGATAATTCTGTGGCCCAACCATGGGTTCCATTTCAGTTTGAACAATCCACATCCTCCTTTAATGTTTCTTTTTGTCAAATCATGAAAAGGAGGAAACACTGTAAAGTCTGCTTGTGTCGAGAGGTCTATCTATATAACTGAGCATAGCTCAAGCCCCTCTTGAAAAATGAAAGGGTGTGCCATAAATGAAATAATCCTAAATGGTCCCCACATTATAATTTTTCATTTTGCATATGCCAGGCAAGAGAATTCTGTCTTCTGCCACTAGAGTAATGGCAACACACTTGTAGCCTCAATCCCCAAAACCTACTAAAAATCTTATTAGTTTTCAAAAACTCACTTTTTTCATAGTTAGACAATAAACTTGAAACCTCGTGAGTGCTCTGGCTGTTAGTCAGGTACAGATAATGTCATTAAATATGAACAAGCACATCATCTCACGAGTACAAGATGAGTTTATAAAACAGAAATGCTCTGACAGTAAGAAAATATACTGCTACATCCAATCACATCACATACAATTGCTGCTGTGTTGGGTAAATACAGGAGATCCAGGTCACATTCCTGCATTGCTCTGAGTTTTTAGTCACTCCCTCTTCTTAAAAATCCTTGAGCTTTGTTTCTGCATGTTCTTAGGTGTCATCATTTATTGCTATAGGCATGATGGCTATATTTAACTAATAATGACAGTGGTTGTCACTAGGTTTTAACTCAGTAACACCAGTCTGACACATCATTTGAAGTATTCTTCAATTTAAATTTGATTAAAATCATAAACATGTCATCCACTGTGCCAATCAGAACGCTGACGTCCTTTCCCTGAACTTTTCTATGAACTTTCTTCAAATGAATTACAGTAGCTGAAAGGTAAGGATCATGAACAAACATAAAATGCAAGTCTTAGAGCAGAGCCTCTGGGTCTTGACTCTTACCTACATCTCACACAGTGAGAATTCAAACCTCCTCATTAGATTCTCCCATATTGTGCCATATGAGCAACTGTGTGGTGTGTATTTCAACTTGGTTGCATTTATTTCAAGATTTCAGATCTGGCAAACGCCTTGGTCATAAGACCAAGCAAGTACCTGTGACAGGTATGAAAGGCTTGTGGAAACAAGCTTACCTAAGGATGGAGCAAAGGACAGAAAACAGCTGAAACCCAGGGGCCAGCATGTTTTCAACACCTTCCACATGCCAAGTTTTCACACACCTTATCCTATTCGCTTCTCACCTCCAAGGCCTGAGGCCTGTTTCATTATGCTCAATTTGTGGATGAGGAAGCTCGGGCTTAAAGAGATTAAGTGCTTTTCCAGGTTCGTGGTGTAATTTTCTTTCCTGGCAGTGATAAAGAATAAAAGAATTATTGTTGTTTTCCTGAACCTAGCCAGCCATCTATTTTGGGAAAGTGGGAGTGGACACAGGGTTCTGATGAATAGCACTGGAATCTTAGTCATATTTATAACATGCTACCCTCCTCAATCTCCTATTTCCCACATCATTATTTTATGCAAGGTATTTGCAGACATTTGGTTTTCAAGCAACTTATTTTTTAATTACGAAAATAATGAAAAATATCTAGGGATTTTTAAGACAGTATTACCAGTATTCATAATTACCAGACCTGCTTGTCCACAGCCACACATGAGGGATGAAAATTGTACAGATCAAATTATCTTAACTCCAGGGGTCTTCCTATTAAACACTACTGTTTTCTCACATCTCTCCTAGAATTCTGATACTTCAAAACTAAACAGTTTGAAAGGCAAACCACTCTGGGAGAGTAACTATCAAATGTATAAATTAATTCTCATGGCAAGTAAGAAAGGGGGCACAGACAAATTTGATTGAACAGTTCTTGAGAAAATGTATCCATTATTCTGATATTTTATGACACTATTACTATTTATTATTATTATTGTTATTATTATTATTATTATTATTGTTATAAAAATTTATCTCAATAGCACTTACTTGTCTCCTCTATCTCATTAAAACCAAGGCTTCATGAGACCACCGTCTTATTCACTTACTTGTCTCCTCTACCTATCTCATTAAAACCAAGGCTTCATGAGACCACCGTCTTATGCTGACTACAACTTCAAACCTTGGGTTGATGTCTGGGACATTGTAAGAGGGACATGAAAAATACCTGTTGAATTTGTAACAGAATGAAGTCTCCCCTCTCTATCTCTGGTCCTTCAGCTTTCTTACAAGGAAACAATAGGATTTTGGATGGAGAATTTTCTTATGAACTTTCTCAGCTGTATTTGTGGAGCTGAACTCACTGTGTATATTCACCTGTGCAACAATTTGAGGTAATAAAGACAATATTTACAACCCTTATGAGTTATTTTCCTAATGAGTATTAATGTTTCTCAGAGTTCTTTGCAGAGGACAGAATGAAATTCTCTAAGCTATTTGAATTCAGGTGTGGCTGCATATGCAGAAATGATTGAATTTCTAAAACATTAACACGGGCTTGGGAAGTTAATAAAGTTAATAAAGTGATAGCCAAGCAAACTGGAGGATCTGAGTTCAGTCCCCAGTGTCCATGAAAACAGCCAGACACAGTGACTCACTTGCAGTCAGATTTGGGAAAGTAGAAACTGGTGGATCCATCAAGCACACAAGAGAGCCAGTCTAGCCAAATGAGACTGTGAGAGACCTTGTCTCAGAAAATAAAGTGGAGTGTGACTGAGGACACTTGAAATTGACCTCTGTTCTACATGCACACACACATACACACACACACACACACACGCACGCGCACACACACACACAAACGCACACAGGAGCACTCTCACACACATGCATACGTACACACATGCATACAGAGTTTTTTTTAAGTTAGTATAATATTTATATCCTAAAGACATATTTATGATATACTATGGAATTTTCTCAGGAAGTCCAAGAGTGGGAACATGTAATCTCAACAACATTCTTGACTATTTTTGCTAAATAAGGTGCAAGTATCACATGAGTAATGGAACAATTAGAATCCCACAATGTTGGAGTTCAGACCCACAGATAAGGTAGGCTGAGGCTGTAGCACTGACTCGGGTGTGATAGTAATGAGTGTATTATATACTTAATGCACATAACCGGATGCCTGGCACATACAAGCCATTATTTAGACTGTGTGAGTCTCAATAGATTTGCAATTATTTATTTTGAGACACATATAAACACACAACTCAGTATTTCATGAAATTCCTAAGAGTTCATGTGTTTTGCAATAACTTTGCATTTGACGTAAGAGATGCTTCCAGACGTACACACATGGGCGTCAGTTTGCCCATCACCTAGGGGGACATTTTTTCTTTCCCGCAACTGATCTTAAATACCTATTAATCTATATACCTAATGTTTTAAAAGTTGAAATGGAAAAATGTGTGAAATATATGACTATAGTTTTATGCTCAGTTACCAAAATAGAAGAATCTTTTTCTATAGTGCTATTTTCCTACTTTTGAGTATATGCAGCTAAGTGGGAGATAAAATAGAATAATGATATCATCTAATAGATATACTATTCAAAGACAACGATGAAAAGTGCATGAGGGAACTAAGCCTAACTCTAAATCACGCGTAGCAACCCAATGGGTGCGTGTCACAAAGCCCACTTTTTAGCTTCAGCAAAATGAAGCAGCCATGGGAGTCAGATTCACTAGACATATAATGAAACAATAATGCATGATTCTGGGTTCATTAAACTAATGCATTTTTTGAAAAACAAAATATGACAGAACATTTCATTATTGACGCAGATATGAGAAAAAGTGTTATGCTGTTATTTATAATGTGTCCTGTGTGTCGTGAAATTGAAATATTTCCAAATCATCAATAATTAAAATGATGAGAATCCATCATTTCACTGACATTTACTTCTACATGAAGAGCTGGCCTGTTTTAAATGTTCTCGCACATATTCTTGTCAATCACAAGCTGTCACAGCAAATTATTTCATTTTGTAGATCACATGGCAGCTAGCAGAAAATCTCCAGGTTTAAATATAGATCTTAGGTGTAGTGCCGAGAACTCCCTTCATGGGTATTGTTTTCTGTAACTATATCTTACAGCATGTAAAGGATGCACAGTCTTACCCATAATACTCACCTTCACTTTCCTTAACAAATCTCCGGGCAGAAAGGAATTTCTATAAATGACAACTCTGAGCGCCAAATGACAGACTACCACCATATATAAAAATACAGGGCTACAAACTCTCAGGGGCAATCAGAATTTATGCACTAAAACTTGGCCTCATACTCTTTATGACATATAAGTCCCACCAGGGCACTGCCTGTAGCTTTAGTAGACAGTTCGAGGCCTGCGTGATCTACAAAGTGAGTTCCAGGACAGCCAGCAGGGCTATACAGAGAAACCCTGTCTCGAAAAACCAACCTCCCCTCCCAAAAAGAGGCTGAACTCTTACAAACCACATGGAATTTTCTCTTTCCTAACACCAGTCAGGAGCTTAGGAAAAATGAATAAGATCTAAACAATATAACCATGCATCTGAGAATTTACTGAAAGGCCTCTTTCAAAACCTCATTAATGAGTCTGCACAGCTCTGACATAATTGTTAATAAATGTCAGAATCATCACATGATGGAATTATAAGAACTAATAAGACATCTTAATCAATAGTCTTTATATAAAATATTTCTATTTTACTAATTGTTTACATCTTTTTTATCTTTCATCATAATCTTACTGATTAGGTGTTCAATTAAAAATATAGGAAATAGTCTAATTCTGCATTTTGACAGGGAATGCTTCCAGTCAGTCTTGACCTTGGCTTGACCTCTAAATGACCATTGTATACTGAGGTATGTGGACAGCTCTCTTATTCTCTCAGAGGCAGTGATACTGGCTGTCAATGATGCTCACAGAGCCAGTGAACCGTGTAAACCACCAGAGATGAACTAGGGCCTTTTTCTTAGTAAATTTGGGGTTAATTCCAATAATGGGCAATTTTCAGTTACCTACACTTATTTTCTAAAGCTTAGTTAAAAAAAAACAATAAAATATAGAAATAGAATTACCAAAATATTACACTGACTTATTTCATCTTCTTGTGAGGGAAATACAGTATTTTTCACTTGGGAAATCCATTTGATGTACAATGTTGAATAGTGTTTCTACTACTACATATTCATATTATGACTTACAGAACTCGTTAAAATCTGCAAGGTCCTGAACTTCTATACCTGTGCTAAGCACATAGTAGGCACTTGATAAAAAATGTTTATTGGCTAGAGATTTTATTGGACTGAAGTAAGCTCAATTTAAATCAGAGATGAAAGAATGATTAAAAGTAAAAAGTAACTAAATGACCTTTAGTCCTTACTCTCACTATCTCTGATCTAGCTGCCTACTGGCAGGCACATAGAAATCTCCTGTAAGCCGCTTTGAGAGTGAAATTAAGCTAAAATAATGTCAAGTCACTGCCTCCTGAGCCTCTGTGCTGGCTGTTACTAGAAGGCACGTGCAGATGGGAAAGCTGTGCCCTTAACCCTGACGCCGGCCAGTTGCTTTCCTGCTTACCCTTAGCAACGCTTTGTGCCTAGTGCTAAAGCTTGTCTTCTGTCTTCAGAGCCATTCAGACATGCTTTATTTTTGCAGTGTATCTACAAGCTATGCATCACCCCGCATATGTGTGTGTGCATGCATACACACATATACTTACATTTATGTTCTCCACATTTTGAAGGTAAGCAATTGTCAGTGTTTAGGCTTATCTGTGACCATAATTAGATGGTGGCTTTCCCCCATTATACTTATCCTGTGTCTTTGTAACAGACACATGATGTGCTAGTCTGTGTCCAAGCTCACCTACAATTTCTTCTCTCAAAAGACAAGACACATCTGCCACCTGCTCTGCTCCATGTCCCAGTAACAACTGTCGAGCAGCGTAAAGATTGATTATCAGTCAAAAACCATTGCACAACACCAGATTTTGGTGGGTTAAGCTTGCTGATCCAGCAAGAGATGGTGTGAAATTTTCAGGAGTGTGTGCCAACATTTTGGTGCTAAAGGAACAGCAGTACATGTCACAGTGAAACACAGCCAAAGATGTGCAGACAAAGCCGAGACGTTGCTGTTGTTGTTCTGGACTTGGCTCTTAAGAGGATGAAATGGAGGAGGGAGAAGAAATTAGCTTGTATGCTTAACAATAATCCACCAAGAATAGGATGTGACATTATTATTTTATGCATACATGGCCAGGTGTTTTTTCCCTTAGTTTACATACAAATGATCTTTCTATGTCCCCTTTTGTGATACAGTTGTTCACTAGAGAAAAAGCATTTTTTATCTGTATAAAACCAATCAAGGATTTTGATGAAGAGATCATGTATAAATTATATGAAGTTTTTAAACCATAGAAACATCTTTGCCTACCACAATCATGTTGCCTGTAAGCAAATGTTTCTATGAATACAACATAAAACACCTACCATCTAAAGGTAAAGCAAAATCTGCAGGTATGTGGATCTGAACTATCACACAGGGAGGCTGTAGAGTATCCCACAGCAACCGCTTCCTTTACAAACACCACACAGTTCCAATTCAAGAAACTGCTTGTTTTCTGATGACCAAATGTTACAAACGTGATAAGCATTCTAGTGTCATCTCATATAGTAACACTAATGCACAGGGGACTTCCACTGTCTCTTCTGTAATGAACTCTAGAATTCGTTTTCTTTGGCTCACGCAGCTACTGCCTAGGCTTGCCTTTGCCCCACCAACTTTATGGGAGTGGCAGAGAAATCGCTTCTAATGAGGTGGGCGCAGCACTGGGAGCACAGCAGTCAGACACACTGGATTCTAATGGTGAGGTCATCTCTTTTGTTATTTAAAGCTATCATCCCGTGGAACACTGGACAACAAGCCATCTGAACAATATGCTCAGAAGAATGTTTTTAGATATTCCTACTTTCTCTTTTTAATTGTACTAGTTCACACTAAGAAAAGGCTTTTATTTTCTTAATTTTAGAAAATCTTTACATGTCTAAAATCTTGACATGTGGAAGAAATCTTGACCAAGAACTGAGATTCAATGTATAAATACATACATATAAATATTTAAAGGTTAAAGAAAATCAAAATTGAGCTATAACATGTACATAAGAATCGCTTCTTCGTTACTTGCCACAATTTCATAATTATGTTAATACAATCTGAAAAAAGACCAAGAATATAAATGGAAAGATGATCCTGGAAACTTTGAACTGTTTTCTGAAAGCATCCGTCTAATGAATTGTGTCTGCTGAGTGTCACAGAAACTAAACAGTAAATTCAATAATCTCTGATTTAATTTATTATATTTTCACCATTTAACCTCCTGCAGGCTCCCTAATGTCTATTCAGATCTATATTAAATTAAGCACCAATGCTAATGAAGGGCAATAAACGTGCTGTCAGTGGATTTTTCTTTCATTAAGCACGTTATCCTCTTACTGAGCTGTAAATGCGTAAACATTAGTTTTGTTAAACCATGCAAAAAAGACAGGAAGAAAATCATTTTTTAATTGCACCCCTTAAGCAATTTATTGTGGGAGAGTATGGTGTTTCTTTTTCTTTTTTACCTTTAAATTTTTTTTTGAATGGATCTAAAAAGAGCTGTCCTGTTGCAACATAAACGTTGGCTTCATGGGGTATATTTTCGGGTTTGAGGACTTTCGTGCCATCTGCCAAGAAGACTCGTTGTGCGGCCATGTTCAGACTCAGCTTGTCTGTATACTCTTCCAGCAACTAGAAGGAAATAACAGGTAAGATGCAGCAATGTACAAAGAAAGAAGAACATTCCCACAAAACAAAAATAGAAGGCCAACTGAGTCATGTGTCGGGTTCTGTAACTCAATCAATGCTGTGGCTGTTTCCCAACAGTGGAAAATATGGTAACAAACAACAACAATAAAAACAAAAAATCAAATTATAAAACTACCTTATTATTGTCAAGTATTATTTATAAACATTCTGTTTTAAAAACTCCCCAAAATGCATAAGCATTGTATGTAATTAATCTGCCTAATTACTAACCAAAGCGCTTTATATACTTAAAAAGAGAAAAGCAATAAAATTTCTATGACTATATAAGCAATGTACAGATTGGAATTTCTAACAAGAAGATTTTCACACAATGATTATCTTTCTTATTTGTTTGTATATTAAAGAGAATAAGAGACAAAAAATTGATATTGTTGGGGATTGGTTACCAAGGTGATACAAGGTTAGTACAATAATTTTGGCAAAGTCTGTTTCAGATCCAGTTTTGTAAGCTGTTACTCTAATAACTCCTGGTTGAAGTTTATATCTCTGAGACAATTCATGGCAATTATGGGGTGGCTTAAATTTCAGAGAGGACTTTGATACTCTAAACAGATAACAAGAAAGAAAGAAAGAAAGAGAAAGAAAGAAAGAAAGAAAGAAAGAAAGAAAGAAAGAAAGAAAGAAAGAAAGAAAGAAAACACAAAACTTATTCTTTAAAACTTGTTTTAAAATGCTAGCCCATACATTCTCTAAAATAAACACATAAAATTATGTCTACAGATAAGCTTCTACAACAAAATGTTTGATACAATGAGTTCAACACTGTTTAAAAGCATCCAAGCTCACAACAGATGTTTTCCAAGACTCTTCCTCTCTGAGGATGGATGCCACGGGACATTTTACTGTAAAGCCCCGGAGTTTTCTTGTTTTGATTCTGAACATGAAGAACTGAAGCCAGTCAGACTCCTGCTACGTTCTGACAGCCAAAACAATAGCAGGGTGTTCATATTACAGGATAATAAGTGGCCAAGATTTCTCCACAAGTGTTTAGATTTATGGGAGTTCTTGAATTTTTAAAGGATATGAGAAATTCAAAAAGGTTTATTATGATGAAAAGTTTAATTCAAAAGTCAAGTCTATTACCTCTATTTTTTTTTTACAATTTCAAATTGTGTGGATGGCGGTAGGAGTTGAGATTTTAGGTTTTATCTTCAATCAAAACTAGTTCTGATTTTTTGTTTTTCAAAAGAACATGGTAAGCTGCCAAAAATATTTTATTTGAAATTCTCTAATTGTATTAATTTACAAGGCCATTAAAACAAAGTCAATATTTAAAAATAAAAGCTTGAAGTAAGACAAGTTCAAACCACTATGTACCAGTATATCCAAACACTGAAAGCAATGGATGCACTGGCACCTTAGTCTGTCTTTTCACCGCATTCCTTTCTGCCCATTAACTCTTGGGTTAACAGCTTATGATAATCTGAAAATGGAGGCACCAGATGGTTTCATAACTATGTTTCACTTTGATACTGTTCCAAAATATTGGTTAAATAACAAAAGCACATATTTCTATTTTAAAATAAATGTCTTGTAAGCAGTGTTGCTGCCACCAGTGCTCTTTTCATAGTTTCGAGAACACGGGTTGGAGGGCATCTCATGTTTTCTAAAATGTAATTAGCAACATTGTGACTCCAGTGTTTTCAAAGTAAAAAATTCCAATAACAATAGAAAACAGAACCCAAACCCAAATGATACGCTGTGTTTTAATGTCTGAAATGGTCAATGGAGTCACTATAAATTCTGCTCAAATAAAAGAGCTTCAACAGTTGGTTAAAAAGAACAGTGAGTGCCTTTGATTACCTCAGCTGACCCACTGGCACGCTGACAGCTCTGTTTCTCTTGGATGCCGACATAAAACAAGAATTGGTTTTACTCTTGGATTTGTAGCTATCTGGATTTGATGGTTCCTCCTGGCTGTGATCTGTTTGATGTGTAGAACAATCCTGAAGGCTTGACCCTTCTGATACAGCCATTGAATGCAAAAGTCGGTTGGGGCCAAACTGGAGCTGCAAACGACCGTCAGTAGCTTTAATAACTGCTGTTTCCTAGTTTGACATAAACTCCTAAAAAGGACCCACCCTGTGGAAGAGTACAGTGGATCCATTGTAATGAGTTATTAACATCTACCCCATAACAAGGGTTTCTTGGCCAGGATTTTGAGGCTTGTGATACTCCAGGGGGAAAACTTCCCTTTACACTTAAGTGGAAAGTCAGAAAGGTTAAGTAAATGAACATGCCATCAGCAGAGACAGGGTAGACGTTTAGACCCAAGCCTGTCCTACCTCTAAGCCTTATTACTTTGTTTAGTTAAACTAAAGCTTAAAAAACTAAGAATTTGCAATTTTATGATTTACTTTATTAAGCATGAGCAATGAAAGTACCAGGAAACACACACACAAATATATACATATATGAGAGATGCAGTCCTTACATGGATAAAACTTGCAAACTATCCCTCAGTAGTACAAGAACTGGCTTAGCATAGGTGATAGGCACTGCAGAGATGGCTCAGTGGTCAAGATCACTAGCTGTTCTTCTAAAGGATCTCCACCGTCATGGCAGCTTACAACCATCGGCTCCAGAAGATGCCAGAAGAGGAGGGCATAGGCATACACCAGGCATACGCATGCATGGTACACAGACATAGAAGCACACAAGATACAGGTTGTTGTTTTGTTTTGTTTTGTTTTGTTTTGTTTTGTTTTGTTTTGTTTTAAGAAAAGTGATTGAGATAGTACTGGGATGACTTAGTTTATCCAGTATGCCTGTGTTCTGGAATTGAAAGTCACATGTCTCTGAGAAACTGGAAGATGTCTACTCATGACCCAGTATTCCAGGGCAATGAGTGGCATCGAGATCAACAGGAATGTGTAGTCACAGTGGTGAGACAGGTACAGAATTTGCCAGTTTAATCAAATTGGACAAGCTTCAGCACACTTGAGAACATCCAGCTGTGGGACGATGAAGCACAGAAGATACTATGGTCTTACACTCTGTTAACTGGAACCATTCTTACATTTACCAAGTCCATTTCTCCTTTCTTCTGGAAGGACACTTGTATTAGTCAGGGTTCTCTCTCTCTCTCTCCCTCCCTCTCTCCCTCCCCCTCTCCCTCTCTCCTCCCTCTCTCCCTCCCTCTCTCCCTCTCCCTCTCTTCCTCTCTTGTCCTTCTCTCCCTCTCTCCCTCTCTCCCTCTCCTCCCCTCCTTCCTCCCCCTCCCTCCTCTCTCTCATGTGTGTGTGCATGTGTGAGATGATAGATAGATAGATAGATAGATAGATAGATAGATAGATAGATAGATAGATAGACAGATAGATAAGTAGGTAGATATTAGAATATCTTACAGGCTTACGGGTTGTAACAATGGCTGTCTACCAATGGAAGGTACTAGAATCCAGTTGTTTACTCTACAGGGCTAGATGTCTCAGTTGGTCTTCAGTAGATGCCAGAATTCCCAAGAAGTGGGTCCTAATGTTAATGAAGTAGTGGACTTGCTAGTGAGAGTGAGGGAAAGCAGGCAAAGAGAAAATATGCTTGCTTCTATTATATCCTTTATATAGGTTGCCAGCAGAAGGTATGACCCAGATTAAAGGTTGATCTTCCTACCTCAAAAATCTTGATTAAATTGTGTACAATTTTCTACCTCACAGATGTGGATTAGAAGTGAGTCTTCCTGCTTCAAATGATTTAAGAAAAAATCCCCTCACAGGTATGGGATTTTAGTTAATTCCAGATATAGTCAAGTTGACAACCTGTCACAGTCCAGCTCCAGGTGCAAGGTTCAGGTCCTGAGACAGGGAAGGGGAGTCGGTGAAAATGAAGACACTGACCACCTGTTGACTTCCAAGCAAGTAGCCCCAAATAGCTTGAGCCATTTTTATTTATACAATCACAATCTATCTCACTTTTGCTCTTTTACTAGAAGAAACCATAACAACAGCATGACAAAAGCCCCATCTTTACAAAATGCCCCCAATAGCTTCCCTTCCTCCTGCCCGCTTCCATTTTGGACAATCACCCACTAACATCATTTTGTACTACAAAGCACAATTTTGGCAAGCCAAAAATAAATGTCTAGCTAGGCATGTCCCGTAGGCATGAGCATATGAGTACTACCCAGCTAGTAGCAAATGAGGTTACACAGTTATGCAAGGTGAGAGTCAGAATTAAACATTGGTAGGTATGGGTCCAGCCACCAGATAGCACTTACCAATACTTTTCTAATTGCAGACAGAGACGGATTTATTGTACCAAGCAACCATACTAGACACGTGCCTGTTAATTCCTGAAATCTTCTTTCTAAGAACCATTTTCAACTTTCTTTTCTTTTCTTTTCTTTTCTTTTTTTTTTTTTTTTTTTTTTTTTTTTTTTGGTTTTTCGAGACAGGGTTTCTCTGTGTAGCCCTGGCTGTCCTGGAACTCACTTTGTAGACCAGGCTGGCCTGGAACTCAGAAATCCGCCTGTCTCTGCCTCCCAAGTGCTGGGATTAAAGGCGTGCGCCACCACCGCCCGGCTCATTTTCAACTTTCTATAGATCAGACATAACTTCCCCTGTAAGTCTCTGTTGATCAGACATCGCTTTCTCATAACAGTTATGTGGGTAAAGTCACCACTCTCCACAGCTGCCATAGGCTTACTCAGTGGGACTGTAGTGGTTTCTCTAGGGACATGATTACATGTCCCCAAATACCCAGGATTAATGGTCACATCTAGAGGATCGATAGAGGCAGGAAGAGGAGAGGAGGCTTCTACCCCTCAAGAGTGTATTGAGAAAACGCAGAATCATCCCCAGGGCTTTCAGCCTACATGATCCAGGCCTTGCCCATGACCGACAAAGTAAAACAAATTTTTCTGTGAGGGCAGACAGCACAGTGGAAGCAATAGAAGCTCGTAGCACATGTGATCTAGGGAATAAGCAGAGAGGCCACCAAATTTACCACAAGGTCCTTGCCAAGTGGGAAGGGGTCTCCATGGGCGGTGCACAGTAGAATCCCATTGGGAAGCACCCATGTGCCATTCCCTGCAGACACTGAATGGCCACTGCCAACCACAAAGAGCAGCTATCATAACACTGCATCTTTGGGGATTATGAACTAACATTATTTTCATTAAATTATGACTCTAGTATATTAAAGAAGTAAATCATATAATACTTGGTAAATGATAAAATACAATTACATTTAAATAAGTAGGTGGACTTGATTTTCTCTAAAGATTTGTGTCTAAAGGCAGAGAAAAGGTAGTTGATAAGAATGATCTTCCTTCTCGCTGTCTCTGTTTTCATAACATAGTAAACTGGATTGGTTTATTCTAACAATTTGAGAAAAATTAATAAAAATGTTACTTTTTAGTCTCACAGTTAAGGATTTTTACCATAAGTGCTCCCATGCCACCCACTAAATCTCTCAACTGTCTCTGCAATGAAAGGCCTTTTATAGCTCTAATCTGGAGGTCTTTAAACCAATGGAAATCATCCAGCTAACATATAACCATAATTGCCAATTCTTCAAGGAGTGCTCAGTGTTAATCTGAATTCAGAACTACTTTCTAGAGCCTTTTGTTAAAAATAACAATGTAACAAAGGCCAAAATGTTTAAACATATGTATATACATATATGTGTATGTATGTGTGTGTGTGTATATAAATTTACAGTTGCTAAGTGTTAGTAAAGGAGACATCCTGGTTATTACAGGAGCAAAGTCACGTATTAGGGGCGTCAAAAGAGCTTCACCAGGGGATGTGGCAACGTACTATCTCTGAACATCAGTTTGTAAGCTGCCTGATGTGGGTGCTGGAAACTCAGTTCAGATCCCCTGTATGCGTACATGTGTTTAGCTGCTGATCCCTTTCTCCAGTCCCAAGGATTAGGGTTTTAATTGGCTTGGTCTTGTACAGTACTTGTGCCGGTAACCAGAGCTGCTCTGAGTTCATGTGTGAAGAAGACAGTGATTCACAGCAGGCCTCCCCATCCTCTGACCTGGTCATTCTTTCCACCCATGCATCCATGCTGTTCTCTGAGCCTTGGGAGGGAAGCACAGCCACTCCTATTTAGAGAGGTGGCTACTGGCAGGTTGCCCATGCCCTAGTGGAATTACCACACCCATGTGCAAGTGGGCTGCACTCAATGGACTCAGTTAAAAGTAAGGTAAGATAGAAAATAATTAGAAATAGGTAACTGTTTATTGGATATTTTATTTATTTACATTTCAAATATTATTCCCTTCCTGGTTTCCCCTCCTCAACCCTCCTATCTCATCCTCCATCCCCCTGTTTCTATGAAGGTGCTCACCCACCCACTCCCGCCTCACTGCCAACCTAGCATTCCCCTACGCTGGGGACCCTCACCGGACCAAGGATCTCTCTTCCTATTGGTGCCAGGTAAAGCAATCCTCTGATATATATGCATCTGGAGCCATGGGTCCCTCCATGTGTGTACTCTTTGGTTGGTAGTTTAGTCTTTGGGAGCTCTTGGGGGGGGGGGTCTGGTTGGTTGATATTGTTGTTCTTCCTATGGGGTTGCAAACCTCTTCAGCTCCTTCAGTCCTTCCCCTAACTCCTCCATTGGTGTCCCCTTGTTCAGTCTGATAGTTGGCTACAAGCATCTGCATTATTGGTCAGGCTCTGGCAGAGCCTCTCAGAAGACAGCTATATCAGGCTCCTGTCAGCAAGCAAGTCTTGGCATTAGCAATAGTGTCTGAGTTTGGTGTCTGCAGATGGATCCCCAGGTGGGACAGTCTCTGGATGGCCTTTCCTTCAGTCTCTGCTCCACTCTTTGTCCCTGTATTTCCTTTAGACAGGAGCAATTCTGGGTTAATATTTTTGAGATAGGTAGGTGGCCCCATCCTTTATCAGAGGGCCATGCCTAACCTCTGGATATGGTGTCTACAGATTCTCTCTCTCCTTTGTTGGGTATTTCAACTAATGACATCCCTTCTGTGTCCTGGGAGCCTCTTCCTTTCCTGGCATCTGGGACTTTAGGGATACAGCTCAGAGTAGATCACTTGATTCGGAAGCTTAAAGTTCTGGGTTTGGTCTTGAACATGAAGAGAAGAAGAGGGAGTTAAAGAATTTGTATACTGCTATGTTTGCTTGTTATATTGAGGTGATTTCTCTTCACTCACAGAAAAGTAAAGACCCCAGATTTTATATCTTTCTGCACACCCAGTATGTGCAGAAGTTAGTCTTTGCCAACTATGGCATGGTGTAAAAATATATTACAAAATGCCAATACAAAAAAATAATTTAAGGGGATGGAGAGATGGCTCAGCAGTTAAGAGCACTGACTGCTCTTCCAGAGGTTCCGAGTTCAATTCCCAGCAACCACATGGTGGCTCACAATCATCTATAATGCAGATGCCCTCTTCTGGAGTGTCTGAAGACAGCTACAGTGTACTCACATATAATAAATAAATAAATGTTTAAATAATAATTAAAAAAATAAAATACTGAAAAGTTCAAACTCCAAATTATATCAGATGATGTTGATGATTGAACTAACCACTATTCTTCTATTTTCCTTAGATACAAAACCTCAGTCAGGCTGGGGAACTCAGCCTTCTACTGTCCTCATGGACAGCTTCAGTGTGCAAATGCCCGGGTTCACATCCAGCAAGGAAATTCCATTTCCCTTGTCCCTGGAAGGTTAAATAATTTGCTTTTCTATCATTTTAGCCAATAAGACAGGAGGAGCTATCTGAGCGATGTTCTCTTTTTGTTTGGTTTTGGTCATCCAAACATCCTTCTTCTCTTTTTTTTTTTCAGGTACTGTTGAGTTGAACATGTGTTGAGCTATTTGGCAAGCAGAAGGGGGCAAGCCAAACAAACTGGCCAGAGTTTTGGGGATTGCAAGGTAAAGGTACAAAGAGCCAGTCTCTTTGATAACACTGCTGAACCACTGAAGTTAACACTATATTTACTCTGTGACATTGTGAGATGATAGTTCTTCAGTGACATAGTAAAAAACAAACAAACAAACAAACAAACAAAAAAAAAACTTCCTCATTTTAAAGTCTCTTTCCGTTGAAATTTTTATAACCATCTTCTTGGATTTCTTCTACCTTCACAAAGGTACATAAAACATAATGCAAATTTAATGCAGCCTACAGAAAATCCTCTGAAGTATATTTCCTTTGTTTTTAATTTTATTGGATATTTTACTAATATTGAATTAATTAGAGAATAAAATGTAAATAAATCTACTATTTTCTAAGAATCTAATTTTCATTTAGTCAACATTTCAGGGGAAATTTTAGCATAAGCATAAAATGGCAGGGAGCTTTTATCCTCCACTCCCGTTTAAAACACAAAGCATCCCTTGGAAAACTTAGATTCCTATGGAGTAAATCTGCATGTGGCTAATAATTGTATTCATACATGAGAAGTGTGGCTACTTTGACAGACTGTGGCTCAATAACAAATATGCAGGTCTAACTTATCACATAGTTTAGATGTGAATTCACCAGCAGGATAATGACAGTTACTAGGGACTTGTGCTCACTGTCACTGCAGTCTAGTGTTGCCTGTCAAAATGTCTCCTTTTCTTATACAGAAGCCATAGAATTTTTATGGATAGCAATTACTTACAATATACAATGAAGCACATCAAATCTAACAACCACCCTTTAGTCCTTTATTATTTGGTAGAGTCTTTGTTAAATGTATCAACCATTTTCATCTAAATTATTTATTTATACTATATATTTGACAAGCATATATTTTTTGCTTTATATTCTAATGGCATTTAAACCTTCCTAGAGGGCTATGTGGGGCTTTAAAAAACATTTTCATTGTAAAACTTATCTTTACCCTATTATCACTTTAATGATAATTAAATTCTCTAATTGGAATATATGCAAGTAAGAGTACATAAATACCAAGGGAAATGGCCGTGAGCATGCTTGGAAATACACCACACACTTAAAACACTAGAACACAAGCAATAAATGATCAGGTTAAAACATCTGTTTGGTAAGTGGAGTTTTTTGTTTGTTTGTTTGTTTTGTGTTTTTAAATAAAACCTCTGGTGCACAAAAAACACAAAGATTCATTAAACTTCCTCCTGTCCTTTGCTTAGCGTGCTTAAACAAACAGCCTCCAGAAATACAAATAACTTCCTTCACTTTTTTTTTGATAAGATGTTATTTAACCATCATAGAAAGTTAGTTATTGATGATAATAATAAAAGAGAACAATTTTGTGCAGAGTTTATTTCCAGTTCTAGAACGTATAAATGTAGTGCAGCCTGTGTGTGTAGATGGAGCCTTTCTGGCTGAGGAGCAAGTTCAGACCGTGTGGACACATGCTACAACATACATACTGCAGAGGGGAACACACCTTACGTCACCCTACTCCCTGCATACCTATGGCTGCTTTGATACAGGAGGACACTCTGAACAGGAACAATCCCTAAGATTAAGGACCTGTGTGAGTTTTCTCATGACCAAAGGAATAAAACAGTCCACGTAAAAGGAAAGAAAATAATTTTTCCTGTGCAGAAGTATAAAGAGATAAAGAGGCGTGCCTTGTGTAAAGCCGGGTGAGGTTATAGATGCTTCATGTAAGTTTTCTCAGAATGTGCATTTCCAAAGGATGTTATCTAGTCTTTTGTGTGTTTTAAAGGAAAGGATAAACTAAGATTTAGCTAGTACTGTTGAGATTGTTTTTAAAGGCTTGAAGGAAAAGATCTGAACAAGACTATGAATGGAGGTCCGTGTAGCCTGGGTGACATGAGGAGCGGTGCTTTATTCTGCTCTGGTCTGCCCTCATCCCCTCTCTGCCATCAAGTCGCTGTCGAAACCAATAGCTCTGTTTTGGAATGAGGAGGTTACTATCTGTAACTGTCCCTAGAAACAGTCATATGTCCAAATGTTTATGTTCTGTTCTTGCAGAAGTGTCATCACTTAAAATACACAAATAATGAAAATGATATTTTAAAAAGTGGCAAAAAGATATTAGCGTTCTTGACATCAAGCTTTTTAATAAAATAGTCTAAATAATCTTCAGTAAAACCATATAACTAACAGTACAGCTATCTGGGTCCTCACTTAAAGTCCTAAAGGAATTTACCTCCTTGGAGAATTGTAACAGTCAATAATACACCGAGTTGCCAAGAGATAAGATATGGTATAACTTTCTATTATGAAATCCCTAGCAGTATTGACAGCTAAAGATCATTAAAGCAAAATGCATTATATGTGAGATAGTAGATATTACTTAAGACACTCTAAAATTTTAAAATGCAATTGTAATTTGGACATTGCTTGCTACAGTACTCAGAGGTACTGTTAACAATCCATTTTTTTTGTGTGTGTCATCTATGTCTCGAAATCTGGTGGCATGCTCTGGGTCAGTTGGGAATATATCAGACCAAAGCTGGGCAAGAAAAGCCTCCCTCTGCACAGATGTCTGGAAAGTTGCTGAAGGGTGGCCAACTGTTCTCTTGTCATCTAACCTCTAAGTCATAAAGTAGGATCTATCCATGTTCGCACCATTGTTGTTAGTTTTCTGGTGCAAGTGGGATCCAAAGCGTCAGTTTTGTTACAAACAAACATGAATGGAGTGGGAACAGAGGCACACTGCAGAGTATCAGGAGGAGGGAACACAGCTGGGAGGGGAAAAAAACCACAGAGGATAAACCTGGCCTTAGTAAATAGCCAGAAAGTATAGAGACTTGTCATAGGACAGTCGCTATGAATGAATGAATGTATTAGATTTTGTAAAAAGTACAATGTGTTAATTAGTGGAGAAATTAGGAAGAGTATAAGCAAAAATAAATCACCATGTTTTAATAATTATCTCTCACAGTGACAATAAAGATTGCAGGAGAAAGGTGGTAAGAAAAACAAGAGTGAGCCAGAGAGACTGAATCACAGTCAAGGGAAGATTTTCAAGATTGTCCCTTTATTCACCAAGAAAGTGGAATCATCACAGTGTCGCCACAGATCCCAGGTCACTGTCACCTTGTGCATGTGACCCCTTTCAGGTTGAAGCTCATCAGTTTCTTTTGCACCTCCAGTGACACACTTCCTCCCAAAAGGCCACACCCACTCCCAAAAGGCCACACCCACTCCCAAAAGGCCACACCCACTCCCAAAAGGCCACACCCACTCCCAAAAGGCCACACCCACTCCCAGAAGGCCACACCTACTCCCAGAAGGCCACACCTCCTAATAGTGCCACTCCCCATGAATCTATTGGGCATTTTCATTCAAACCAACATACACTCCATGCTAACATAGAAAATAATTCTGAAAATATGACTCAAACCTAAAAATATCAAGAAAAAAATTCATACCCTTTGTCTGTAAAAGATCATGTCTTTCTGTGACACTTTCAGAATATGTGAAAGCTTTCTGGGTTTTAATTTTCTCATTTGCATAATAGGGTCATCTACATGGTGATGAGAATAAAATCCTGGTAAAGGTACAAGCAGAATGCTTGGCATATTATGGACTTCCCACACTGTTAGATAAATCCACATTAGTGTTGAATGAGACTAGGCCTACTTATTATACAGTGTAATAAAAGAAGGTGCTTTGCTATGACCAGCACTCTGCAAACCAAGAGAGAACAGGACCTCTCTCTTCCTAAGCTTTCCATAGTAAGAAGATGGAAGTCCAACCCTTAATATCCATTATCCTCTTGATTTCTTTCAGAGATTGAGTCCTCCTAAATGGAGAGGGCTTCCAAGCAAACGTCTCAGCCTGTGCACAGCAAGACAAAATTATATCCAAGAGTAGAGTCATCTTACAGAATGAAACCTCAATTGTCTTGAGGTGTTTAGTACTATAGTCCAATTATGTAAAAATAAAATTATACCTAATTATGCAAAATTATCTCTTGGAATACCACAGTAGTTTTACACTTTTCTTACACCTGATGATAATCCTAATTTTCAGTAAAAGAGGTAATAATTTCAGTGATAGGTATAGTTTTTGTCTATAGATTGGTTTCAACATGCCGTTAGTGGAGTGAGTTATGTAAGTGTGAAGTCATTATCATTATTAAATGCAGTATTTCTCCTGTACTGTTACTATAAAAACAGTGTCATCGTCACTAAAGGTAGAGCACATTCACAGGTTAAGTAGAATATGCAGAATACAATGGGGCGCCAAATAACATTCCAGTATGTTACTAATTAAATGAGAACTAATTGTTAATTAGAAATTAAAGAAATAAAAATGTGTTAATTTTAATTTGACACTAAATACTATGGGACTTTAACAGAGTACAGATAAAGGCATTGCCTTATGTTTTATTAATATGTGCATAGTTTATCCATTGACACGTTGAAAACCCATTTTTAAACTTCCTCATTAATTGTTTTACATGAATATGTAGCCCCCTCTTATGCTTACCCCAAAGTCAGCTTTGCTTTTACTTTACAAAGATATCTGTGTACATAGTGGTCCTGAGCCTGGACTCTGACAGGCAAGTGTGTGGATCTGCATCCTGGCTGCACACCTTCTTTGTCACTTAGGACATGTCACATAATCTCTGTGTTTTGGTTTCTTTGGCTGCAAAATGAGAATGAAAAATAGTGACTGGCTCATAAAGCTGTGTGCTTAGCACATTGCAGGTGTCATGTGTCAGCTACCTACCACAGGGCAGTCCAGTGGTCTTCAAGGTAGGATTTTAAGTACCAAAATTACATAGCACTAGTTAGTACTTCATGGAGATCTTCCGTTAGGCTTCTAAGAGTGAACAGTTTTTAGAAAATTCATTTCCAGAGTGTTTTTTTTTTTTATTCCATAAGCTTTCCTAAGATATATCTGCCAAGAAGCGTCTTATCCTAACTATAGATTGTCATAGACAGTTTCTAATTGTCTTTTGTCATTTACACTCATACAGGACCTTAAAGCAAAAGAAAGCTTCATAATTCCTTACCTCTGCCCCCTCCCCCACCCCACTCCCACCGATCCCCACCTCTCCTCTCTCCCTCTCTTTCTCTCTCTCTCCACCCCCCCCCATACACACACAAATCCTGCTGAATCAATTCAGTGTTGCTCATACGTATATATGTTCAGGACTGACCACATGAGGTGGATATCTGAATAACTGATTAGGGCACTCGTCCTTAGCGACAATTAATATTACCTCTCTTAGCAACCATTGATAGTCTGTAGCTTTTCAGGTAGGGATTGGACCTTATGAAATTTCTCCCATCCATATTAGAATGTCAACTGGTGTTATTACTGTGCGGGTCTTGTTTCATGATATAGGTCCCTGTCATGCACACGAGACACTATCTCACACCTGACTTCCTGGTCCTCTGGCTCTCAAAATCATTCTTCCCCATCTACTGCAATGTTTCCTGAGCCATAGGTGTAGGGAGTGTGTTTGTAGCTGTATCCACTGGGGAAGGGCATCCCAAGTCAGCTTCAGTTTTCCTTGAAGTAAGGACCTATTATTCCAGTAGTAAGATACGGGTTCTGGCAATCCTTTACAGTAGACAAGGTTCTTAAGACTACCAAGAAAACCGTAATTCCACGGGACCCTTGTAGCTTATTTTAATTCCCCTAGCCAGACAGAGATGACTGATTATTAGTGCAACATTCTGGATTGGAGGGAGGCGCTTTATGTTCATATACTGCCAGGAGGAGAGTATATTTGATACACAGTAGTCTGCAAGTATACTTGCCAGGCAAACTAACCTAGAGAGCTCAGAAATCATGGAAATCACTCCAATCATACAATCTGTCCAATGAGTTTAAAATATTGCACTAATCTCAATTCATACAATGTCAAATAAATTTAAAAAATTGCAATAAACTAGGAGAAAGAAAGGAAATTGGTTGAACCTGTAAATCATGGTTGTGACTGGCAGGACCATGCTATTTGCATCACAGGTTACATGGAGTTGATGTGCTGTGCTTTCTGAAGGCCAATCAGCCTTCCCTGTGAACATGTGTGAGGAAAACCAGAATTGAAATTTGAGCTATGTGGCTCAGGAAGAGCTGCCAGGGACAATGGTGTGGACGTGCTGGTGAAGAGACAAAATGTACATGACTAAAGATGTAGTTGGCTCACTTGTTGGAAATCTATGGAGTTTATTTGCATTCTGCAGACACACTATTTGGGGGGGGGGGAGGCACTATTTGCTAGATGTTATCAGGAGATGACATGAGATAGCTGTCCACCCAGAAGTGACAAAGTTATGACTTGATCTTAGTATTTTTTATCAACTGATAAAAGGCCAATGCTATCATAGTCTATGTATTTTGTCTTACTCTATTTTACAAACTATTAGCAATGCTTACTATGTACACATGCTTTATTTTACCGACAAATTATAAATGCGTACATTTATGTAGTATAATATAGTATAATAAAATGTAAATGACTAAATAAAGCTAATTAACATAAATAACCTATTTGTCATTTTTGTGTTAAAACATTTGAAATTGACTACTGTTTATAACTATGAAATACATTATTAACTCTCTGATATATGACAGATCTTCAAACCCAGTCCTTCTCTTGCTCTGAAACTTCATACATCTTCTGAATTTTAATTTTCTTACTTGTTTTATTTTTTGGGATAGTGTCTCACCCTGCATCCCTGGCTGGCTTGGAACTCAGTAGTGTCACCTTGACCTCATGGGGAATCATCTTAAGTGCTTGGGCCGCAGGCCTGTGCTACCAAGTCCAGCTTCCTACCTTTTTCTAGGTCCTTACTCGGACCTAATGCCTACTTCACTTGTGCCTCAGAAGCTACAAGCTCACCTACTACTTATGCTCAGGATTTCTTTCAGGTTGCACGTGCCTTCTTATTTTCTGCATCAAAATCAATTATCTAAACTTCTATTATGTGTTACTTCCAGCACGATGGGTATCAGAGAGCAGGAGAGAGTATGCATGTGGATGGACACAAGCACAGATGCAGAGAAAAATAGCATCCTCTTCAAAGGCTTGCTCAAAAAGCCAAGATTGATGAGAAAAGCCTGATTTGATGTGACTAGAGTCAGAGGTTACATGTCAGATATCAGTTCTAAACAATAGATATTTAGAACTTTTGATAGAGCTCTTGGCCAAAGTCCTTGAAGACTGTGAAGCATTTCATTACAGAATGCCCCATTGCCTGCCATCTTGTTAGCTTTATTTAGTTGCTACTTTCTACTGATAAAGAAATAGACTCTCTACACTATGGCAGAAATCATTAAATCTATAGTTGGAAACTGCCTTATGCCAATATATTGCAAAAATAAATGTGACCTATTCAGGAAATACAAGTTGCAGCTACATTCAAACTTCCTAAGAGACACCAGGGAGACCACTGTTTCAGAGACTTGAAAGGACCTTTCTACAACAGAAGGCTAACCATTGAATTCAGTAAGGAATACACCTGAAGGTTTCATTATATCTAACTATCTAGTACTGCATAAATAAAACGCACACACAGTGTCACACACACAGAGACAGACACACATTTAGATTGCCAGTTATTCTTTAAATTATTTTAAAGAATATAAAAACAGTTTAGTACAAAAAATCCTTCTGCAGTGTAATGGTTGTATTCTTAAAGAATCTTGAAATATCAGATTTATTTTGTTAAAGCAGTAGCTCAAGCTGCTAAAAGAAAACATGTACAGTAGGTAAGGATTTTGGTCAAGACCTCAAAATTATAGTAAACAAAAATAGAAGTAGACAGATGAGACTACACAAAAACAAACAATAGAGAAGTGGGAAAAAGCCAGTACTCTACATCTGACCAAGAGTTAATAGCCAGAGCAGATGCTGAATTTTTAAAAGCCAATAGCCAGGGGAGCGGAGGGGCAATTTAACTGGGCAACAAGGTTAGACAGACATCTCTCAAATGAAGATATCCAAAAGGCTACAAACAGGTATCTGAAAAAAAATCAACATTTTGAAATATCAGGGATATACAAGTTGGCTAACATGAGTAAAAATGACTATTAGTAAAATGACTAAGGGTGAGTGCTGGAGAGGATGTGGTCTATATAGCAAGTTCCAGGAGAGTCAGGACTGCACAGAGTAAGCCCTGTCTCAAAAGAAAAATGAATTAAGTCAGTAAGTTATAATTACCTAATATTAAGAAGCTCTATCATGCTAATGTGCAGTAAGATGATTAGAAATAGCAATAATGTTCTGTATGTTATAAAAGATAGGACTCTGAATGTTTTGATCACATAAAATAAGTCTTTTAGGATGCATATATTTAATTATATATATTTAATCTGATTTGAACAATGTTGAGTGTATGCAGGGATATACACACTACATTAATATATGTGATTTTATGCTTTCATTTGTCATAAAAGTAATTTGCAGTAAATTTTTATGATGTGTAGGGAGGTATAGGCTCTCAAATAAATCATTTCTTTCTGTTGGAATTTCAGGGACTTGGCTTTGCTTGCTTTAGTAGTTGCTGTTGTGCTACTACAAGCTAACCATCTTATGGTAGCTCTAGCTCTCTTACTTCTTGTCATGTCTTGTGCTAGTAAAAATAAAGTTAGCAAACCAATTCTTGCATATTTATATCATATCATTAACCTGTCATCTACTGTTATGATAGACATACCAACTTTACTTATTTATAAGTAGGCATCTTCATGGCCCTCGCCATGTTTCCCTGAAAGCACCTTGGCAATGCCTATTCGTTCCCATCAGCCATCTGACTAGTCATCAAAGTACTTATTTATTGACCACTAGATTTTTGGAAGTTGACAAACAATGAATTCATGCTGATCTCAGTTATCTGAGTTGTGGATGCAGCTCAGCAGGTGCATGCCTGCACATGCATTAGAACCCCAGCACTGCCCCCAAAGAACCAAACTGTCTGTACAGTGGTGTGGTTTTTTACCATAGTGTAATTATAATCTTAATTTTAAGTAATTTGCCTTATTAAATGATAACTAGTTATCATCACAGAAATGTCTAATGGGAAGACGGAATATATATATATATATATATATATATATATAACCTTACCACTCTCCTATCATTAATATTCATCACTGTAATAATTTTTGAATGCCTTAGATTTTCATTAAGATTTCATAGTCTTTGCATTAAACAGAGGTATGGCCATACTGGACACATAGCCCATATGAGATTTGTCCCATTAGTAGGTATGCTGATGACGTCTGTGTTCATATGTTTTAATACGCTTCCTAGTATAACATAGCACGGTGGCTCTGCGCATACCTCTGGCCACGCCACTCGACAGTTCTGAGAGCTCTGGAAGCGAAACCTCTTCACTGAAGTGTTTACAGCTGCTCTGTACTTCCAAATAGCATGGTGTTCGAAAAGGGAAAGAAAGTGGCCTATGTATATCACTGCAAAGGTGTTCTGAATCTTACACAAACATAAGCACTGTGGACTGAGTTGGCTGTGAACAAAAATTATTCTAAACTTAACAATAAAAGTGTAATTGTTTAAATGATCATTATTTAAGTTTTAAAATGATATCAATACTCAAAGCATGGCAAGGGATATTCATTGCGAGCTTGTAGTTTATTTTAATTCTGTTTAGAAAAGCATTTAATTAAAGAATTCCATAAATATGTGAATATGTATATATGTGTGTATGTTAAACATCTAAGTATTTTAAAGATAACTGAGTTCAAAATATCCAATTAGCCCAATGTCCTCTTTCCCATATACCTATTAGAACATATCCAATTATCTTGAAAAAGGCAATTAAAATTACAATTAATAATCTTAATACTAAGATGTGTTCTAATTCATTTGATAATTACATTTCCCACAGAGATACTGTCAACATCAACTGTGAAGCTGTAGCCCCACCCTGTTTACAACTCAGAGACAATCTGCTCCCTGCTTGGCGGTACCCCAGGGCCCCGCTCCAGCTTTTCTTCACAGGCAACACGTGACAGCAAACATGTCTGTTTTATGCTTTATAACTTTAATCCTGATGTTTGGCATTAGAAATTATATTTACGTATCACACATGGCAGGATGACTTAAGTAAGTAAGAGAATAGCAGCAGCCTTGCACTTCAAGTTCCACAGTAGAAACCTTTTGTTCATAGGTGCTAAAGCTATCTGTAATGGGAAGTTCAAGCCATTTCCGTTTCCTTGTTTATGAAGCAGCAGTGAGTATTTGGTCTAAGCTCTCTGGGTATCTAGCTTCAGAAATTTTTTAAAAATTAGACTAGGTCATAAACATAGGGAAAATCAAAAGATAATATTTCAAGGTTGACTCATGAGTCCTAAATTCTGTTATATCTCTTATATATACTGATTTTGATAACAAGGAAAAGAATAAATGTAATATTTTGATTTCAAAGCTATACTTCAAGTAAAGGTACCATTTAAACAAGGGTGAAGTTTACATTATTTATTGCTACTTTTCTCAAAAATATGCATTAGAATAAATAGTTTTCTAAACACCAAAGTAAATACAGTCCACTGCTCTGGCATATTTATTTCACTGAAAAGGTGTTCTGAATCTTAGACAACATAAATACTAAGTAGTGTGGTGGTTGCCATAGTAACCAGTAAATAGGAGCATAAAAATACATGCAATTTTTCAAATGTAGCCACTTTTTCATAAATATTCATTTTATATGTAAAAGATTATTCAGTTCTTGCTTTTGTTCCCCTTTTGAGAAGAAACATGTAATTCCCTAGGAATAAAAGATCACCATGTAGCAGCAGAACAGGCTCAAAAGTTTGAAAGGCACAGGAAAAATCTGAACGTTTTAAGGTTGATTTTCTAAAATAAAGGTAGAAGTTTTTCTTTCATTATATATTACTTTAATGAGTAGATGTCTCCAAATAAGACTAAAAGTACAAAGTCATTTTCTCCCAAAGGTGAAACGCTCTTTTATTTTGATTAAGTTCATTACGCACAGATCTTCAACAAATGCAGCATTTGACATCGGGAAGCTGGAAACCTCTTCATAGGAGTAGTTCAGGAAGTTCCAAGCTAAGCCAGGAACCTCCACTTAATAGGTTATCCTTTTTCCTCTCAGCTGTTAAAATAGTGTTTTACAGGTGACCTGGCATACTAGTAACATCTTATGAATTCTACTTACAGCCTAGTGAGTCTCAACACATATTTGAAAGAGAAAAGCATTTCTGTGAAACACGCTGTGACTTCAGAATCTCCTGGAAGGTACTAGCAAGCTAACCACAGCAAAAGAGAAAAATCTGCTCAACTATTATACGGAAAACAAATTTCTTAAATTTGATTATGTAAACTAGTACTTCCGATTTGCTTCAATAAGAACTATTATGTAACATGCTCCTGGTATGAAATATAAACATTTTAAAGATCACTGCCTAGGCAGGGGTGACAAAATCCTGCTCTAGGGTTCATCTTGCTCCCTTCTCGTTAAAGAAGCCATGTGCTATAGACTGACTAGTCTTCCAAGGAAAAAACAACTGGAGGCACCCTCATCATACATATACATGATTCTATACAGCTTTATTGAAACCATTCCTTATGCAAGAATGACAGAAACAATTCTCATGATTTTACTAAAGTTTCTTCTATGTAAAAATTAAACAAATCCAGTATATCCATCCCATTTACCATATCTCAAGAGCCATAGATACTATCGAATTCTACATATGCTATCTGATTTATCTGTAGATGCACATGAATTTAATTGCTTCTCCATCCTAACTGAGCATCTCCATCCTAACTGAGCATCATGGCCAAAACCTTTGTCAGTTTGAGCTATGACAGAAAAATTAGCATGGATTTCTATTTTCTTCCTCATAATTTCAATTATAGAAGAGTCATTCTTTTTAAAGTGTGTGTGTGTGTGTGTGTGTGTGTGTGTGTGTGTGTGTGTGAGTGATCTTGAAGACCAGAAGCATTGTATCACCTGATTTTGGAGTTACATACATCTGTGAACCACCTGACACAGGTTCTAGGAACCAATTTTGGGTCCTCTGCAAAAGCAGCACGTGCTATTAGCCACTGAGGCAGCTCCTTAGCCCAGAAGTCATTCATATTTGTTAGCATTCTGTCTAAACTACACCCCACAGTTACCTGGCAACAGCCAGGTAGGCCTGAACAACTGTATAAGGGGCTGCTTGCCCCCTCCTCTCTCTCTCTTGCCCTCTTGTTCTTCCTGTCTTGTTCCTGCTCTGTCCTCTTGTCCCCTCCCCATTCCCAACGCCACTCTCTCCACATGCTCATGGCCGGCTTCTTCTCCTCTACTTCTCTACTTTCTCTCTCTGCCTTTCTCTGCCTCTACTACACTTTGACTCTTCTCTCCATGCCCTGAATAAATTTTATTCTTATACTATACTGCCATGTGGCTGGTCCCTCACAGGGAAGGGATGCCTTGGCATGGGCTGCTGAGACATCCCCTTCCCCCATACTTCCCTCCATAGAACATAGTCCTTCTCTCTTTATCTTTTTGTAAACACATCATATGGTGCTGTGACTCTAAGAATATGACTTCATTATTTCCCTTTCAAGTTAAAATTTTTTACCTTATCTAAAGGACACACTTTGTGGCTTCTCTTAACCATACCTGCATTGGCAACATCATGGTTCTTGCAATTTGGAACAATTATAAATGAAAAGAAACTCTTCTTGAGAACACAGCAGCCATGGCAGTCACTGTAAAAACCAAGAGGATCAGTTTCTATGGGTGAATAAAGCACACAGCATGAACAGACTAAAAAAGGTCATGCTTGATATCTCAAGTAGGCAGAGCAAGATGCCATTCAACAGCATCACATTCTTCTGTAGAGTATGGAATTGAAAATTGTGAAGTTTGATTATTTCCTGCTGTCTCCTCTTCTTGGGTGTGTTTGCTTCTTTTTGTTCTAGAACTATCAGATGTGCTTTTAAGTTGCTAGTGTAGGATATCTCCAATTTCTTTATGAAAACACTTAGTGCTATGAATTTTCCTCTTAGCTTTGTTTTATTGTGTCCCATAAGTTTGGGTATGCTGTGCCTTCATTTTTGTTAAATTCTAGAAAGTCTTTCTTTAATTTTATCCCTGACCAAGTTATCATTGAGTAGAGAGTTGTTCAGTTTCCATGAGTATGTAGGCTTTCTGTTGTTTTTGTTGCTATTGAAGACCTATGTTCATAACAGCCTTATTTATAATAGCCAGAAGCTGAAAACAACACAGATGCCCCTCAACTGAAGAATGGATACAGAAAATGTGGTATATTTATACAATGTAATACTACTCAGCTATTAAAAATGAGGACTTCAAGAACTTTGCCAGCAAATGGATGGAACGAGACTATGCCGGTGCCAAGCAAACACATAAGTGGATGCTCACAGTCAGCTATTGGATGGATCACAGGGCCCCCAATGGAGGAGCTAGAGAAAGTACCCAAGGAGCTAAAAGGATCTGCAACCTTATAGGTGGAACAACATTATGAAATAACCAGTACCCCGGAGCTCTTGACTCTAGCTGCATATATATCAAAAGATGGCCTAGTCGGCCATCACTGGAAAGAGAGGCCCATTGGACTTGCAAACTTTATATGCCCCAGTACAGGGGAATGCCAGGGCCAAAAAGTGGGAGTGGGTGGGTAGAGGAGTGGTGGGGGGAGGGTATGGGGAGCTTTTGGGATAGCATTGGAAATGTAAATGAGGAAAATACCTAATTAAAAATATTAAAAAGAAAAAAGAATCAGAAAACTCTAAAAAAAAATATCATCGCAAGTAAGGTAACCCAGACCCAAAAAGACACATATGGTATGTACTCAATGATAAGTAGATATTAGCCAAAAAGTGCAGAATACCCACAATACAACTCACAGACCATACAAAGCTTAACAAGAAGGAAGGCCCAAATGTGAATGCTTCAATTACACTTAGAGGGGGGCAACAAATAATTATTGGAGGCAGATGCACCTGGGTTAGAAAGAAGAGGAGGAGGGGAAAGGGAGGCAAGGATCAGGTATGGGAAGAGACAGGAGAGAAGTCCAGAGGGCCAGGAGAATGTATGGAAATATGTAACAGTGCAGGGGTGGGGGGAGGGCAGAAACCACTAGAAAGTCCCAGACTCCAGGGATGCAAGAGTTTCCCAGGACCCACTGGGAATAATATTAGCCAAAATGTCCAACAGCAGGGAGATAGAACATGAAGAGACCACCTCCAGTAGATAGACATGGCCCCTAGCTGAGAGACAGGGCCACTCACCCATCTCAAAAAATTTAACCCAGAATTATTCTCATTTAAAGGAAACACAGGGGCAAAAATGGAGCAGAAACTGAAGGAAAGGCCATCCAGAGACCACTCTACCTTAGGATCCATCCCATACAGACAGCAAACCTTGACACTATTGCTGATGTCAAGAAGTGCTTGCAAACAGGAGTCTGGCATGGCTGTCCTCTGAGAGGCTTTGCCAGCAGCTGACTAAGACAGGTGCAGATACTCACATCCAACCACTGGACTGAGCCCAGGACCCCAACAGAAGAGATGGGGAAAAGACTGAAGGAGCTGAAGGGGATTGCAACCCCATAGGAAGAACAACAATATCAACCAATATGACTCCTCAGAACCCCCAGGGACTAAACCACCAACCAAAGAGTACACATGGAGGGATCCATGGCTCCAGTCGCATGTGTAGTAAAGGACTTCCATATCTGGCATTGGTGAGAGGGGAGTCCCTTGGTCCTGTGGAGGCTTGCTGCCTGCCCCAGCATAGGGGGATGCTTGGATTGGTGGGGGAGCACCCTCTTAGAGGCAAAGGAGAGGAGGAGGGGTGGGGAGTTCATGAAAGGGAAACTGGTAAGGGGGACAACATTTGAAATGTAAACAAATAGAACAATTAATGAAAATAAAATAAAATGATGAAATTCATCTAGAATTTTTTATCTATTATTTTTTGGATCATAGCTAACTATGAGTAATTAAAATCACACACTATGAAACCATGGATAAGGGGAACTGTTTTGAGTTCAACCATAATAGTATACAACCTGTATAAGATGAAAAAGTATCACAGCAAAACATATTGCCTTCACTGAGCTCACAGTTGCTATAGCAGTGTAAGAGCTTTCAATTCTGGTAGTAAGCCATTCGCATATGTGACTTTATAATTCAAGTAGTCACATTATCCCATGTGCTTGGAAGGTACCATTTAATTTCCTATCTGCCAGGAACAGCTGAATCTCAGAAAACAAAACCTTCAAAATTAAATTGAGAGACTAATAATACCAACAATAATAACAACAACCCATCAATCTTTGGGGAAATCGTTTATCCATCTCCACTCACATTACTACATTCAGCTATCTTTGGGTATTCAAAACATAGCTTAAAATCTGTAATGATCTAATATGAAAGACAAGAAACTGTCCAGTTTCCTAGAAATGAGAAAGAAATGCTACCACCTGCAACTAACGTTGGCATTTAAGCCAAAAAAGCTTTGACTCCCTCAATTTTGTGAAATGACATTTTTTACTTTTCCACGTGAGATGTATACCTAAAAGGCCCACTTCATTCACCTGTTCCCTGATTCACAAACTTAATGCCTCTTTTTTTTCTGCCTGTCTCCTTTTCTATACACAGTAACACACATCTATATGCTCTTATGTTCATGTGCTTAAGGTATTATTTTTTACTTGCTAAGATAAATTCTATTCTGCATTTTTGACTTCAGTAAATTTGACTTATAAACTGAAGTGGTAACCGTCTTCTCACAGCTTGCAAAATCTCGTCAAGGTTATATTCATTCAATTAGAAGTAACATAAGTTAAAACATAGTACTCTGAAAAGGTTCCTATCTAAGTGGCTGCAAAGAATTGCCTTATTTTCAATACTTAAGCTGTCAGCATAGCCTCTAGTGGCCTGCCCCAAAGAAGTCATCAGAATATAATGCTTTGTATTAAGCATTCAAAAGCTAAGATTTCCATTGCACTTGATGAAACAAGTGCTAATTTTTTGAAAGGTTCTATATTTTATTACTGGACAAACATCCTAATTTAAGACATGAGCAAGTCTCCAGGTTAAAAATGTTGAAATCTGTCTGGTAGGACTGATTGATGACAATTCAGTATAAATCCCCAGTCTTGCCATTGTGTGAATCCTTACAGACCCAGCTTCCTTCTCCTCCAGTGTCTTCTCTTAGAGTTGTACCTGATTTTGTTACCAGTTTTCAGCCAGATTCACAGAGGAATGGAATTTTGCTTTTGTTTCTTGGCCAGGAATCGATTGATTCGGAAAGTCATTTGAGAAGACATGGCGAAAAGCCGAATCAGGCGTAGTGCACATGATGGCCGAGGAAAGAAGAGCCATTTGCTAATTTTAATACACAATGGTTCCACAAATGGTTACTTCTGTGTTGTGTGGGGGTGTGCAAATGCCAGATCATAAATACAGAGTTCAAAGAACAACTTGAGTCATCAGCTTTGACAAGCAGCTTTAGCTGCTGAGCCATCTTGCAAGCTCTCAACCAAGAGACAGTTTTTACTTAAAGACAAGTCATATACCAATAGTAGAAACACACATGTGTTACCTGTAACACTGATGATAGCACTTTAAAAAAAAATGTGACCCAGTACTTCAGTGTTCACTGGGGTGAAACAAATGATGTATAACCTGATGAGTCTTATAAAATCAAGCTGTTTGTTTGTTTGTTTTGTTTGTTTACAGATTCAGATATTTTTCTTAACTTTCTTGTTCTTTTGGGTTTTTTAAAAAGATTTTTTATTGGTTATTTTATTTATTTACATTTCAAATGTTGTCCCCCTTCCCTGTTTCCCCTCTGTAAAACCCCCATCTTATCCCCTTCCCCCTGTCTCTATGAGGGGGCTCCCCCTCCCATCCACCCACTCATGCCTCACTGCCCTAGCATCCATGTATGCTGTGGCATCAAGCCTCCACAGGACCAAGGGCGTCCTCTCATTGATGCCAGCTAAGGCCATCCTTTGCTACATATGCAGCTGGAGCCATGGGTCTCACCATGTGTACTTTTTGGTTGGTGGTTTAGTCCCTGGGAGCTCGGGAGGGGGGGGGAATCTGGTTAGTTGAGTTTGTTGTTCTTCTTGTGGGGTTGCAGACCTCTTCAGCTCCTTTATTCCTTCTCCTAATTCTTCCATTGGGGTCCCCTTGCTTAGTCCAATGGTTGGCTGCGAGCATCCTCATCTGTATTTGACAGGTGCTGGGAGAGCCTCTCAGGGTACAGCTATACCAAGCTCCTGTCAGCAAACACTTCTTGGTATCAACAATACTGACTGGGTTTGGTGTCACAGAGGGTCAGGGAATTGAATGGAGGTGTGTAGCAGAGGGGGGTGAGAAACTGAGGGTAGCCACTAGAAAGTCCCAGATGTCAGGAAAGCAAGAGACTCCCAGGGCCAATGGGCATGACATTAGCTAAAATACTTAACAAAGGGAAGAGAGAACCTGTAGAGACCAAATCCCAGCTGAAGGATAGGGCCACCTACCCATCTCAAAAGTTTTAACCCAGAATTGTTCCTGTCTAAAGGAAATGCATGAACATATAGTGGAGCAGAGACCAAAGGAAAAGCCATCAGAGACTGCCTCACTTAGGGATCCATCCCATCTGCAGATACCAAACTTTCTTGTTCTTAATGATAATTTAATGGCTTCAAGCCTTGTGGTTGACAGTTATTGTAATTCTTATACCAAGACCCTAACACCTGCTAACCATTAAGGATAACTTCAAGCATGATTGTAATAAGCACAGGGAACTCTGTGACATGCTAAGGTGTCATGCTAGGTAGCCTGGCCCTTTTTGAAAATGAATAAGCAAGAAATCTGCCTTGTTTGCAGAGTTCAGTATAAACAGACATGTGTCTGACCATCTGGGAGGGATGGTTAATTGAAAATTTTAGAATCTTAAAGAAAGATTCAAATGCTGGTTAAATATTTATGACTACTAACATAAGATAGGGTAGGCTGTCACCCAGACTGCCCATGCCATCTTCTGTGACCCTTACTGGTTTTCTTCTAAATATTTTCCTCTGCTTTCACCAACCTGAAGTGAGGGAAATTATTGATGGAGCCTGGAAAAGTAAACCTAACTCTAAGAGAAGGAAAGAATTACTTCGATAATTAGACAGCTTAGTTTAACCTAGAGACATGTAGTAACAAATTAAACAATCCATTAGTAGCATATAAAGTACAGGGAAACAACTATTGCAGTATCCAAGCAGCCTAGTACCAAATGAGCTCAGCATTCTCCTGTAATAGCTGACACGACACACACGTGTATGGAATGTGAGGAGTGCCATTTCAGGGCTGGAAAGTCTGTTCTTTCCATTCTCTGGTTCAGTAGGGATTTAGGAAGAAAATAATCTAAAAATTTGCCTTAATCTTAGACCAGCAGCTATAGACCCATCTCCTCTCTTTTGAGGGCCTATTTCAGAAATGGGTAGATTTTTACTAGACTGACGTCAAGAAAACTTGGTTTTGTGTTTTGGCTCCTTCTCACCAGATCCTTCATAGTTCCTTAACTAAACACACAGACACACACACACACACACACACACACACACACACACACACAGAGAGAGAGAGAAAGAGAGAGAGAGAGAGAGAGAGAGAGAGAGAGAGAGAGAGAGAGAGAGAGAGAGAGAGAGAGAGAGAGATCCTTCTGGGAAAAAAAGATCATTTGAGCCTTCTAAAGGCAGGAAAGTATGCATGCATCAGGCTTTACACCAGAATATCTGTTCAAATATGTTACCTTCTTAAATGTGCAAAATACAACCATTAAAAGGACCCAGATATAGCTGTCTCTTGTGAGACTAAGCCGGGGCCTAGCAAACACAGAAGTGGATGCTCACAGTCAGCTATTGGATGGATCACAGGGCCCCCAATGGAGGAGCTAGAGAAAGTACCCAAGGAGCTAAAAGGATCTGCAACCCTATAGGTGGAACAACATTATGAAATAACCAGTACCCCAGAGTTCTTGACTCTAGCTGCATATGTATCAAAAGATGTCCTAGTCAGCCATCACTGGAAAGAGAGGCCCATTGGACTTGCAAACTTTATATGCCCCAGTACAGGGGAACGCCAGGGCCAAAAAGTGGGAGTGGGTGGGTAGGGGATTGGGGGGAAGGGTATGGGGGACTTTTGGGATAGCATTGGAAATGTAAATGAAGAAAATACCTAATAAAAATATTTTTAAAAATGCTAGGCAACACGAAAGAATCACTTTATAAATTTGGAGCAAGCTACACAGTTGTAACTAGGACATAATTTTCAGAAACTGGGACTTAGGCTATACCACCTGCCTAGCATGCATGAAGCTATGTTCAGTCTCTTATGCCTCCATAAATAGATAACAAAATAAATAAACAACATTTTACAGGAAAACATCGAAAACAAAACTGAAACACGATAAGAAACAAATATTTGCTACCTATTACCCTTATAATAAAAAGACTAATTTTCTCAGAAAAAAAAATAAATAAATAAAAACAGAACTAAACTTTCCTGATACCCTCTCCAACCTATTGAGATTTCTTCTCCCTTGGGACCATAAAGGATTTTTTTTTTTTTTTTTTGGTTTTTTTCGAGACAGGGTTTCTCTGTATAGCCCTGGCTGTCCTGGAACTCACTTTGTAGACCAGGCTGGCCTCGAACTCAGAAATCCGCCTGCCTCTGCCTCCCGAGTGCTGGGATTAAAGGCGTGCGCCACGACGCCCGGCCATAAAGGATTTCTTGATTCAGTGTAATTGTACTGGTAAATTGTACCTATATTCAATTAGGTACAAATTTTGAGAGGGTGAGGTGAGCATTTGAAAACAAGCGACCTTTATAGCGTTATGAGGTGATACAATGGTGTTTAGAATAAGTTGGTGGGGTGTGGAGATGAAGAAATGGCTCTGGAACTAAGAGCACCTATTGCTCCTTCAGAGGACCCGGGTTGCTGCCCAGCAACCACATCATGTGGATTCCAAACACAACTCTGCTCCAGAGGATCCAATGCCCTCTAGTTTCCATGGACACCTGCACACACATGGTACACATAAACTCAGGCAGACACACTACATGTACTAAGTAATCTTTAAAAAGAAAAAGAAACTTCTTAGAAAATAAATACAAGATTTAAAAAAAAAACTTGAAATTTAATGAGTGCTAAAAGTAATTGTTATTTGTTTATAGAAGGCAAATGCTGTCAATAGGGAGAGGAAGACACGTTTCTGTAGCCAGAGGTCAAGGATTTGAGTGCACATGAGTACATACCAGGACATTAAGAAGATGATTATGGTAGAAAAAAGGAAGAACATGGGGACTGTGTCAGTCAATCAGGCTTGATCTTGAATGATAAGGTATCATGTTAAACCAAAGTTCCTACTGAACAAATGCACGAACATAATTGTTTCTATGAATTCTTTTAACATATGTGGTGGTCAGAATGAAAATGACCCCAATAATGGTACAGGGAGTGACATTACTGGAGGTGTGGTCTTGTTGGAGTGGGTGTGGCCTTGTTGGAGGAAGTGTGTCACTCAGGTTTGGGCTTTGGATTTCAAAACCTCAAGAAAGACCTAGTGGCTTATTGTTTCTTCCTGATGCTTGTGGATCTGAGTGTAGATCTCTCTGCTTCTTCTCCAGCACTAAGTCTGTCTGCATACTGCCATGCTTTCCACTGTGGCAACAATGGACTAAACCTCTGAACTGTAAGCCAGCCCTAATTGAACATTTTCCTTTATAAGAGATGACATGGTTCTGGTGTCTCTTCACAGCAATAGAAACCATAACTATGATACCACTTAAAGAATATGAATGTGTTTAACTATTAAATTGCTGTCTGATCTCAACTGTCCTTTGAAATAGCAGAAAAAAATAATCAATCATAGAAGTTCCCAGGTCAGAAAAAGTGATCCTCAGACAGCATTTGTACAAAGGAGGCAGTAGGACCAGTAACCAGTCCAGCCTCACTCACGTTCATTCTGTCAACAACAATAAACAAACAAAAGCAGCCACATAATTCTTTTTCTCTTTTGACTTGGGAAATTTCAAAAATGGTTAGAGAAGACACCCATATCATAAAAGAGTTTCATAACTAAAGCGATGGAACAATAACACCAATAAAGTCAATATATTTCTATTACCAAGCCAAGACAATAATCACTATTTTATTAAACTAAAGAAAATGGTCCCACGGATTTTGAAAACATGCAGTGTCCCATGTACAAAACTGGCTGCCACTGGGTCAAGAAGTTCTAAAGTTCTAATATACTTTTAGGTCAGAGATGAAGGAGTTTCTAAACTCTCATGGATTCATTGTTCTACCTATCTCAAGCATGCAGGTGGAGCTTCTGATGAAAACAGAATTCTGGAATCACTCTCTCTCTATATATATATATATATATCTCAAGTCACAGAGGCTTTATAAGAAGTTTGGTGTCCAGTGTCTTAGGTTTGATGTTGTCTCTGTTCCTTTCCATATCATCCGCTTTGTGGGGATGCTAACAGCATGAGCTTATTTATCCAACAGGACTAAGGATTAAACAAGAAAGCATATGTGGAGATGCTTGATAATTATAACCCCTAGCCCCTGGTTTTATACTTGTGTCTGCCCTTGCACCATTCAAGAATTTTTAGAGGTGGTAGAATATATCCAAGGGTTTCTTTGGTATCAGAGAAGATGTAGTTACACATGAGCTGCCATTGAAAAGTGTTTACTTCCTTGGTGTTGGATTTCTAACCATGCCATAGTTGGACAGATTGAGTTGCTTTGAATGTAGTGTGGGTGCTGTTCTCTGTCAGTTAGAGAAAGTTTTCAGTCCAGTTCTTCAAATAGAAGTAGAAAATTGGCCCAAAGCTACACAGCCATATTAGTCAGTGTTTCCTATGGCTTGGATGGGGTTTGTCCCTCATGGATCCATGTATGAAAAGCTTGGTCTTTAGGATGGCCTTGCTGCTGTGTGGGTAAAGAAGACATTAATATGTGGAAACTGGACGTAGGTCACTGTGGGCATCTGCTCAGAAAGAATTGAGATTTTTTTTTTTAGCAGACCTCTCAGTTAGGTCTACTGAAAACCAGTTGTTATAAAACCCTGGATTGGTTGCTGCATTAATCTCTGGAGCCCTTCCTTGTGGTGCCCTTTGGTTTTGTCACACACACCAGCACTGTGGAGTCTTTTGCCATGAGGCCTTTAACAGAGTCACTGTGAAAGTGGCACACTCTCTATGTGATGTCTAGCACTGTGAGGGAAATGAAATGTCTTTATGAAGTTAATCTAGTCTCAAGGTATTTCATTATAGAATAAAACAAACAAACAGCAACAGTCCAAAATGCTAATACAGTCATATCTTAGAGGTATAAGAGAAACAAATGACAAGTGTGTCTACTTTAGAAGATATAAAGTTTGCATTCCGACTTGGATAATGGATATTGGCAGAAAGAAAGGTTGGGAAGTTACCAAGCATAAAGAGTTTAACAAAAGGGGCTAGAAATATAGCTGGGAGATTAAGAATGCTGGCCGCTCTTCTAGAGCACCAAGGTTCAATTTCCAGCATGCACAGAGTAGCCCACAACTATGTAACTCCAGTCTCAGTACACACAATGCTTTCTTCTGTCCTTCACGGCACTGCATGCATGTGGTGCACAAACATACATCCAGGTAAACACTCATACACATACAATTAAAATTTCAAAAAATTTAATGAGTTACAGAGAACTCTCAACTTCTCAGAGCAAAACAAAAGTTCATTTGTAATATCTAAGAGTTTTGCTTTCAGTTTTTATAAATGAGAATTCATAAAATTACATATAAAATAAAGAGAATAGTTTCTAGGCATCATTTCGAAATTGTATTGTATTAATGTGTGTTCATTATATAGATTAATGTCTTTTCCATAAATGTATACCCAAAAATAACATATTTTTACAAGCCACACACTCCACAAAGCAAAATACATGGGCTAGAAAGACAACCCTGAGTGCAGATGTGGCCTTTTTGCACACTAGAAAGCAGTTTTGTTTATCACTTCTCAGTTCACAAGTCGTACCTGTGCTGTGGGTAAAACTGCTCCAAACCCATGATCAGTTGTTTAGCCTTTCTTAAGCTTTTTTGCCTCTTGCCAAGCACTCTTTCTCATTCCTGAGCCAAAATTTGCTCCAACTTTAAGGCCAGCTTAAATAACAAATTATACCTGCATCTGTAGGACAGTTAGCTCCCTGCTGAAAGTGAGGGACTGTGGGGCAATGCCAAACTTTATCTAGAAAACAGAAAAATCTCATCCTCTTCCTCGGTACACTTCGATCTCTTGCCTTTCCTTACGCGGGATCACCTAGCTTTACGACTAAGACAGGATGAGTTCCTAGGTGTTTCCTCCTCTGTACATATGATATATGTTAATATTACATATATGTATTTATATACATATACATACAGTAACAGAAGTCATTCATGACTCCCTTCCTAAATTTAACTTTAGCTTAAATACACACATGTGTGCTGCACTATGGAATATGTCTTTACTTTTCATGTATTCAAGTAAGAAAATGTATTTAAATTTCTCCACACAAACAGAGAAAGTAAAAAAACACTTAGTTTAATATTCACAGGGAAATAAAGAGTAACACTACAGAGCAGGATTCTCACTACAGACACAGATTAAAAAACATCCAGTCTTTCAAATTAATATATCTGACTGACTTTCTCTAACGTTCCCACTTCACCTGCAGCACATCAGACAAGGTAATAATTTATGATAATCATATGAAAATATACAATTAATATTCATCACCTCTCATTCCTCATCACTTTAGATGATCAGTAATGCAGAGTGAAAATGCTGTCAGATTTCTAATTGCTTTATAATGGGCTCGAAACAGGGAAATCATTAAAGGCAAACAATCTGTCATTTGTCTGTTACTTTAACTATCTATCACACCAAAAAAAAAAAAAAAACTCATTAAAGAAATTGCTAATGAGCTACAAAAGACTGTACTCATAGTGCTTCTCCACAGATTAAAAAGTAATAGTATAAATTGCTCACCATATTCTTAAAAATATGATATTTGCTGGAAATTCATCAGAAAGGAGCTATCTGGTCTATTTCAGCTGCGTGCTTCCATCATCCTGGCACTGGCTCCATCAGTGCTGAAAGCCCATTAGTAAAGGAGACCTGCTTTTCATCCATCTCTAATGATTAAACTGGAGGGTTGTGAGTTGAAGCTGCAATGCTAAATGTGTTTATCGCTAGTAAACTGGTGTGAGCAGTAACAAATAGTACCATAGCGAGCCACATGATGAGGGGAAGAACATAGTTCAAAATATGGGGGGGGGGGTTAACTCATTCCCTTGTGGATCTGAACTGTGGAAGATGCAATGCTGTATTCTTGGGTCAACTTGAATTCAACTATTGAAATTTATGCATCATAACATTAAGGTCAACATAATAATAACTGTTATGAAATGTTGATTGTATTAACCAATATGACAATGTCTCATAACATCACTGTGGGCAGTTTTACAGAAGAAATAAAACATTTATTTATATCTGCATGCCTTTTTCTATTCAATGTTTGTTGATGCTGCTGAAAATTTTTTAAGGACAAAGAAGAAAAACAAACAAAAAGCTAGTAATGCTTCCTTGGTTACACAGTGCAGATGCAGTTTATCTTTGAGGGGCATATCAGTAAGGGAGGTAACTATGCTACTAATCTCGTGTCCATCTTACCAATGAAACGAATGGTATGTTTCATTTCCCATAATAAAAGATAAGTCATATTAATAAAGTCAAACATCTTCTACATGCGCACACCTATTCATATGCACTTGCATTTTAAACCGGGTGCTGCAGTCAACTTGCACTGGTGAATTCCAAACTAACTCCAAAAGGTTCCCTAACACCCTGGCAACATCTTCATTATATACTCTAATTGACTTAAACAGACTTCATATCAACTATTTAACACATTTTAACCCACAAATTAACACCCCTTGATCATTCAGATTAACCTTTCTTCCATGAGTCAATTACATGACAAAATGAACTTTTTCTAAAAAGTAAAATATGGAAAGGGAAGAATGCTATAAAAAGCAGCATATAACTGCATTTTCTCAATCAAAAGTGATTGCCTTGTATTCTAGGGAATCTAGGAAATATGGAGAAACCAGAGTGGTGACAAGAAGAGACAGAGATGTAAAAGAGTAAGATGCTGAAAGTAAGTTGGCATGTTCTATGATGGGTGAAGATGGTTTAAGGACAGTATCTCTAATGGGTTCTGAGATGGTTAAAATACAGGAATAAAGAATACAGGAACAAAAACCCAAGGTAAGATAAAGACTCCCCAAGAATTTATAACACAAATACAGGAGAGCTAAACAAGAGACAACAATAGCAGGTGTGGTAACCAAATGTACTTCCTGCTCAGTCATGCTCTACATAGTACATGGCTGTGTGCAAACCCCGAATGTTCATCAATAATGCTGATGAGGTGACAAGACAGTAGAGCAAGTTTAGCAAGTTTAGGGGAGAAACAAAAGGTGGTCTGAAAAGAAAAGGCAGAACTGTTGTGCCAGTCTGCTTCCCGTTACTACAATAAAATACTGGAGATAACCAACTTAAAAGGAAAAAGCATTTGTTTTGGTGAGTGCTTAAGTTCTAAGTCAGTAACAAGGTGGGGGGGGGGCATCACGGGCAGAGGAAACTACTCCCTGCGTGGCAGCTGAGAAGCAGAGTGATACACAGCACAGAGCGGAGGTGGATAGAATCCCAATATTTCCTTCACAGATTTGCTTCCAGTCACTTGGCCCCATCTCCTGGCAGCACCATGAGCTGGACACTAATCCATTACCATATGTGCTAGGTAGAAATTATAGCAGTTGTTCACTAGATTGATTCAAATATTGTATAAGCTTTTATGGCAATCATCCAAAAAGAAAAAAATAAAGTTTCTCTAATTCTTGTCACATGTTTTCTCCCTCCCTTTAACTTATTTCTTAAAGCTGAACACAGCCACACATCTTCATGGTTTAGTTTCATCTTGGTTTAAAACTTTCACTAACTCAAATAATTTGTTCTGTATTATACCTGCCAGTTACTAATGTAAGTGCTTGGTACCCCTCATCAGGTGCTTGCAGTTATTTCAGCTGCTTTGTAGTCTGGGAGAATAAGTGAAGGCTCCTTATGTGCCATATTATTGCTTTTAAAATCTCATTGTTCCCTAAATCTTGGTGGCTTGCCTATCTTCCCAGTAAGGTTTGAGGTTGCTTTAGATGCTGTCTTAGTCAGGGTTTCTATTCCTGCACAAACTTCATGACCAAGAAGCAAGTTGAGGAGGAAAGGATTTATTCAGCTTGCACTGTCCACATTGCTATTGATCACCAAAGGAAGTCAGGACTGAAACTCAAGCAAATCAGGAAGCAGGAGCTGATGCAGAGGCCATGGAAGGATGTTACTTTCTGGCTTGCTTGCTCTGGCTTGCTCAGCTTACTTTCTTACAGAAAACAAGACTACCAGCCCAGAGATGGTACTGCCCACAAGGAACACTCCCCTCTTGATCACGAATTGAGAAAATGCCTTACAGATGGATCTCATGGAGGCATTTCCTTACCTTAAGCTCCTTTCTCCATGATAACTCCAGCCTGTGTCAAGTTGACACAAAACCAGCCAGTACAATTGACCCCTTGTCATCTTGACACACAAACACATCACTATTAAGCCTCAACCCTTACTTTCTTATTCATCCCCAAGATCTAAATAACTTTAAAAGTCCCACAGTCTGCAACAAGAAATTTCTTAAAATTTCAATCCCTTTAAAATGTATAATCCAATTTTAAAATTCAAAGTCTTTTTATAATTAAAAGTCTCTTAATTGTGGGCTCCACTAAAATACTTTCTTCTTTCAAGAGGGAAAATATCAGTGCACAATCACAATCAAAAGCAAAATTAAACTCCAACTGTCCAATGTCTGGGATACTTCTTCTGGATTGCTCCAAGGGCTTGGGTCACTTCTCCAGCTCTGTACTTTGTAGCACACACCTTGTCTTCTAGGCTCCAGCCGCCTGTACTACACAGCTGCTGCTGTTCTTGGTGGTCATTCATGGTACTGGCATCTCCAAAACACTGCTGTCTTCCCCTGTAACTAGGCTTCTCCAATATCCTCTCATAGGCTCTCTTCATGGTGCCAAGCCTCAACTCCTTTGTATGACCCCTTCTAGTCCTGGGTCATCAGTTGCAACTGAGACTTTCACCAATGGCCACCCCAGGCCTCTCACAGTGCTAAGCCTCAGCTGTTCTTCATGACCTTCATGCCCCCAAAACCAGTACTACCTGGGTGACTCATACACATTACCAAGTCCTGCCGCAGCAAGAGGTACAACCTTGGCTATCTGAGGAACATAGCCTCGTTGTGCTCTCAGAAAACACTTCCCAGAAGATGTCACCTCAGTGATGCTGGCCTCTTCTTAATCACCACTAATTTCTTAGCACCAGCTAACCAGCATCAATAGTCCTAGTAATGCAAAGGTTTTTCTTTAGTAGTTCTGGAAACTTGTAAATCACAACTGATTTTTTCAGCTCCAGCTAACCAAAACCACAGAATCTTCATAATCAAAACAGCAACAGCCCTGATAAGAGTCTTTAATCTTCCCTCTGAAATTTCACAAGCCATGACTCCATCTTCTGCACTGTTCTCAACATTATCTTCCAAGCTCCTACAGAAAAATCCCACAGAGCTCTTAACATCCCAATGGCTCTTCTACCTCAAAGTTCCAAAATCCTTCCACGGTCCTCCCCAAAACAGGGTCAGGTTGTCACAGGAATACCCCATTATCCTGGTACCAATTTGTCTTAGTCAGGGTTTCTTTTATTATAATTTTTTGGATATTTTCTTTATTTACATTTCAAATGTTATCCCCTTTCCTGGTTTCCCCCTCCCGAGAACCCCGTATTCCATCCCCCTTCTCCTGCTTCTATAAGGGTGTTCCTCTACCGATGCACCCACTCATACCTCCCTGCCCTAGATTCCCTTACACTAGAGCATCTATCGAGCCTTCATAGGACCAAGCACCTCTCCTCCCATTGATGCCTGACAAGGCCATCCTCTGCTTCATATGCAGCTGGATCCATGTATACTCCTTGGTTGGTGGCTTAGTCCCTGGGAGCTCTGGGGGGGGGGAGGGGCTGGTTGGTTGATATTGATGTTCTTCCTATAAGGTTGCAACCCCTTTCAGCTCCTTCAGTCCTTTCTCTAACTCCTCCATTGGGGACCCCACACTCAGTCCAATGGTTGGCTGCAAGCATCTACCTGTGTATTTGTAAGACTCTGGCAGGACCTCTCAGGAGACAGCTATATCAGGCTCCTTTCAGGAAGCATTTCTTGGTATTCACAAAAGGGTGACTGTATATGGGATAAATCCCCAGGTGGGGCAGTCTCTGGATGCCCTTTCCTTCAGTCTCTGCTCCACACTGTGTCTCCATATTTGCTCTCATAAGTATTTTGTCCCCCTTTCTCAGAAGGACTGAAACATCCACACTTTGGTTTTTCTTCTTGAGCTTCATGTGGTATGTGAAATGTATCTTGGGTATTCAGAGCTTGTGGGCTAATATCTACTTATCAGTGAGTGCATACCATATATGTTCTTTTATTTTTAACAATTTTGTATCAGATATTTTCTTCATTTACAATTCAAATGCTATCCCAAAATCCCTTATGCCCTCCCCCCACCCTGCTCTCCAACCCACCCACTCCTGCTCCCTGGCCCTGGTATTACCCTGTAATACAAGGCATATAATTTTTGTGAGACCAAGGGCCTCTCCTCCCAATGATGGCTAATTAGGCAATCTTCTGCTACATATGCAGCTAGAGACACGAGCTCAGGGGGTACTGGTTAGTTCATATTGCTGTTCCTCCTATAAGGTTACAGACCCCTTAAGCTTCTTGGGTACTTGCTCTAGCTCCTCCATTGGGGGCCATGTGTTTCATCCAACAGATGACTGTGAGCTCCACTTCTGTATTTGCCAGGCACTGGCATAGCCTCACTAGAGTCAGCTATATCATGGTATTTTCGGCAAAATCTTGCTGGCATATAGAATTGTATCTGCGTTGGGTGGTTGATTATGGTATGGATCCCTGAATGGGGCAGTCTCTACATGTTCCTTCCTTCTGTCTCATCTCCAAGCTTTGTCTCTGTAACTACTTATGTATTTTATTCCCCATTCTAAGGAGGGACGAAGTATCCACACTTTGGTATTCCTTCTTCTTGAGTTTCATGTGTTTTGCAAATTTTATCTTGGGTATTCTAAGTTCCTGGGCTAATATCCACTTATCAGTGAGTGCATATTATGTGAGTTCTTTTGTGATTGGGTTACCTCACTCAGGGTGACATTTTTTAGTTCTATCCATTTGCCTAAGTATTTCATGAATTCATTGTGTTTAATAGCTGAGTAGTACTCCATTGTGTAAACATATCATATTTTCTGTATCCATTCCTCTGTTGAAGGACATCTGGTTTCTTTCCAGCTTCTGGCTATCATAAATAAGGCTGCTATGAACATACTGGAGCATGTATCTTTGTTATATCTTGGAGAATATTTTGGGTATATGCCCAGGAGTGGTATAGCTGGGTCCTCAGGTAATACTGTGTCAAATTTTCTAAGGAACTGCCAGACTGATTTACAGAGTGGTTGAACCAGATTGCAATCCCACCAACAATGGAGGAATGTTCCTCTTTCTCCACATCCATGCCAGCATCTGCTGTCACCTGAGCTTTTGAACTTAGCCATTCTGACTGGTATGAGGCAGAATCTCAGGGTTGTTTTGATTTGCATTTCCCTTATGTTGAACATTTCTTTAGGTGTTTCTCAGCCATTCGATATTCCTCAGTTGAGACAAATTCCTCTTCTAAGTACTCTAAATGAGTACAGTGTTTTCTTTAGTAGGCTACATCTTAAGCACCGAGTCATCATTCCAACCCAATGGTTTATATTTATGTTTGTGATGGGTAAGTTTGCTTCTGAATATAAGTTAGTAAGAAACAAACCTATTTTAGAAGGTTGTTGAAACCAAGCTGATGCAAGGTTTTCTCCAGGCCTGAGGAGGAACTAAATCTTGTCTAAAACCATGAATATGCTTGGCAGAGCCAGTAATAACATGGAGACATGGTCTTAGAAGACCTGAGGTTTTCCTGAGAAATCAACTATCCCCACCCAGAAAAAGGTGATGGTTATCAGCCCCAAGGTCCTTGTGATTCACTTGAGATAGCCTGTGTTCCCTTTGTGCAACATTGTTTGTTAAGCTTCCTGCTGACTTCATACTATTGTATGATAGCTTTCTGCTAAGTGTGTCCCATCTCTCTTAAAACTATATATAAGATACTGTACTTCTTATTAAGCTTGACTGGTATAAGACATAGTTTGTGCAAGACCTCCTGACATCAGATTTCCTACCCTTTTAATCTTCTCTTCCCCTAGTCCACTAGGCCTTGGGTCTCTGTCGCTGAAATATGACCTTGTCCAGATTAGAAACCCATCACTCAAACTTGGAAATGTGAAGCAAGTCAGCTTCCAATGCTTAGCTTGTCAAATAAGAAAGGGTTCTTCCTCCAGAAGGCTGGCAATTCAACGGGGGAAACGGTTTCAATACGTACCTCTAGAGACAATAATACATCACGGAATTGGAAGCTTACAAATGAGTATTTTATACAACTTGCCATGGAAGTTGAAAGAAGTACTTTCTAATGATTCAACTACTATAGAAGGTAAATTAATGCCAGAATAAAAGGTTAGGACTTTAGGAGGGAGATATAACTCAGAACGTAAAACAAGTACTACCAATTCTGACAGGCTGAGTTCAGTCCTCAGGTCCCACATGGTAGAAGGAGTAAGCTGATGCCCATAAGTTGTACTCTGACCTCTAGCACATTCTGTGGCATACCCACACATAAAAATGCATAGACAATAAAAATCAATGCAACTGGAAAAGAGCTATGACTTCATTCTCTAAACCTGCTTTGCTCAATGTTATAGCCATTAATGATATGAGGCTACTGAAAACTGAAAATAGGTAGTCCAGACTGAGAGGTGCTAATTTACATTATTCCATTTTATAATGAAACTATTCTGGATGTCAAATATAATATTTTCAAAGTCTCACATACAGCTTGAATTTGGGATTTACTATATTTCTATTGAATGATGTTGTTCTAAAATGGAAATTAATGATTAGTGATCCATGTCACAGCCATCTTGAGGACTTTATTCAAATGTTAATTATTTGGATTATAAGACAAGCCATCTGTTTTTTTTTCAATGAACTAAACCCAACAACAGCAATAAGTTGTTAGTGAAGAAATGAGTTTTACCAAATATATTTTCAGAAACAGAACCACCAGACTCAATGTTTCAAGTGTTTGAATACATATCCAAGCAAACTACCCATAAGACATCTTTGAAGCAATCAGAGAAAGTTAAAGAGAATGTAATTATTGGATGATATCAATTAAATATTGACAGTTTAGGTTGACTAAGGACACCTTGGAGATAAAGCAAAAAGTTCATCTCATTTAGTGCACAATGCTAGAATTCTTGGAGATGAGAAGGAAAAGCATTTGTGAGTTCCTATGGAAATATCAAATAAACTGGCTAAATAAAATAAATCACACAATAACCTGATGGAATAGTATATCAAAACTTTTATTCTCAAAACTGGACTTCTTGAACATATTTCTGTATACAGAGAAGGGTCAAGAAGGATTATTTGAGGGCTAGGTAAGTTAAATGGGGGCTTTCTTATAATATTGTCCAGGGAGAGATTCATAATACTCACTATGTATTTTGGTAGGCTCACACACATGGTTTTCTAAGCCCAGGATCTTTCTGAAGCTAGATCCTGCCACTGTATAATGGTTTTTGTTTTAAACATGACAAAATCTATCCATTGGAGAACCTAATCTGTGCTTTTATATTGAGATTTTAAAGTCATCTGTATCATTCTGCAGTTTTTCCTTATGTTATACAATGCTCATTACAGTAAATAATTTATCCTATTAGAATATTTCCTACCTAATTTTATCTTTGGTGCTTCTTGAATTGATATTTGGAAGAAATAAGACTAAAGGGAAAGTACATCTAAGAAAGAAGCAAGACCAAAACTACTTTGTATCACCAAGGGAGATCATATCAAGGTCTCAAAACTAAGATGATTCTCATCTCCAAATACAATGGAGAGAGGGAGAGGGAGAGGGAGAGGGAGAGGGAGAGGGAGAGAGAGAGAGAGAGAGCGAACACAACACAGTTCATTCTGTTAAGAACGCTGTTTCTACACCTGGATTATTATATACCCGGTCTTTGTCCTTGATTTGTTTCTTCATCTACAAAGTAGTTCTAACAACACCTTCCGCAGCTGTTTCACTGGGATGAAGCGAAAGCGATAAAGAGATAATAAATTGGAAAGGATTTGCAGTTAAAAATATTTTAAGTCAGTTGTTCAGGTTTAACGGAAATTATTAGGCATAATTTGTTAGCCATCCTCATCCTTATCACCAACTGCCCGCCCCCAGTATAAACAAATAGGACCCGAGTTGCTCAAGGTAAGGTAAGAGGAATCTGGGATGGAGGTGCACCTTAGGAGATGTAGAGGGATGCAACAATCGTGGTGTCGGGGCAAAGGAAGAATTAGAGCAAACTGAGGAAAGGCATTCCTCCATGATACCTCTCACTGCTGACAAACCTCAGAAATCCAGACGCGTTACCATAGCGACCGCGTCTGGACTGGAAGCGGGGCCTTTCAGTTATGTGCACCAATAATTAGGGCGCGACTGGAAACGCACTCCCGCTGTACTCCGACTTCCGGCGGAAAAGAAAGTGGGTTCCGCTTTCCGTCCGGCTGCCGCAGCAAGTGGACTCCTGCTCCAATGTGAAGCGCTATAAGTCTGACGCTGTGTGGAGCCAGGGGAAGGCATCAGAAGGGACAGCCTCGGTGGGGCGGACGCCTGCCTGTGGACGCCGCGGGTCCCCAAGCTGCGGCTGCTTCAGGGTGAGCTGGTTTCTAAAGACTGGAGGACTGTGGCATCCTGGAGTGCATAGTTTCGGGAGCGACGTCTTTATGGGCTGTGAGGATCTTTGCCCCAGCAAGAGGACTCCCCTCTCCCCCAGCCCGTGCGGTGCTGTCATTTTGTGTGTCTTTATGTTTACTCTAGAAGAAAGAAGCGAACCAGGGAAATTCAGGAACTATGTATGTCCTTAACATTTCTTGGGCATTCCATTCCTTTTATCTGTTCGTTTCATACATACTTATTAAGCTCCGGTGTGTTTAGTGAGCACCTGTATGCAAGTTTTGCCATTAGATAAGAAATACCTTCTTTTTATTAATTTTAATTAGGTATTTTCTTCATTTACATTTCCAATGCTATCTCCAAAGTCCCCCATACACCTCCCCCCACACACACACTCCCCTATCCACCCACTCCCACTTCTTGGCCCTGGCGTTCCCCTGTACTGAGGCAGATAAAGTTTGCACGACCAATGGGCCTCTCTTTCCACTGATGGCCGAGTAGGCCATCTTCTGATACATATGCAGCTAGAGATACGAGCTTTGGGGAGTACTGGTTAGTTCATATTGTTGTTCCACCTATAGGATTGCAGACCCCTTTAGCTCCTTGGGTACTTGCTCTAGCTCCTCCATTGGGGGCCCTGTGATCCATCCAATAGCTGACTGTGAGCATCCACTTCTGTGTTTGCTAGGCCCCGGCATAGTCTCACAAGAGACAGCTATATCAGGGTCCTTTCAGCAAAATCTTGCTGGTGTATTATGCAATGGTGTCAGCGTTTCTTACAAGTTCACCCATCACCTAGGCTCATTATCAAGTTCTTTTTATAACATTGTAAATTTATTTAGGTGATACGCATACTCCATGAAATATTTAATAGGTTTTCGGTATCTTCATATCCTTGTATCTTTGTACATGGCACGTATGGGACATTTAAAATGGAAATATAGACTTCCTTGGGCTTGCAATTTACTCAAGTAGTAAGGAATCTAGGGAGGAATATTTCTTTATTCTGGTTGTAATGAATTTCTGTAACATTTCTGCTGCAGGTCATCAGAGAAGGCTCCCTTCTAGGTCAAGGGACACCGATGGCTTTGGAGCAGACACCCAAAAAGGATTGGTACAGCATTCTGGGTGCAGACCCATCTGCAAATGTGTCAGACCTAAAACAAAAGTATCAGAAACTCATATTACTGGTAAGTCTTTTCAGATTTGAAATCATGGTGGGGAAATCATTTTTTTTGTTTGTTTTTTCAGTGGGACCAGAAATTTAAGCTTCAAAACATATCCGTCAATAGGAATCCAGATATTTGTTTGTTCATTTGAACGTTTTTGTAGTAGAGGGAAAGGATTTTGACTAGGTGTGGGATAGCATGGTAGTGATTGAGTTAGAATCCCCTGACTCTCTCACTCTCAGAACCTGGATTACTTTTCTCTATTCATCTCAGATAATTTTGACTGAAGTAATCCATGTTGGGTCTCTAAAACAGTTTTTAATTAATAAGTGTTAAAATCCACTGTCCATGCCATACTAGTGAACACTTGAAATGTGTAATATTCTGTGTGTAAAATTGTAATGTGTTATATAGACTGTTCTCTGGATTTTGATAATTTGGTAAAACTAAGAACATAGAAATTAAAATTTTTTACACTGATTATATATTAGAATGATAATACTTTTTATGTTCTGGCTGATGAACAGAATGCATGTGCTTTTTTTTTTTACAATAATATTAAAATTTTAAGTAATATTTTTAGTCTTTGAGAGTTTCATACAATTTTGATCATCTCTATTTCCCTTATCCTGGATATAATTCCACCTCCCTTACCAACCCAAATTCAAGTTCCCTTCCCTACTTCCTCAACCCACTGAGTCCAGTTCATGTTGCCCAGATACTCTTGGGTGTGTGGACTGCCCTCATGTGTGGTCCACCTGCTAAGAATCAGACCTTCAAAGAAAACTGACATTTCTGACTGCAGTTATCAGATGCTAGTATCTCCCCAGGTAGAGGTGGGACTTTGTGCTCATCTCTTCCCCTCCATTCTGGCATTTATAATATCAAAATGTTTTTAATATTGCTTGTGTTTAGCATGTATGTGCAGCATTTATTTAATAGTCTAGATTATAGTTCTGTTGTATAGTGATAATATAAGCCTTTAGAAACTGTTTTTCAGTGATAATTATTGTGGTATATAAATTATCTAGAAGTCTTTAATTGCTTGCATTAATGTATCCAGTGATACTATGATGTTCATAAGACAGGAGCAGTCACCCTGTAATATCTCCACTTACTTCACTTTACAGAGAAAAGATAACGAATCATTATTTGCACAGCATTGTTGGTCTAGTTTATGTCAAATATGATCTCTGGTACTTTGCCCAAGCTCTGTTTATTGGAAAAGGTATCTCACCATCTGTACTGGCTATTTTTGTGTCAACTTGACACAGCTGGAGTTATCACAGAGAAAGGAGCTTCAGTTGAGGAAATGCCTCCATGAGATCCAACTGTAAGGCATTTTCTCAATTAGTGATCAAGGGGGAAAGGCCCCTTGTGGGTGGGACCATCCCTGGGCTGGTAGTCTTGGGTTCTATAAGAGAGTAGGCTGAGCAAGCCAGGGGAGGCAAGCCAGTAAAGAACATCCCTCCATGGCCTCTGCATCAGCTCCTGCTTTCTGACCTGCTTGAGTTCCAGTCCTGACTTCCTTTGGTGATGAACAGCAGTATGGAAGTGTAAGCCAAATAAACCCTTTCCTCCCCAATTTGCTTCTTGGTCATGATGTTTGTGCAGGAATAGAAACCCTGACTAAAACAAATTGGTACCAGCAGAGTGGGGTATTCCTGTGACAACCTGACCATGTTTTGGGGAGGACTGTGGAAGGACTTTGGAACTTTGGACTTGAAGATCCATTCGTTGTTAAGAGCTCTGTCAGATGTTGTGTAGGAGCTTGGAAGATAATGCTGAGAACAGTGCAGAAGATGGAGGTCTGGTTTGTGAAATTTCAGAGGGAAATTTAAAGACTCTTTTCAGGGCCATTGCTGTTTTGCTTGTGAAGATTTTGTAGTTCTGGTTAGCTGGGGCTGAAGAATCAGCTGTGATTAAAAAGATACCAGAACTACTAAAGCAAAAACTTTGCATTACTGGGATTATTGATGCTGGTTAGCTGGAGCTAAGAAATTAGCGGTGATTAAGAAGAGACCAGCATCGTTGAGGTGACATCTTCTGGGAAGTGTTTTCTGAAAGCACAAAGAGGCTGTGTTCCAGAGATAGGCAAGGTTGTACTCCTTCTGCAGTGGGACTTGGTAATGTGTAAGGGTCACCCAGGTGGTACTGGTTTTGAAGGCATGAAGGGGTCATGCAGAGCAGCTCAGGCTCGGCACTGTGAGAGGCCATGGAAGGCCATTGGTGAAGGTGCAACCTCAGTTGTAATTGAAGGCCCAGGACTGAAGGGGTCATGCAGTGTTTTGGAGATGCCAGTACCACGAGATGACCACCAAGAGCAGCAGCAGCAGTGGAGTACAGGCATCTGGAGCCCAGAGGACGACGTGTGTGCTACAAAGGGCATGGCTGGAGAAGTGACCCAAGCCCTTGGAGGAGCCCAGAAGATCGTGAGTTGGATCCCAGACATTGGACGGTTGGAGATTGATTTTTGCTTTGATTGTGACTGTGCCCTGATATTTTCCCTCTTGAAGGAAGAAACTGTTTTAGTGGAGCCCACAGTTAAGACTTTTAATTGTAAAAAGACTTTGGATTTTAAAAGAGATGGATATTTTAAAGAGATTGAAATTTTAAGAATATGTAAAGACTGTGGGACTTTTAAAGTTATTTAGATCTTGGGGATGAATAAGAATGTAAGGGTTGAGGCTTACTAGTGATGTGTTTGTGTCAAGTTGACAAGGGGTCAATTGTACTGGCTATTTTTGTGTCAACTTGACACAGCTGGAGTTATCACAGAGAAAGGAGCTTCAGTTGAGGAAATGCCTCCATGAGATCCAACTGTAAGGCATTTTCTCAATTAGTGATCAAGAGGGAAAGGCCCCTTGTGGGTGGGACCATCCCTGGGCTGGTAGTCTTGGGTTCTATAAGAGAGTAGGCTGAGCAAGCCAGGGGAGGCAAGCCAGTAAAGAACATCCCTCCATGGCCTCTGCATCAGCTCCTGCTTTCTGACCTGCTTGAGTTCCAGTCCTGACTTCCTTTGGTGATGAACAGCAGTATGGAAGTGTAAGCCAAATAAACCCTTTCCTCCCCAACTTGCTTCTTGGTCATGATGTTTGTGCAGGAATAGAAACCCTGACTAAAACACCATCTGAAATCTCAATCTTAGGGAATAAAGACTAAGTGAACTTTTGGTACCTTCTGCCTTGGAACTTTTAAGATCAGAAACATCAAGTACATATTGTTGAAAATTTTCCTTATACTAAATCATTCTTGTACTTTAGTTAATTGTAAGATAATGCTAGAGAATTGAGTGGCTAGACCTGGAAGTTCTTCCATGTTGTCTTTTAATTAAGCAGTGAGAAGGCTCTGTGTGGTCCTATTTGTCAAGACTAAAGTGGATGTCCACTTTATATGCACATTAACAATATAGTAGGTCTAATTTTTGTCTGTCTACTACTAAGTTATATATATATATATACATATGTATACATATATATTTCTATACACTAGAAATACAGAAATATATACTAGAAATACATATTTCTATATTTCTAATATAGAAATTTTTTTGTTTTTATTACATAATATACATTTTGGCTTTGTTGTTTTATGTTTATTGCTTTGCATGTCTTTGATGTCATGAAAATATTCTCCTGTGTCTTCTAGAAACTTTATACTTTGTTTTACTGATAGACATGTGACTTTTATGTAGACCAGGATTAGTGGTTAAATCTTTATTTTTTCTCAGTATGGAGATTTAGTTCCTCTGACATCATTTGCTGAAAACTTATTCTTTCTCCATTAGCCTGTGCTGGCAGAATGGGTCTATTTCTAGGTATTATTTGAAATTCTATCATTCTTCTTGAGTGTGTTTTTGTTTGCTTACATTCTTTTTTTTTAAGAGTGTGTGTGCATGCATGTGCATGTGTCTGCCTGTGTGCATGTGTGTGTGCATGTGTGTGTGTGTGTGTAGATCAGAAAACACCATGAGAGAGTTGGATCATGTGGGTCTTGGAGATGAAACTCAGGTCCTTGGGTGTGGTGGTGAATACTTTTAAAACCTACTGAACCATCTTGTTAGCCCTTGTTCGCATTTCTATAGAAACCTTAGAATCAACTTGTAAGATTCTAACAAAAACAGTTTTGGCTGAGTCTTTATAAAATTTTATTAATATATATCCATTCTAGCAAAATAGATACCTTATTAGCATTGACTTTGATTATATGAATACATTATAGTCTTTCACCTACACACTTAAATAATTTTTAATTTATCTCAGCAGTATTTATAATCTTTAATATAGAGATTGTGCTAGTTCAGTAGGCTTTGTGGAAGCCTCAGCTCATTTATTCTTCAGCTCTCTATTTTCAAAAGTAGAGGAAGAATTATGAGTTGACGTGTTCCTCTGTGATTTTACCAATAGTCTAGAAGTAATGGTACTGAGGATATCTGGCTTTCTTTCTGGAGTATTCCTATCTGAATTGGAATGTTCCATCTTTCTCTCCCATCTGGTTAACCCTACTTCTGTCAGCTGTTGTTCCATCTCTGAATTCTGTGGGAAAACTGTTCCCCAAAGATGGCTCTACTACATTTTTCAAGTTCCTCTCTTCCATCAGAAGGTTCTGCCCCTTCTCCTCGACTGCAATCACCATTGTCCAGGAGCACCACTAACATCTCCCTTGCTGAAAGCTTCAATCAATTATAAAACATCATTTTGGTTTATTACTAAGATGGCCAAATCCTAGTTTCCCCAGAGGAGTTCTGGTTTGTGCCTCTTATTCTGGCATAGTTAATAGCACCCCCTTCCAGTACACAAGTCTCTAAGTTTAAATCAGGACCTGATCAGCAGCCTTAGTCTAGCTTAGCTCACATTCACCTTTCATTCATTGTCTTTTCTTGTATTCCAGGGCATAATATTTTTCTGAGGTATCTCCTGTTAAAAACCATCTCTGGAATGTTGTAGGCATACAGATAAATATTCAATAAATGTAGGCAAATTTATATTTTTAATAACTATGTCACCAAGTTTTTGCCTTTTTTATTTTTTCATTTTTATTTTCTGTCTTATTTTATTATTTTTGAGAGGTTTCTTTCTATTTCAGCAACACAATATCTTTTAAAAATTAATTAAAGTTTTCTTTATCTTCCTTCAATACTTTTTATTACAAAGGCTTCTAGCTGGGCGTCATGGTGCACTTCTTTAATCCCGGCACTCGGGAGTCAGAGGCGGGCGGATTTCTGAGTTCGAGGCCAGCCTGGTCTACAAAGTGAGTTCCAGGACAGCCAGGGCTGTACAGGGAAACCCTGTCTCGAAAAACCAACCAAACAACAACAACAACAACAACAAAACAAAAAACCAAAAAAAAACAAAAACCCAAAGGCTTCTTTATGTAATTGATGGATTGTGATCATATGTAAGAGTGAAACAGTAGGGCTCATTGTGAATTTTTGTGTACATGACCAGAGGTGTTCCTTCAGTGAGGTCAATGACGGCATTCAACAACTTCATTTCCTTTTTAGCATTTGGCTCCCCAGAAAGGAACTCTTAAATATCTGCTGATGACATGGTAACTTGGTCTCCTAGTACTCTGTTTCCTCCCCTCCCTTTCTTCTTCCCTCCTTCCTTCCTTTTTGTTTTTTAGTACAGCATTTATCCTAACCCCTAACACAGTGACTAGTATTCCTGAATTTAGATCCTCATTAGTCTTTATATACACAGTCAAATTCTAGTTTTCTACTTTGTTGGAGAGAGTGGATACCTGGCCTTGTGATGAGGAAGGGTACTGGGGAACCAATTAATTTTGTTAAACTTTCACACAGACAACTTGCTTTGTTCTGGGCCACAACTCCATTCCTAAAGGTAGCTGTATGAATGAGTTTGTATACTCTTGCACTTTAGGCTTATGTTTTAGTATTATGAATTGGATACTGTGTCAGTCAGCATTCCGTTACCATGACAAGTACCTGAGGTGAGAAACTTTTAGAGAGATATATGGCCTATCTTGGCTCATGATTTTATGTGTTCTAATCCATGGCCATTAGACCCACTGCTTTTGGGCTTGTGCTGGGACAGCTTATGGTAGAACAAAGTTATTTATCAATGGGTAGGGAGCAAGGAGAAGGAGAAAGAGACCAGGCTCCCACAATTACTTTCAAGGGCACCTCTAAGGGCCTTAAGACCTCATTTAGACCCCACCAGCTTATTGAAGGTCCCATCACTCCCTGATGTCACTAACCCAGGGACCAAGCGTTTGCTTTGCCACATGGGCCTCTGAAGAGATTCCTGATCAGAATGTTAGCAAGTACCATTTTCAGTCAGTTTTCCCATCTAAGTACCTTCCAGGCCCAACCCTGCTTAGCTTCTGAGCTCTGATGAGATCCTGTGATATACAAGGCAGTTTGGTCATAGACTATGATCCATTTTCCATCCCAGTTTTTGGTGTTTTTCACTTCAGTATGCATTCCTGTGCATTCCTGCTTTTCATTCTATATATCCATAGTTCTATAATTCCATTGCTGTTATAATAGAGTAATTTGGTGAGGAATCATGGATAGATATATGCATATGCTGTTATTAGAGGCTGTGAGGTATTTTCTTTTTCTCTTGTGAGGCAGATACCCTTCCTTGGCATTATTGCCATCCTTGTCTGCTTTGACCTACCTGCTGCCTGACCTGAGTAACTCTCACTAGTTGCTGGAAAATGTTCTTACAGTTCTTAGCTCCCCATGTGCACCCTTGCTCATGGGACCCATCCATAGTATCCTGAGTTTGATGATAGTTCTATAGGACACAGGTGGAACAGATTAAAAGTAGAGAGGAGAATAAGGTTAGCTGGGTTTCACAAAAAATGGTGTTGACATTCCTTCTTTCCTGCTTATGGGAAAGAACTGAGTGTGTTTGCATTTGATGGAAATATACCAAGAAAACTTGAAATGAAAGTTATGAAGGAAAAAATTGACAGAAGGCATTGGTGTCTCAAGCATAGGCAGAAAGATGAGCATTGGTAAGAAGGAGAGACTTGCTGCCATTGTCATAGGAGGATGAAGAAAGGGGAATGTATGGCTGGCACACTCACCAATTTAATGGCAGAGAGGTGATGTGATCTCTTTGAACTGTCTACTGAGAGAACAAAGCAGCAAAGTAAAGAAGGGTATGTCCCTTAGCATCACTCTGGGTGATGGTACCTGAGTATACTGACATCTATAGTAAAATCTCAGTTAATAGTTGTATGTTGGGAACAAGAGCTGTAAGCCTCCAAAAACAGCCAGCTAGCATTCTAGTCTTCTTGAGTCTCCGTTGCTGTTATATATGATCTGTCATTATGACTAGCACAGTAACTGATAATCTTAATATGCCAATGAGTTAAACTATGCTCCAAACTATGCTCCATATAGTATGCTTAAGAAAGCAAGAATGTAGCCAGGTGTGGTGACGCATGCCTTTAATCCCAGCACTTGGGAGGCAGAGGCAGGAGGATTTCTGAGTTCGAGGCCAGCCTGGTCTACAAAGTGAGTTCCAGGACAACCAGGGCTATACAGAGAAACCCTGTCTAAAAAAAAAAAAAAAAAAAAAAAAAAAAGAAAAAGAAAAGAAAAAAGAAAGCAAGGATGTAAATAGGATCTATCTATCTATCTATCTATCTATTACAAGTGCTTTGACCTGCTACCTGCTTTATAGTTTCTGCAGAACTATAAGGTTGGTATTGTTACCCCTATGTTTGTAGTTGAGAAATCTAAAGCTTAAAGTGTAGCTGGCTGGTGGGAAACAGAATTAATGAAGATTAAACATCTAGGCATGGTCACAGAGTTCCCAGTTGTGCACTTTCTCCCACTGTATCACACTGTCTCTCAGTTGCTGTGCAGCAGGGTTTACTATTGCTCACAGATAGACAACACCTTATGGTTAGTGAGGTGGAGTATAAGGCCAAACTAATTATTATTCTCTTTCAATTTCAAATTTCCAAAGAATATAGATTAGGTATAACTTATAGAATAAAACTTATTTTCTTTACTTTTTATGATAAGTTTTCAGATAGATTTAAGAAAAAAAATCATATGAGAAACTGGCATTCTTTACCATGTTACAAAAACACGCTTTTAAATGACTATTTTTTAATCTGTGCTTTTCAACAATGTCACAAAGCAATTGACAATCAAATTTCATTGGGCTAATACCATTCTGTGTCTAGTTTTATGAAGAGGTACATTTATTATATGTACTTTTTCCAAATTGAAAGCCTGGCTTTAATGCCTCCTACATAATTAGTTGTTGTGATGAAAGTATTGCTAAATCACAGGCTGCTGAATTCCCAACCCATGTGGACTGAGGAAGCACCGGTTCCTCCTTTCCGTTTTGTGAATGCAGTGCTGTTCAAGGCTTTGATACTGAAACAGCCTTCTTGACTGAAATATTTTAGAATATTTTAGAGTCACATGGAAATGTCAAATGCACAGTTATTCCTAAAGATATTTCTTTTGCACAGTATTTAGTCTCTTGCCAAATATTTTACTACACAACTATCATTTCCTAGCAGTATTTTATAAATGCCTATTTATAAAAGTGATTGCTGCTTCTTCTAGAAAGTCAACTCTAAACTGTGTTTCATTTCCAACAGATAACTTTTAATAATAACCTAATGCTTTAAAGTTATCTAGGGTCTAGAAATATTAGTTATAATATTCCTGCATTGCTTGAATTATATGTATAAAAATTGCTATTAATGAAAACTGGGGTCCCTTCCTGTTGACACTGATAATATTACAGGATACCTTTCAATTGGAAAAGAATTACTGTCCTGGAAAATTACATGTTGCTGGTAGACGGTGTCCCATCATCTTAAGGAAAATCCATGTCACTTGAGGCTGAAGTGTTAGGGATACTTTTAGTGTTGTAAGGGTATACAATATAATTTTCTATTTGTGTACATATTTAGAGACTTTCTTGATTATAATGTATAGATAATCTCTAAGCTCATTCTGTAATTCATTTCATGTCTTCAAATAGAAGTTATCAAGAGTACCTGTGCTCTATCAGAATAGAATTAGCATATTGGTGTAGGGAGCTAAGAACAGCTCTTTAAATGTACTTGTGAGTACATCACATAGGAAGTGATTTTGCTTACAGGCTAGGTAGTTGGGAGTGAAGAGACACTTACAGCAGGAGCCAACTGTTGCTCCTAGAGATGCTATGGAGGGCTGAGGAAAGAAATCAGGATACATGATTTTTCATAATTAGAACTGGACAGCACTTTTCTTACCCATTTTGTGACCATGGCCTTGATGAACGCCTTCTGACAACAGGTCAGTCACTTAAAGGAGAGTTCTGCTGGTGCAAACAGAGGCCTGATTGTGGAAGAGTGCACAGTTTGAGAAAGGTGGTTCTACTTTAGTATGACCAGGAGTTGGACCTCTCATAGGCAGAGGAGAGGATACTTTGGTGTTATGGTTGGCTCATGTGGTAAGAAGTTAATATCTAATGCGACAGTGTTGAGGAGGGATATGAGAGGCAATGCTATTATCACAGGTGTAGATTTGTTATGGGGAATTATATTTCTGGTAAAAGGCTAAGTTTGCTCTCTTTTGCTTTGCATACAATCTCTTTTACCCTTCTGCCAGGGATGATCAACAGAGCACCCTTAAGGAACAGGCTACTTTCAAGCCTGTAAGAAATGAAGCTGTGTTCTTTATAGATCACCCAGTTTCAGATAATCTGTTAGAAAGTTCACAATGAACCAAGAAATTGAGCAGCCCAGTACTGTGAGCTATTGCTATGTGAACAAATTCAATAACAGATAACCTATCCTCCACCTTAAACCCAACGTCCTAAAACATGCTTTTAAGTAAGCTGGTTAAGTTGCTAACTTGTTTTGTCACTTTTTGAGACAGGGTTTTTAGCCCAAATTAAACTTGGAACTTTCTTGGTATTCTAAGCTTTCACTGAACTCAAAGCAGTCCTCCTGCTTGACCCTGCTTGGTGCTGGGATTTCCACTTGAAGCTGATGAACTGTTAGCATATGGGTTCTTTGAGGCATTTTGGTGCTCATTGGTATTGCCACTACACTCATCCTTCTAAGGACATGGCTTAACTGAAATACCAGGACCATCTTCAGAGGCACAGAAGCCATCCTAATCACATTGCTTCCAAGAGTTCCTTTAAATTAGAATATAGGAATTTGTTGTTTTCCATACTGAAGATTATGGGCCTCAGTTATGCTTTCAAGCAATGTACATGTTCTATATATGGCCAGCCTGAAGCTATGTGTTGTTAATATTTTTGGTGAGACTACCTCCTATATAAATCACAACATTTGAAGTACGATTTCTTAAAATATAATATTCCGCCGGGCAGTGGTGGCGCATGCCTTTAGTCCCAGCACTTGGGAGGCAGAAGCAGGCGAATTTCTGAGTTCAAGGCCAGCCTGGTCTACAGAGTGAGTTCCAGGACAGCCAGGGCTATACAGAGAAACCCTGTCTCAAAAAATATATAATATTCTATATTGATAATAGGTAAAAAAAATAATCTTAGATAAGACACAGATGCACAGGGCTTTTTTTGTTAATAGATATATCTACAAAACTTATATAAATTGTGATTAAAGATACCTATCATTTAGTTTCTATATATAATCTGTGGTCTGTATTACAGTACATACTTGGTTTGGGGATGGGACTAAGTAATAATAGAGGTGAAAAACAGCTTACAAAAAAACAAAACAAGACTAGTAATAGTAGGAGACTATGAAGCAGAAATCTTGCAGGTGGCGTCGTAGGGCTGCTGATATCCGAGGCTAGTCTGCACTTGTGGCTCAGAAGTGGCATTCACACACCCCAACAATTAACCTTTGCCAAACTGTGGGAACTAAGACAGCTAAGACAGTAGTCTGCACTTAGAAGGCAGCTGGGTTTTGTTCTTTGAGGTCAGAACAATTTTAAACTTTGCTTTTATTTGTATGTGTTAGTTTAAAGCATTCTGTGAGCGTCTAATAGTGCATTTTTAAGTATGGCAGAGATAGTGAATAGTCCACAATTTTGTCATAGATAGATATAAGCTTGTGCTCTGTATGTGGTTCTTTAACAGGAGAGGGGGTCGTGTCTTATTTCAGAAAGAAAAATGATCTTAGCAAGTGAGAAAATAAAGGAACAGCCACAGAGTTCTTTTTTACTGCTTTGGAGATAGTATACTTGTCATGTGCTACTGTGCTATTGGGAAAACAGTTTGTATTTCTCTAAATTGAAAAGGCAAAGCTAACATCTCAAAGGTAATTAGTGATTCTTGATAAATTCAGCATGTGAGACATGTTGGTTAATTTTGTGTCAACCTGGCATAAGCTAGAGTTATTTGGGAAGAGGAGATCTCAATTGAGAAAATACCTATACTATTAGGTTATAGACAAGTATGTCAAATGCTTATTAATTAATTAATTAATTAATTAATTAATTAATGTTAATGATTGATGGGAAAGGGCCAGACCACTGTGATGGTGCCACCCCTGGGCTGTGGTCCTGAGTTGGATATGAAAGCAAGCTGAGGGGCTGGTGAGATGGCTCAGTGGGTAAGAGCACCCGACTGCTCTTCCAAAGGTCCAGAGTTCAAATCCCAGCAACCACATGGTGGCTCACAACCATCTGTAACGAGATCTGACTCCCTCTTCTGGAGTGTCTGAAGACAGCTACAGTGTACTTACATATAACAAATAAATAAATCTTAAAAAAAAAAAAAAAAAGAAAGCAAGCTGAGCAAGCCATGGGAAGCAACCCAATAAGCAGCACTCCTCCATGGCATCTGCATCAGTTCTGCCTTTTGTCTTCAGTTCTTGCTCTGACTTCACTAGACTATCAACTGTAAAATGAAATAAATAAACCCTTTCCTCTCCAAGTTGCTTTTGGTCATAATGTATTATCATAGCAAAAGAAAAGTAAGGAAGGCATGAATATTTCAAAGGGGTGCATTTGGCAGATGGATGTGCATTTATTTCAGAGGGTATTTTAAAGGATACCAATAAAAGGCCAGATAAAGAGGTCATAGGATGAGATGTGGAAGGCCTCAAACTTAGGACCTTTCATCCCCATGGATTTAGAGTAAAGCTCCCTTGCAGCATGTGAATATGTTCTTGTCCACTCACCTAGATCTCTCCAAATTCTCATCTGTCATGGCAGCATTTTTATGTGGGCATGACTGATGAAGTCGTGGGCTCTGCAATGAGTGATCAACTCAACACAGCTCACCCACTTCTAGAGTAGGGGCTGGGGCTGAGACAGAGCTCAAGTTCTCAGGTCAGGATTGGCCTTCCTGGTGACCAGATCCATCTTGACTCTATCTAGAAGGCCTCAGTCAACATTCTCCTCACTAGCCTACAAAGACAGTCTGTTTTCACTGGTTTTATGAACCTGGAACCAGGGTAGAGACCAAGATTTCTCCTTATATCACTGCATCACAGGTTGTATTCATAAGATGTGAACTTTTACTCCTCACACATCTACCTCCCAAGGCTGGGCTTTCAGAGTTCCATTGCTCCACCATGCCTAGCTTAGCTATGCTCTTTTCTGTTCTATGAACCTGTTATCTCTTAGTCTGTCTTTGATGTGTCTGTCTTGAGTCAAATGGGCTTACAAAATTAAAGTTTATTGCCAAAGTGACTTTGAAAATAGCACTAGAGCATCTTATATTCTCTGACCTTGGTCATCTATTTCCTGGTGATTTTGGCCTTACTGTGATATAAACTGTTTGATGTGTTTAAGATTTAAAGATTACTATAAAGAACATACGTATAACTGCAAAAATTTCCAAACAGAAAACTGCCTATTAAAGAACAGTCTAATGAAATGGACAGTTCTCAAAAAAAAAAAAAAAAAAAAAAAAAGAAAGAAAGAAAGGATACTCAAAGAGAGGGGGAGGGGGAAAGAGGAGAAGAGGGAGGGAGGGAGGGAGGGAAGGAAGGAGAGAGAGAGAAAGAGAGAGAGAGAGAGAGAGAGAGAGAGAGAGAGAGAGAGAGAGAGAGAGAGAGAGAGAGATTAGTGTGTTAGTTAAGGTTTCTATTGCTGTGATGAAACATTGTGACCAAAAAGCAAGTTGGGAGGTAAGGGTTTATTTGGCTTTATTCATCATCAAAGAAGTCAAGACAGGAAGTCAAACAGGTTAAGAACCTGGAGACAGGAACTGATGCAGAGGCTGTGGAGGGGTGGTGCTTATTGGCTTGCTACTTGTGGCTTACTTGGCCAGCTTTCATGTAACATTCTTGACCACCAATCCAGGGATGGCACCACCAAAATGGGCTGGGTCCTTCCTCATCAATCATTGCAACCTTATGGAGATACTTTTTAAATTGAGGTTCCCTCCTCTCAATTGATTTTAGCTTGTGTTAAGTTCACATAAAACTATCTAACTCATTTAGTATTTTTAAAAAGTTTTCAGCATAGGTATTAGGGACATACATATTAAAACTACTATATTTCAGAACTGTAGCTAGAAGGACTAGCTACACAAAAATCACAAAAACAAATAACAGATGCTGGTGAAGATATGGGGAAAGAGGAGCCCTTACTCATTGCTGATGGGCATGTAAACTAGTATAGCTATTAGAGAAATCAGTGTGGAGGTTCTTCAAAAAATTAAAAATAGAGCTACTGTATGACTCACCCATACCACTCCTAGGCATATAGCTACAGGACTGTAAATATACCTACCAAGATAGCTGCATATCCATGTTAATTGCTGTGTTATGCTCAATAGCCAGGGAATGGAACCAACCCAGGCATTCATCAAGAGATACATGGATAATAGATGTAGTGAAATTTTACCACTAGAATCTATACAGAAAAATGAAATGATGAAGTTTGCTAGGAAAATGGATAGATATGAAAGGTAAGGTGACACAGATTCAGAAAGGCATACCTTATGTTCTTTGTCATATATGGATTATATGGGGAGATAGGACATTAAGACATGTGGAACAAAAAGTAGAAAGGAGGCCACTAGTGTTGGGAGAAGAGTATAGAGCAATCTGGGGGTGAGAGAAAAGGGAGAGTGGAGAGTTGACTCCAAACAATTTTGTTTTGAAAATACTGAGTGAAACCTAATACTTTGTATTAGAATAAATGAATGTCTAAATTTTCTGGGCTCTATAGTTGTATTTGGGGGGTGGGGGTGGGAGATTGGTTTGAATAACCTCACCTGCCATCTTTGGCAGTCGAAACACCTTTTCCCATTTTTGCCCACTCCCTCCTCTTCAATGGTGGGAGGTGTTCCTTCTGGTAAGGTACAATTCTGAGACTGTCCTGAAGATATTCTTTAGTCAGAAACTCTCCTGTCTTCTATGATCTGCTGGTAAGCTGGAACCTTGCTAGAATTCTGGGGAGCATAGCCTATTTCCCTTGCCTATGCTTGTGGCTGCATTAGCCAAAGTGACTTCTCCAGAGTCAGAGATCCTATCCACTCACCTTTTCTGTCCTTGGGGGAGCCTGTTCCTTGCACTCTTCAGGGCAGAATGTCAAGGAGCGGTTGGCTTCTTGACTACTCTGTACGGTGGTAACACTGTTCTCCATTTTCTGTTATTCCTCACGTTCAGTGATCATAGTAGATTGTTCTTGACCCCCATGAGCCTAAGACCAGCATGTAAAGTGACTTAGCCTTTGGCAGTCTTTGAACCTATGGTTATTCTAACCTGTGCTCAGAAAGTCAGCTGTCACACCTCACCCATGCCTGGGACAGATTTTGGATTTGTTTTGTTTTTGAAGCAAAGCTATATTCTCTCATGCAGTTAAAGTGGAGTTTTAGAGGTGAGCCTTCACATTCTAAGATGTCTCACCATAATCTTGATTCTCTGTCTGCCATGCAGTTCTGTTGTTTATAACTCTGATGTCTGTCTTACTTAGCTGCTGGTCTGTATTTGTAGCTTCTCTCCACCCCAGACACCCTCTCTCTAATCTTCTGTCTTCATTACACAGCTCTCCAGACAGGATGAGCAGTTTGTTCATGCTGTCATCTTAGCACCTCATCGTAACCATTACATTATAAATGCTCATTCCCATGTCTGTCCTTTTCCATCAGACAGTGAGAGCCTTAAGGGCAGGGATCTCTCCTTTGTCTTAAATCTTGGCTGGCACAGTATCTGAGTTGTAGTGAGGTGGTAAATAGGTGTCTTTTGAAGGATAATCACATCTTTGGGTTGGAAACTTTAACATAGATTACATTTTTTTCTAAGCCACAAAACCATGGAAAATTAGGTCTGATTTTATTTTTTTTAAATCATGTTGTATTTGTTAGTTGTTACACAAAACAATGAACTGTTGACTTTCTTTAGACAATATTTTACTAAGCATTAGGTGGCAGTAGTGTGTTAGACTTGACTTTACCTTTGGATTTTTCCCCCTTTTGGCTTTCATAATGTTAATGTGGTATAAGAGTATAGAGAACACCTCTGTAGTCCTTCTATTCAAATGTTTTGTAACATAGTCTTCTTTGAAGCAGGTAGACATCATGGAGGTGAAGAAACAAGACAGCAGAGTCAATCAGTGCATATCCCTTATTAAATGGCATTCACAGTGATTAAGGAATTCCTCCTACAGAGCTTAGCAGACTCCCTCACCAACTGGTTAATGGCTGCTTTATGATAACTGTGATTTGCCATGATGAAAACCTGAAATGATCTAGAGGGCATATGTGTTCTTCGTGTCCCAGGAAGCGTTGTGTGTTCTGTTGTACTCCCGAGTCTCTGTCCATATCAAGTCACTCACCTGTTTAGCTAGTCTCATTTAGGTAGATTTCTCTCATCAGGGAGTGGAAAGGATTAAGTATTGTCACCAGCACTCGTCTTATGTGATTAACCCCATGTCAAGTTTGAATTTGTGTGTATTAAAGTGCCAGTGCTCTTTACATGCATTTAATTTTCATGATAGCTTCCTAAGGCCTGTAAAATTAAATAATCAGAAATTAGAGTTAAGGAAACTATGCATTTTAGCTCCACAAAAGCACTTCTACAAAGAAAAGAAACAGGAAGGTATTTAGAGCTGACATGGGGGAGAGTGGCCAAGTTCATCTGCCACAGTCCTCTTCTCTGCTTTCCTGTCTCCAGGGTGAGGCACTTGGGGGAATTCAAGCCAGTGTGTGCATTTCATTAATATGGCAGGATGATCAGTTACTGGAGGAAGAGCAGGAGCCCTTTGACAGAGCACACACTAATTAGTACCATGTGGCCTTGGTGGCCCCCAGAGCTTCAGGTTGCTCCATCAGAACAGCATGGGGAGGGTTGCTGTCTGTGTATTACCACTCTAGACTTGGCATGGGGACTTTAGCTTAGGGTCAGTGTTCACGTTCTTAATTATGCCAAAAAGAACAACAAAAAGAACCTAGAGAACAGGGAGAGCCAGCAGTGGCCTAGTGGTGATCCTTGGAGGAGGCTGGAGGTCAGTGTTTACTGTAAAGTTTTAAATGTTGCTGTTCAGAGTGTACTGAGAGGTCAGCCTTCTACTTCCTAGTTTCTCATCACCAGGAATCTACTTTCTCCAAACCCACCTCCTAGTGCTTCCTTTGAAAAACATCCACACCGAAAATAACGCAAGTTTTGTTTTCTTCAGCCTCTCCCCTCTTTCTTCTTGATGTGCAAAATCCTCGGTTCCCTAGCTCTGCTTCTCCCCTGTAATCCTTTCTTTAAAAGCCGCATTCTCTTCCCCTTCCTCTGCTTGCTTTCCTGGCTTGCCCTGGACCAACTTCCTCCTTTTCTCTTTTTTTTAAATCTTCCTCTTCTCTTTATTAGAGGTAACTAACCTCAAAAAACAAAAAAAAAAAAACAAAAAAAAAAAAAACAAAAAAAAAAAAACAAAAAAAAAACAACAACAACAAAAAACCAAAAAACCACATCTCTAATTTGGTCTCAGAGGCCATTAATGTACTTATGGGTTGCAGAAGTTTTACAATCTGTCAGGTAGATCAAGTAGTGTCTTTTAAAACATCCATGATGCTCAGATGGCTTTTCTAGAGGCTGGAGGATTAGGAGTTCAAAGAGTCAGAGGTCCTAGAGCCTGGTCCTGTAGCCATGTATATAACTAGTTCAGTTTATCTGTCAGTGTGGCCATGTCCTCACATCGAAGCCTCATTCTGAGAGCTGAGGAAGCATAGTACATGTCAGAGTCTATCCGAATGAAAATCAAAATGCTATTCATAACAATCCTCTAGTAAGACTGCTGATGGGTTTCACAGCCGGACCATGTAGGACACTATACACACAACAACTCTCATCTTAAAGGGTATATAGGAATTTCTTCTGGAGTCAAATACGAAGAACCCAGGAACACAGATTTATGCTACACCAACAGTTACCTTTCAGCCTTTTGGCTGGTGGAAACTAGAGTTTTTTTCAACTTAATACATTCCAAAATATTTTTATTTGTTAGTTACAAGATGTTATTCTGAGACATGGTTGGGAAAGGAATGTCTGACTGTTTTCTTTTGTTAGGGAGTTAAAAGTAGCCCAAGTTAAATTGTGATTAGGTTCTGGACCTGCAACATTCCAACCTCTTCACAGTCATTGAAGTTCTAGTTAACTTGCAACTGTCCTTCACTGGCAGCATATGGTATGGGCTGCATATAGATACACACACACAAATACACAAACAAAACAAACATATATAATAAGCACACATATTTATACACATATAAATATATACATATAGGCATACACATATATCCCACATCAAGTTTGAATGTACTTATATTAATAACATATGTATTATATATCAATATATATATATTTTTTTTCCTTTTTCGAGAAAGGGTTTCTCTCTGTAGCCCTGGCTGTCCTGGAACTCACTCAGTTGACCACGCTGGCCTGGAACTCAGAAATCCGCCTGTCTCTGCTTCCCAAGTGCTGAGATTAAAGGCGTGCGCCACCACCACCCGGCTTTTAATATATATTCTTTAAGTTCTCAGTTATTCTCAGTATTCCCAAAGGAACTGAGAAAGGTGTATTTTTTGATACTTACAAATCACAAGTCTTCTTTTTGGTTAATTAGTATATGCATATGCATGCTTGCTAGTGTGTGTGTGTCTTGTTTTTGAGACAATATCTTGTCATATTGTCCAATCTGGCCTTGAGTTCATGGTCCTCTCATCTCGGCTTCTCGGTGCATGGGATTGTACCACCACACCTGTCAACCTGCATTATCCCTCCTACATGCACAATGATACTGAGCTGGGCCGTGCCCCGAGGGATTACTTGTAATCAAGCCACTTCGCCACGAAGCAGCAGTTCAAGGTTTTGCTCATTTCAGTAACGCCACTTGGTATTTTACAAATCAGCTTTTGCAAGTGAAAACATAAAGTTCTGTTTAAGTGTGTCCTAATTATAAGATGTTACTAAATACAGTTACTTCATCACCTTTCAAAAATGTGTAGAAAATATCTACTATGGAGTGGGGGGTGAGATAGGAGCAAACTAGGGACAATGTATTTAGGAGAAAGGGAAGTTCTTCCTTGGTTTTTTATTTTTGTTTAATTCATCAATTTATAATCTCTCTCTCCCTCCTCCTCCTCCTCCTCTTTCTCCTCCTCCGAGAGCATTGGCTCACTAGTTTCTAAATGTGTGAAGGTAGTAGTTGGTACCAATTAGAGCAGAAAGTCACTAACAGTTACAGCAGAATGAGGGAGCCACACAGTAGAAAGGTCTGATTGTGCCTGAAGAACAGACAAGGCAATTCTGTACCCTTTTCTGGCTTTCCAGTGTCTCTCCTTACCAGTGTTGACTCTTCTGCAGAAGTGTGATATGGAAATGTGTTGCCTTGTAGAATGGCAGAGGGATCCCAATCTGCTCAACTGTCCCTGATTCCCCCCCAAATTACATTCTGTGTTTAAAAAAAAAAAGGATAGTGATTGAGGCTGTTTTCCATGTGGAAACTCACTTTAAGATTCAGCCTATACAGAGCATGTACCTATAGTTCTCATCATCTGCTGACTTGTGAGGCTTCATTTTCCTTCCATGTTTGAAAAAGATAAGAAACCTGCTTGTCTCTCAGACCCCATTTATGTAGTGTCAACTATGGTTATCACATCACAAAACAAACCAAAATTTAACAACACAGTAAAACATGAAGAATTAAATATGGCTTAAAGAAAGGAGGCAGTAGGTTTGAGGAGCCTCATCACAGGGTCTTTAAGGTTTCTAGAAGCCTGAAGACAGTGCTATCTCTGCACCTGAGAGACAGCAAAATGAAAATATTAAGTAATAATTACAGGAGCCAGGAATTTGAACTAGATATATTTGGTTGTTATCAGAGACTACTATAGGCAATATTGTTCCTTTTTAGTCTTTTCATTTTGCTTTGGAATTGCTGTTAAAACAAAGTGAGATTTTTAGTATCCCAAGGTAACATATTTTTCTTCTTTCTACAATTCCCATATTACATTTTTATTATTGTGTTTGTGTGTGCACACATACCCATTCCACAGTTCTCTCCTTCTACCTATGAGTCCCAGGGGTTGAATTTAGTATGTCAGGCTTAGGTATATAACCAAAAGATGTATAACTGGGTCATATGATAGCTTTAGGTCTTTAAGGAATCTCCTCACTTGCTCGCTAACTTCTCCAGTGGCTGACTGGTTTATATTTTCACCAGCTATGACTATGGGTTCCTCTGAACTCAAGAACTCTGGAAGAGTTCTTAATTGCTCTTAATTGCTGAGCCATCTCTCCAGCCCTATAGTTCTTTATATAGTCCCTATATAAGTTCTAATAAGCTGTATGATTATAGCCCATTTGTAGGCTGTCGCTTTACTCAGGTGATTGTTTTCTTTGCTATGAAGAAGCCTTTTAATTTCCTGGAGTCTCATTTGTCAGCTCTAGGGATTATCGCCATTTCTTAATGGACTGTGTCCATGAACTAACTGTTGTAGTATCATATTGAATTCTAGTAGTTTAAGCCTCAGAAGAGAAGCTACTTATTTCAGTAGTAATCAGGAAAATACCAAGTTAGAGGAAGTTTGGATCACACTGACAGTTATAGAACTCATAATAAACATTAACAGTACCTTTCAGTTTGGAGTAGCCAGGAGCTAATTCCTAGTTTTGTGGAGTTTTCTTTATCTGATTGGTACATGGTCACATCTATCAAATAGATTTTCTGTAGTGGCCTATTAAAATTACCAAGCTTTTAATACACATAGCTCTTTTCCTAGAAGCATGGAATGATATTTCTAGGGTATCATTTGATACTTATGCTGAGATTAAATATTTCCGCATGAAAAATTTTAAAACTTGCTTCTTGGTTTGTGAAATGAGATTTTACTGTGTAGTCCACTATAGCTTTGGATTCACCATGGATCTTAAGGAAGCCTTGAATTCACTGTATGTCAGCCCAAACTGACCTCTAACTTGACAATCCATCTACTTTAGCTTCTCAGAGTACTGAAACTGAAACTTGGAGCCACCATGCCTAGCTTTGAAATGTATCTTAAATGTGCACTGGCGGCTTCTTTGGAGTTATATATACACAGTAACTGAGCAAAGTGAGCATTAGCTAGAGAGCTTTAATACATCTTGGCTTTGGAATTTTCCTTGACTATCTGGAACTTTGAGATATTGGAATAGTGTTTATGAACGCACTAATAAGTCCTGGAAGAAGACTTCCTTTCATCTCTTCAGATATACTAACAGTTAGTTTAGGCGTCTAAATGCTACTACCAGATGAGTTCGGCATAAAGAGAAAGTGTGCTGAAGTAGAAACTTAGTTCTCCTTGTTTACCCAGCATGCATGATGTCTACTAGCTTTTCCCTTTACCACATAGAGAATCCCTTTGGCGCTTCTGATAATGATCAATAGCAGTGTCAGGCAGGTTACCATGACAGTGCATCCACTGCTAAAGCCTACAGCTAAAAAAGATTTAAACTTACATACTTTCGATTTCAATGTGAATTAAAGTTATCTAGCTTCATGTTTCCATGATTTCCTATGTAAATTTGAACTAGCAACTTGAATAAAAAGTGAGGGTGTTTGTAAGATCTTATGTTCTTTTGACGTTTGTAAGGAAGTCAGTGGAAGAATCCAGTAGTGCCATTATGTGATTTTATGTGATGTTATGATGATCTGTCTTCACCCACGTGTCGTGGAATAAAGGCATGCCTATTTGCCTGTTATATTGGGACAACTTGAAATAGAAAATGAGAAAATTACTAGGTTTATCTTTGAAACTTAAATGTGTTCTGTAGTATGTTTGATAAAACTTTCAAAGTAATACTGGTTGGAAAACTCTAGATAGCGCTGTCAGATGGTCTCTTATGTACCTGAGCGTCAACAGTTACCATCTGACTATCCCCAGTAACCCGGCCTGTTATTGTACATAAAGTGTCCCAAACTTAATCTTTCTTCATTTGTTTGTTGAAAGATTTGTTTGACATAAAAGAGACAAGAGAACTAAAGAGAAAAGGAGAAAAGGGTAGGTAGGTGAAGCCCCCAGCAAATGACACTGCAGTTAGCATTTTTCAGGGATGAGTTGGGCAGAACTTTTTGCTTTTGACCAAATAGTGTAAATACTGAAAACAGTACTAAAAGTTTCATAAGAGTTAAAAAGCTCATATGAGAAAAATTTTTAATCAATTCATATTAAACTGTTCTATTGAGTTCCTTACAAATGTGGCCTAGAAACTATGAAATGTCAGCATTGAGAAGGATGTGAAGTCTTTTTCTCTCTCTCTCTTTCTTTCTTTCTTTCTTTCTTTCCTCTCTCTCTCCCTTCCTTTCTTTCTTCCTTCATTTCTTCTTTCTTTCTCTCTCTCTCTCTCTCTCTCTCTCTCTCTCTCTCTCTCTCTCTCTCTCTCTCTCTCTCTCTCTCTCTTTCTTTCTTTTGGTTTTTCGAGACATGGTTTCTCTGTGTAGCCCTGGCTGTCCTGGAACCCACTCAGTAGATCAGGCTGGCCTCGAACTCAAATCTGCCTGCCTCTGCCTCCCAAGTGCTGAGATTAAAGGCATGTGCCACCACTACCCAGGTGTGAAGAGTCTTTTATAGTGAGATTGTTCAACGTTATGGCTGTATAATTTCATAAGAAAACTATCTTTGTCCATTTTTAAATTGTATCTACATTCAAATACATTATGTAAGGAAGCCTTGATTTGGGCGGGTGGTGTTCCTCCCTTTTCAGGCCCTGCTGCTCTGCACGTACCAGTTTCTATTTGTGTTAGTCACCTTCAGTAGGTAAATTGTCCATGAGACCAGTGACTCCATGAGCAAATGATCCAGAAAATGTTGCCTTTGCACGTTGTGACAGATCGTGTCACTGTGGAGCTGCAACTACTGCAGTGGTCTAATTAACCTGGCAGTTGTCTCCTGTGCCCAGCACTGTTGTCTCAAAGCCTTGGCAACTTCCTTTCCATCTTCTCATTATCTTCTTAACTAAAGCTCAGCTTTATGATTGTTTGTCTTGTGGGTTTTCTTTTCAAGCCTACTTCACTCAACTGTTCACCACCCTTACTTTTGATTGGCAGTATCATCCAGATAAACAAAGTGCAGATGTGCCAGCCGGAACCATGGAGGAGTGTATGCAGAAGTTTATTGAAATTGATCAGGCATGGAAAATTCTAGGGAATGAAGAAACCAAGAAAAAGTATGACCTGCAGCGGCATGGTAGGTACTTGTGGTGAAGAAACAGAGCCCCAATGGCAGCTCTTTAAAGCAGTTTACAGGCCACGTCTGGGAGCATTTCCCAGCATTTGCATCCAGTTCTTGCCTCTGTTATTCCTTGTCTATCATTATTTTTAATCGTGTCCTATTCTTAGTAGGGATGATTGTGTATCTCTTAAGAACTTAACAAAACTGCTGAAGTGTGGCTTCTTGGAAGAAATGAAAGGAGCTTTCTGTAAACTACTCAGATGTACAGTTTTATACCCCAAATTCTATGCAGCATATGCCTAAAACTTCTTGTTATTCAACTTAGTTATGTATGCATTACAATCTTAACTGTGGTATTTGGAAGACTATATACCATAGCCATGGCCATCTACAGGAGGCTTTTACTAAGGTTAGGTCTTACAACATTCTGCCAGCTGTGCCCTTTGTTCTAAGGTAGGTTTCATGATTTGCTACTCTTGATGAAACTGCTGTCAATGGTGTCTTAGGAATGCACATTGCTTACATCATTTTAAAGGTCATTTCTTTTTGCCTTTTGAAAATAGCTCCTTAAAACAGTGACAAGCTGTTGGGAGAAAGAAGGAAAAATGTAGGTCAGGTTTGTCACACATGAACTGTAGTTACACGAAGTGATAGGCTGTCTTTCAGCATTGGCCTTGGGACAGGACTCCCTCGGCCTTATATTTGGACTTTCAATAAGCACCCTACATGCTAATGGGGGGAAGCCAATAATCAGTTTCAGCCTGTGGGGAAAATACTCAGCTGCTTCTCCCCAATAGCACATCAGGCTCTGCACCAACTGAGATGTGCTGATAGAAGCTCATTGTGGCTGCATGATTGTTGATTCCCCTCCCATGTCGACACCAGCACACTATCCACCTCACCAAATGAACTTTAAGGCTTCTGCCACTAAGATTATAAAAAGTTAATTTGGGAATCGAGCCTTTATTTCTAAATGTAACATTACAGAATATAGCCAGTATTTGTAGAAATCCATAGTATCTGAGGAAACTGTACCAGTAAAATACATATTTATTTTTTTGCTGTTATCTAATATTTTTTTATTTGAGACAAGGTTTTGTTTTTGCTTTTCTTGTAGCCTAGGCTGGTCTCCAGGAGCCCAGTCTGGCCTCTAACTTGCAGCAGTTCTGCCTGCTTCTGGAGTACATGCCAGTTGTAGCATTTGTTTGTAATGCTGTTTAGTTGTGTTACTAATCACATCTGGGCCTTCCTGCTTTTTAAAAGGCCAGTGTGTTGTTCGTTTTTGTTCTTTAATATTAGGACATGGTGAGTGTACCTTTTTAAGGGATTTGCATTGATTTTTAGATGTGCCTTAAATACCTGGTCTTCTTTTTGGTGTATATATTTTTTTAATTAGATTGTATTTCTGGTAGAAAGAATGTAGACGTACCTTCATTTGAAAACAAATTCTATCCATAAGTCCATCCTTATAAACAGGGTTCACATGATAAGTTTCTGTGACTATATTGGAGCTAATGCATTTGAGTGTGTTGTACTGTTGAATGTGAGCGGGCCTAGCTTTATAAGGCCACAGAGTTCTATTGCAGATGAGAAGTTCTCTGATGGTGTTTCTTCACAGTTTTACTAATCATTATTAATGTGGGATACCAGTTTGCTTAAGAAGAATTAACACAAAACTGTACTCTAAGGACGGGACTGGAGTTAGGGCATTGGCCTAGGCTCTATTCCCAGCACCCACATAGCAGCCCATAACCATCTACATCTCCAGTCCCAGAGAAATCAAAGCCCTCTTCTGGCCTCTGTGGGCACCAGGCCTGTGTACAGACATTTATGCAAGCAAAATTTCATACACATAAAACAAAAAGCATGTAGAGACATGATGTTCAGTGTCCACATTTTTGCCACTTGTAGCAAAGATCACGAGAGTGAAACTGGCTAGAAGTCCACTTTCCAAAGGGTAAGAAGAGAGCAGAAGTCACGAAGTTACTTTATTTTTCTGTAGCATTCAGTAGGGTAAACTAAAATTGGAAAGAACCAGGAAACTGGGTTTAGTTCAGTATTACATAAAGGGGGGGGGTGTTAAAAGATCATATAAGTCCAAATGATTAATAGGGCCTAACAAGTTGCTAGAACCACACATTTTTTTGAACTTTGAATGTGCAGTTTTAAGTTTTCAATAAGTTAGCATCTGTAGCTTAAGGTATCATAATAAGGGATTTTTGTAGGTAATTGATGATATCACAACAGAAAAATTATGAATCAGTTAAATAAACTTGACATTATGTCAGTTTGCTTGGCCACTTCTTTAAATGGGTGAACTGATTCCTTCAAATTCAGTTGAGCTGTTCTAGGATAGAGAGATAGCATTTACTGACACTTTCATGTGCAATGTAAAGCATGTTCTTCACTAGAAGTTCTGAATAGGAGTGCTGTGTTTCCATTTTAAATGGCCCTCATATCTAAGTGTGATGTGCTATATTTAAACCTTTTATTCCAACCTGCTTTTCAAAAACTCTCATGATAAACCTGAATACAGATACTAATTTCTTCTTACTCATCAATAAGTGGCTTTTCAAAAGCAAATGAAATGAACTTGAATCTCTAACAGGACTTAGATTTGCTATAAGGAAACCTTTGAGGGTGGTAATTTGTTAAAGATCTGTGTAGGGTAGCAAGAGGGAGAATTGCTCAAACCAGGTCAGAGCACTCAGCTTTTCTGGGTCACCCCTGGGGACATGGAAATAGCTTTGTGATGCGGAACTCTTTGTGCATGTGGTGATGGTTGGTGTAAAACCTCATTGCAGTGTTAAGTATATTTACTGCCTACCTCCTATTGACTTGCAGTGTAAGTTTAGACTGTACTTGCTTCATTGGTTGATGTTCAGTGCTTTTCCGTATCTTCCAGCTCAGAGAGGTGCACTAGATATCAGAAGAGCCTCATCAGTATTGCCCATAGCCATAGATGTATCCAGAAAAGGACCCTTGGCATTCTTATTTCTTTGCTTCTCAAAAGAAACAACTAGATGGATTATTTCTAATGAAAATGTGGTAGTAGGGCAGATAGCCTTAAGTAAAACATATTTTTTTCTCCTTCCTTTCCTTCTTTTCTTGGCATTTTAGGATAGAGCTGGTCAGGCAAAGGAAAACAAGTCTAAGAGGAGGAGTAATATTGGGCTTCCAGAGATCATACATTTTGAAACCAATGTTAACTAGTGGAAATAACCAATTAGTTTCAGTTGGCATATTTACCATGTTGTTGGTGAAGATGCCTCTTAATGATGCTTGCAGCTTGGAAAGCCTGTAGTTATCCAAGACCAGGCTTTGCATTTCAACCAGAGGCATACTTGGAGAACTCTTTCAAGATGTGTAAAATGTTCACATGAACAATGCTATCAAAAAGATTTTGGTGACTTTGTAAATCTTGTGTGGGAATTTTCTTATATATTAAAAACATTAAAATAACAGAAGTATCTCATGGGAATAACAAGGAGCATGATTCAGTAGCTTTGCCATGTTTTATAGCACACATCTCAATGTCTCAGTGGATCTACAGAATGGCACAGCTATGACCTATTTATCTGTTTACCTGAAGAGGAACAAATTTACAAATGCAGTTGATCAGATCAACTAAAGCTTAAAAATAAGTGGACTGTGTTTGGAATCCCTGTAGATATCTTATATTAAAATTCATCTTGTTCTCAGTTAGTGTGGCTAATTGTGACTGTCATTCTACCAAGTGCCCAAGTGTGTAGATGCCTAACCAGCCTGGCTGAGAGGGATTGGCTAGAACATACAGCTAAGATGCTGCCTTTTGCTGGATATAGCAAGTTATTTCTGGTGTTTTACTATGCAATTCACTTTATTTCTTTATTAGGATAAATATTTGAACATGGAAGATAAGGAAATACATCTTGTACCAATGAGGAATGAATGTTTAAAACTCCACAAATATTCATGTATTATATTAGATCACCAAATCTTAAGTGTAAAATTGGAGTTCTTTCTGAAAAGAGCTTTTATGTTTTAAAACAGATTATAAGAAAGGGGAAAATGTATTTTTTAATGTAAATGATATAAATTTGAGCTGGTAGTGCTTGAGGCCAGTAGATAATTGTGTAAATTATGTCCTAACGCTGACCCATACAAGATACTTCAATTAGTCAGACTAGCAGTTAAGTTTGATTTTAGGAATTTCAAAATTGACTGTAAAAATTTGCTTCAGGTAAAAACTTGCAGATAAGCATCAAGAGATTTGTTTTTTTGCTGACTGTTTCTGGGAAAATAAGTATGTGAAGTGATGCAGAAAATCCATCTAGACAGTTGAGACTGGTGTCTTAGGACAGATAGGAGAGCACAAGGACTCTCCAGGAGGGTCCCCTGCTCATCTGAGTTGTCACTATTTTTACCATGTAAAGTATTTTAAGATTATTTGTTATTGATTCTGAATAAAAGTTAACAAGTTTCAAATAAAAAAAAAAAAAGTCCGTAACTGTGGTGTGAGCGCGTGTGCGCGCGCGCGCGCGCACACACACACACACACACACACACACACACACACACACACACACACACACACACGCACGCAGCGTTGGAGGGTCTGATTCAATAGAGCTGATGAGTGGGTTTTAGGAAGTACTTATGTTCTACTTTAACCACTCCCGATTTCTCTGTGTTAACTTGGCCCCATTCAAGTTGGTTGGTTCAAAACCAAGGCCAATTGCCTTTTTCATTGTTTCATTCTGTGCTTAGCCCTGAGCTGCTTGGCTCTGCTTGCCATCAGTGGGTCAGAAAGGACAGCTCCCATTCTCCTCTGTGCTCCCTTTTCCTGGATATTCATTTCATCCTCACAGCTCCTGTAGTCCATCCTCACTGTAGCTCACCACCTCATCACCTCCACAGCTACTGGGCCTTTCCATTTTGTGCTGCTCTCTGCTCCCACAGCCCCTGATCTCCCCCCTCTCTTTGGGGGTGGAGGGCAGGAATTCTTTGGCCCGTCCGTCCCTGTCACTTTCCCCATTTCCATATACCATGAATAAATGTTTGATATTAATGCATCTGTTTTAATGGGACTGACAACTGTTATGAAACCAGATGAGGTAAGGAGTTGCTGCCCTCCTTCCTACACTGCAACTTGAAGCTTCCTCACTAACAGTGAACTAGGTTTTCGTCATTTTCTTATGCTCCAGTACACAGTTCAATGGGAAAAGTATGAGATAATAACGGTTAAAATAGTATTTATGCGCACTGGGACTGTGGTAATTGCCTTTTAAATATTATTTCTATACCCTTGTGGGAAACATAGCATTATCTGTTTTCAGGGGAAGCCAAAAAGCTTCTTGTGATTAGCTAATTTCACCAAGGTCACACAGCTAGTGATTGATAGCAAGGGATTCAAAGCAATTTTTCTCTGAGTTTTAATCAAGATTACCAGGCTCCAAGTTTTGCACAACTAGTGAATGGTCCACTATGTTTTAGTCTACATAGTCAGAGATAAGGCATTATGATCATGTGAAAAAGAGAATGGGCATATCTGTTCTATAGCAAAGCCAATGGACTTCAGCTTTAGTGTTTCTTTTGGTACATCTTATCCTGCTTTCCTCCCTCCCTCCCTCCCTCCCTCCCTCCCTCCCTCCCTCCCTCCCTCCCTCCCTCTCTATTCCGCCTGCCCTCCCCCCTTTACACTGGTCCTTATTTTATAGCCTGGGGTGTCCTTGTATTCCTGTCTTCTGTCTCAGCCTTCAGAATGCTGGGTCAACCCCAGACAAGATTAATTTGTTACCTTTCCTGAGTAGCAGTTTTACCTGTAGTTTGTAAAAGCTCCACAGTTCTTGTCTTCAGCGTGGAAAACATTCTAGTTGTAAGCATAATTTCATCAGGGAAAAGATTGTAGGCTTTTTAATTTAGTAAACAAATTTCAAATTAGATGTTGCCCAATTCTCAGCCCCTAAGAATAGCAGTAGGATGGCCAGAACTGAATACTCTCCACTTCTTCCTGTTTGGGAAATCTAATTTCTGTAGTGAAATGGTTTTTAAAATTAGATGATTCTTAAAATTAAATTGTCTAAAGATAGAAAATTCTGAGCTAGACCTAGATGATAACACTAGCATTTGCATTTAATTTATATACATACAAGCCTTTAAAAACAAATATTTATTTTTATGCATTTGAAATTGCACAACACTAACAGTAGTGGATTAATTGCTACATGAAAGCACTTGGGAGTGTGACTACCCTTTGAATAATTGCCACAAGTGAACAGTACAGACAGGCCTGCAGATGGACTTGATCTTTAGGCCATTATTCAGCTGAATGAGACATTTAAACACCTCAGCAGTAGTAAACAGTTAAGTCCTGCTCCCCAGAGTCTCAGATTGCTGCTGTTTTAAAATTTTACTTACTGATTTTTTCTTTTTTTCTTTTATTTTCTTCCTTTCGTTTTCTTTCTTTTTAAAATTGTAGCTTTGGTTAGAAAGTTTACTGGGATTAGACATTATTTAGATATTAAAGGGTTGTTTTAGAAGTTTGATTATCATTAGGAAGAAGTTTTTAAAGACTGGAATTCTCATTGTCTTACAAGAAGTAGGGAATATTTATTGATTTCCAAATGGGGCTGAAGAAACTTTTCCTCTTTACAAGGCTGTCAATGACTCAGCAAGGGCCCTGGTGAGCTTGACTGAACCAAGCAGCTAATAGTTATTTAATGTTATTCGCCAGTGTGAAAGGATCGCTGTAGATTTTCCTTTTAATCTCTTTGAATTGCAGGCTCATAAACCTCTCTGATGAGCCCTGCCAGTGTTGTCTTAGATCCCACTGTTGAGACAATGGAGCCACAGAATTCTTTCACCTCTTGTTGTCAGACAAACCCAATAGAATACAAGGTCAGAAGGGCCTATGCTTCTAAAGCTTGAAAGATTCTTTTTCAAGTAACCACATAAATTATTTGATTTTATCATTATATTCCTCAAGAATTTCACTCTAACTATAATGCACTGCTTTTGATATATAAAAGTAAAACTGGAAGGTGGGGTGGGGGTGGGGATCGTCTTGTCTCATTTGGCTAAGCTTGTCAGTATGACACAGGGTGTGAACAGACCTTAATATTCCTTGATATCTTCATTTTCTAATAAGCAAATTGTGTAGTTACTGCACTCTAGATAGAGTAAGCATACCAAATGCTAGCAGTGTGTTCTTTACAATTGGATGTAGGTTACTTTGCTCTTTTTGGTTTTTGTTTCCTATTTTTGTTGTTTCATTTTGTTTTTTCCAAAAAGTTGTTGCCATTATGTAGAAAAACAAAAGATTGAATTTTAAAATCTTGATCTCTAAATCAAGTTAGTTTCTTTTCTTAGTAGTAGTATTTTATTTCCACAGGAGAACCTTGAGGTGGGATTTGCAGTTCTAGATCTGCCTAATAATATGTTTCACCGCAGTGATCAAAAAGTGTATGTCCGTGTGTGTGTGTGTGTGTGTGTGTGTGTGTGTGTGCGCGAGCGCGCGTGCGCGCACACATGTTCCTAAAACAAACTCATCTGTTTTGAAGATGCCATGCCGAATTAATGAGAATTATCAACCTCCCTTACTTTAAGAGCCCCTGCAACTTTAGTGGATAGGGAATAATTAAGATTTTTAATTACAACCACAGTGGTGGACAAGCAGAGATCATTGTTTTAAAAGAAAGAAAGGAAGGAAAATACCCTGATTTGTTTGTTCTCCTTCCTTGTAATTGTAGTGGGGCTGGGTGGTTGGGTGGAATTTGCTGTTGCCCCATCTTTGGACACCTGCCTCTCAACAAAGGACCATGGTTACCCCCCACTGACCACATTTAGATTCACCTTTTACTCTCCTGTACTGGGTCTGCTCATTATACAGTTCTCGGGGGATCCAATTTTCCCCTGAGTTAATCACCCCAGAAGTTGTTAGATTATTTTCTTTTTAAAGGACAATAACTTTTCTTAAAAAAACAAAAACAAAAACAAAAACAAAAAACCCTTCTTATTTCTAGCATTTAAAACAGCACCACTGACGTGTCAATAAAACTGCCTTTAAAACTTTCTTGAGGTGAAACATGAGTAGATACAGAGAGGTGCAGAAATCTGTGTGTCACTTGATAAGAGTTTTCAGCACAAGCACAACAATTAACCAGAAAGCCCCTTTAATTCTAAGAGACTTCTAATTCTAAGCCCCTGAGACTCCTTGCCCCTCAACAGCATAGGGAAGGTTTTCTGGCATTTTTATACCCATATTTATGTCAGATACTGATTTTTAAAACCAGACTCATGGATCTTTGTGCACATAGTATTAAATAAAAATCTCCATGTATCCATAGCCATTTAACTCCAATATATTCCTTTCAACTCGGATCTTTGGCAGAGAAGTAATCATGTTTGTGTTCTCTCTTCTCTTTCACCATGAGATAGGCTATGCTAATTTTTTAACCAAGAATAGGTGCTACTCTGAAGGCCCTGTGCACAGGGATAAAGACTAAGAGAAAACAATGACCTGTGGGAGGAATAATAGAGTAGCACACAGATAGTAACTAGATCAGAATAGTGGCTGCTTCCCAGTGGAAAAGCAGAACAGTAGGCAGCTGAATGGCTTGGCAGTTACATTTGCAAGACACTTCTCATTTATTATTTATTTTTAAATATAGTGGCATCATGTGTGTTTATAATTGTTTATCCTTTTAATACAGTTAGTCTTTTCTAAGTATCCCAGATAGGTCAGGCTTAGAAAGCTGATTCCCCCAATCTGCTTTGCTTCAGTTGTGAGCCAAGTATAGAGAAATTTATCCTAGTAACTTGGTGCGAATTGATAATACTGTTTGTTCTCCAAGTGGGTTTTTTCACTGTGAATTATTCTCTTTAGATAGTATTTTTTTAATTCTATCAAAGTTGACTCTTCTGAATAAGAGATTAAACCATAAAAATCTATTGTTTTTTTCTCCCTGAGACTCAGATTGAAATTTAAAAAAGGGGGGAGTGGGAAGAGCCATGTGCAGGACTAAAGGCACACACCTTTAATCCCAGCACTCTGGAGGCAGAGGTAGGTGGGTCTCTGTGAGTTTAGGCCTGCCTGGTCTATATATAGCGAGTCCAGGACAGCCAGGGCTTCACAGTAAGACTCTGTCTCAATGGCAAGAAAGAAGGAAAAAAATGGGAAGAAAAACTGGTGGTGGTGGTGGTGTCGGGGGTGGAAAGAAGCCAGAACAGATAGGTAATTATATTATACTTTGTATAGAATGTGGAAAATACTTCGTTTTGTTTAGGAACTACTGAGCATACTAGTAAATTATACATAGCTCTTCAGTGGCCATAGATAGATGGGAAGGCTACCTGGACCACAACAGAAAGTCTGTGTCTGGGTTTTAGGGACAGTTTAATAGACTGTTGGTACGCAGTAAATATGATGTAGTATAATATTTGACAAACCTTAATAGAAGAGTATGGTAGGTTCAAAATATTGTATAATCTTTTCACCTATTTTTAAATTGTGTAACTCACCAATAAATTCTGAGCAGGCAGTTATTAAATATAATTAAGTTGCAGGCATGCACACAACAGAACAAAGGGACTTGTTCTCAGCAAGTGAACAGGAGACTAGTGAGACAGCTAAAGAAAATTTCACTGGAGTTGGGGGAGGTTGCTGAATTTTAGTAATGCCCCCCCCCGCCCGCCCGCCAGCATTATCTTCTAAAAGAACAATACACACATACAGGAATTATACAGTGCCCTTGAAAACAGAATGGAGGCCATCTATAGTTGCTTTCTTTGCTCAAAGTCTATAGGTTTTAAGTGAGACTACATGCTTGCACTAACCAGACCATACTCATGGGATTCACAGCTTCCTTAGGCCCTTTATCTGTAGAGGAACACTTTGGCCCAGATAATAACAAAAGATGCATAGCACACAGTTGTGCTGTGGGATTGCCAAAGTAGCAATGTCCTCCTCCCTTTAGATTCTTACTATTCTCCTACATTCAGATGACCAACAGCCCCTTATGTTTTTGTAGAGTTTTGCTCCATACAGCACTTTAGGCATGATATCATTTGACTTGAAGAATACCCATTAGTCTGTTTGAACTGCCATAACAAAACACTACAGGCCAGGGTAGCTAAGCACAGTTTATTTCTCATGGTCCTGGAGGCTGAGAAGTTAAAGATTGAAGGTGTTGGCCAGTTCTTTTCCCCACAAGGGCTATTCTGGCTTGCTGATGTTCTTTTATGGACTTTTCTCTATATTTAAGTGGACATGGGATATGACCTCTCTGCCTGTGTTAATAAAAGCTTAAGTTACTTTGAAAATGGCTCACTATATGGGCTTGAATGGCTGTACAGGAGATACATTATCAGTATTTATCAAAACCATCTCACTTTATATTTTACAGAAGATGAGCTAAGAAATGTGGGGCCAGTAGATGCACAGGTGCGCCTTGAAGAGATGTCCTGGAACCAAGGTTAGATTTGATCTAATTTTGTCTATCCACACTGAAAACATATATTAGGAGGCTTTTTTTAATTGGATATTTTCTGCTTACATTTCAAATGTTTTCCTCTTCCTGGGTCTCCTCTTCAGAAACCCCCTATTCCATTCCCCCTCCCCCTGCCTCTATGAGGGTGCTCCCCCATGCACCCACTCCTGCGCCCCTGGCCCTCACATTCCCCTACACTGGGGCATTGACCCTTTGCAGGACCAAGGGCCTCTCCTCCCATTAATGCCCAACAAGGCCATCCTCTGCCACATATGTGGCTGGAGCCATGGGTCTCTCCATGCGTATTCTTTGGTTGGTGGTCCAGTCCCCAGGAGCTCTGGGGGATCCGGCTAGTAGACACTGTTGCTCCTCCAATGGGGCTGCAAACCCCCCTCAGCTCCTATAGTACCTTCTCCATCTCCTCCAACAGGGACCCTGCGCTTAGTCCAATGGTTGGCTGAGAGCATCCACCTCTGTATTTGTCGGGCTCTGGCAGCCTTTCAGAAGACAGCCTTATCAGGCTTCTGTCAGCAAGCACTTCCCAGCACCTACAATAACATCTGGGTTTGGTAAATGTATATGGGATGGATCTCCAGGTGGGGCAGTCTCTGGATGGCCTTTCCTTCAATCTCTGCTCCACACTTTGTTTCCATATTTTCTCTTGTATTTTGTTCCCCCTTCTAAGAAGCACTGAAGCATCCACACTTTGGTCTTCCTTCTTCTTGGGCTTCATAGCATCTGTAAATTGAATCTTGGGTATTTTGAACTTTTGGGCTAATATCCACTTATTAGAGAGTGCACACCATGTGTGTTCTTTTGTGACTGGAATACTTCACTCAGGATATTTCCACAGTCTTCTGTTCTTTGCAATTGTTGTTACACATCATAAAACTGGAAAAACACCACTTTCTAAATGGAAGCCATGAGTATTATACTTCACTGTTTCTCTGGGAAAATAAAATTCTCATTTCCTAACCATTTTTAATATATTCTCAACTGTATACATTTATTTCTCAGCATAGGAAACAATTCCTATAAAGGCTTACAGAAGATCACTAGTGAGTGTGGTGCTGTGATAGACACAGAACCTTCTTCAAATTAAGCTTCATTTTTAATGGCAAAGCCTTTACCTAGTGCCCTAAGGATGAGTCACAAGCATTATTGTCTTAGAAATCATGTTTTGCCTATTAAAACCACTCAGTGTCTAGCAATCCAAATGAAGTTCTGGGGTAGAGAAGCTCTTATTTACCATAAATAAACAGGGTTCTGGGGTCTTTGGAGAAGTCACTACAGTAAAAGGAGCTACTTTTGTGTAAGCAACAGTGGCCTGTTCTTCATTGCTAGCTTGTGGACAGACTAGAATTCGAGATTTGTCCAAGTAAATATATTTTAAAAAACTGTAATTTGGAGGCTGAAGTATATATACCTGTGTCGTCCATTTAGATGGTTCAATGGTTAAAAAGCACTGCTTACTTTGGTGGAAGACACGGGTTCAATTCCCCGTACGCATATGGCAATACATACACACACACACACACACACACACACTGGGTGGGAGAGTGGGGTGGTGTCACTTGCCTATATGCAGGCCACAGGTTGATAGGATACTTTCATTTGCTTCTCCACATCATTTTTTGAAGTCTTTTTTTTTTGAGTCCAGATCTCAGATTGGCTGTCTACCTGTTTCTACTCTCTCCTCTCCCATCAGCACTAGGGTGATAGGTGTGAGTGCCACAACTGGCCTTTATACGGGACCTAGGGATTAAACTACAAGTCTTCTTGTTATTGAGTAAGCGCTTTATTCATTGAGCTATTCCTGAGCCTCTTCTAAAATAATCTTGGTAGTACAGTTTATCTTCTATACCTTAGGAGGCTCTGTAGCTCAGTGGTACAGTGTTTCCCTTGCATGGGACCCATTGGCTTAATTAATCTCCAATACTGCTAAAAGGAGAAAGGGGAGGATTCAAACACAGAACATATTTGATGCTCATTTAAGGTAGGCTGTAAAGATTGAAATTATCGTTATCCTCCCGAGAACAGCACTATGCACAGTCTGGATTCTGATAGGAGCATTAAAAACTGTTTATGCTTACGATTCACCGGCGGGAGCTGGAGTTCTGTTTCCTTGTACTACCAAGATTATTTTAGAAGAGGCTCAGGAATAGCTCAATGAATGTAGGTTTTAAACTAATTTTAGAAAAAGCAGACTTAGAAGAATGAATAAATAATTTTTTTAAAAAGGGGAGAAAATCAATCTTAGTGTAATACAAAAGATCTCTCAAGTGGGCAGGTTATATTGTTGGGATTCTTTCAGGATCATTTTCACAATGGCCGTGGGTGGTAAAGGTACAAGATAGGAGAAGTTGTAAACATACATGTGAGAGACATGGCCTAGTAGTGCATTTTATTATGCTGAAAACACATTTCTGGAAACACTGGGATACTGAAGACTAAGCTTTCTCCAGACAATAGCTTTAGGATTTTTATTGATATTTAAAGTAGAAATTTCTTGTTTCTCAGTTGTGTCATATGCTGTTTTTCTGGAATCTGTCTTATGAGAACATGTTTTTGCTGAAGCAGACATGTGGGAGGATATTTTACTAAGAACAGACACATGGTATTTTTCTGGAGGCAGTCTAGAAAAAGGGCATGTGATGTTTTGCTAGAGTGGGTGTTTGAGAGAACACATGATGTTTAAAAATATAAATATAGCCCAACGGACAGTAGATGATGCTAGATGGTATTGGTACGCCTTGCCATTCTTTATTCGTCATCGTGGGGCTTTGCTGATGCTGGTCTTCACTGACAACTGAAGATTTTGTTGGTATGCCTTACCATTCTTTGTTGGTTAACATTTGTCTTCACTCATAGAGAGAAATACACCAAAAAATTTCAGGTGGTGTTTTGGTGGCTTTTTGCACTTCCTCAGATTCAGGCAAATTGGTAGAGCCTTGGGGTTTCTTCTGGATCAACCTGCCATTGTTAATTTATAAATGCTGTTTTTGAGTCCTGCTGTTACTGATTCATAAGTGATGTTTGCTAGTGGATCGGATGCCGTTGCAAAGAACTAGTTCTAAACAAGTCCACATCCTCCTTTGCTCTATTAACCTTTCCTTTCCATTTCTTTGGTGGGTGGTGAGATAAAAGGGACATTAAAACATTTAAAACCCTTATTAAAAATAGGTTGAAAAAAATCTAAACCTACAGATTTTCATATATTGTGCCTAAATTTGTTTAAATAAAAATACTGCTTTAGGACCTCAGTGAAGATAAGAAGAAATTTCAACCAGATGTGAAGATGAAAACCCATGGCAAAACTCCCAAGGTGACCCATTTGTGGAGTATGTCACCTCAGATTATCTCATTGTTTACTGAGGTAGTTTTAAAAGGCATATTTGCTGTGGGGCCTTCTTAAGGAACCTAGTGGCTAATGTATATAATAAAATAAGATAAAAATACATTCCAAAGGAAAGGAAGAAAGGAAGGAAGGGGAGAGGGGAAAAGAAAAAGAGTCCAATGACAAAGCCAGGCATGGTGGCTTCTTTACTTTTTTGAAACAGGGTCTCACTATGCAGCTCTGGCAGTCCTGGAACTCATTATGTAGGCCAGGCCTGCCTCAGATTTGAATGCCTTTGCCACCCAAGTGATGGTATTAAAGGTTTGGGTCATCAGGCAAGGCACGATGGCTTCTAATTTCAGTTTGTAATCCCAATACTTGGGAGGTGAAGGTAAGAATATTGTATTTCAAGGCCACGACAGTAATAGCTATTTAGTAAGACCCTATTTCAAACAAAAATTAAAAAAAAAAAAAAGAAGAGGAGGAGGCAGAGGAGGAAAAAGGGAAAGAGTGAAAGAAGGAAGCAAGAGTAAGTGAGACAAGATGGCTGAGAGATAGACCCCAGGAACCTACATGGTGGACAGAGAGAGAACCAACCAACCAACCAACCAACCAACTTACACATCTGTCTTTTGACCTTTACACACATGCTACTGCATGTGGGAACATACAGTAATAACATAAATAAATAAATATCAACCTTCCATTTTTAGATAATTAACTAATCACTTAATCACTTTGAAAACATGTTTTCACTAATTTTATATATATATATATATGTTACCTTAAACAGCGGGGATATTTGCAGTTTTAAATTCAAAAGAAATTTTTTTGTTATGGAGAAACCTACATTGTGATAAAAGATAAAAAACAGGAAGAGATTTATGTTTTCCTTATTGATAAGGCAGCACATAAAGTTGACTTGACTGCCCATTTTTCTAAGACTGTATTTTATACAGAGCAAATACAAGGCAGTTGACTCTCACGTCAGCCTCTTACTTCCTCCCTCCTGCACAGTGATCCTTAAATTGGCTAACTTTGAGACTCCGCTGAAGCCACTTCAGGATCCTGTACCTACTGAGATGTCATTTGTCTCTAAGCTATGAGTTCAGTAAAACAGATTATAACCTGGTAAGTTCCGAGAACTACACTTACCAGAGGGAGAATAACTAGAACAGCAGTGGGATCAGTGACTTTGTTTCAAAGGACAGTAGCAGCTAAGCCTCCAGTTTCCACCATCATTAGCATCTTCAATGCGCTGCTTAGAAGAATATAAAAATTTCAGGATTCTTAAGAAAATGGAAAATTGTAAGTAAATTATATAGATTACTCTGAGCATACTTTGCCCAATCCCTATCCGTGAATATTGAATACAGAGTCAGAGCACCAGTCCATTGCTGCTACAGATAAAGAGACTCTTAGTTTTTCTATGAATGAGAATTCTTCCAGCTCCCTTTTAAACATTTTTATCTCTACCTGATCTTTTTTTGTTTGTTTTGTTTCTTTTTCCAGTTTCTCCGGAACATGCCCTGTATTTTGAAAGGTTTTAGCAGAGATGACTGAGCATCTGAGGCGTTATTTCTGTATTCTTTGCAGGTGATGAGTCTTTCTCTCTGAGCTGTCGATGTGGTGGGAAATACATTGTCTGCAAGGATGAAGCACAGGAAGCAACCCTCATCTCCTGTGACACGTGCTCGCTGATTGTGGAGCTCCTCCATCAGAGCTGAGCTGCGTCTTCTGTCCCTGATCCTTTACTACAAGGACAGATGCTTTCTTGTTATTAGCTGTAAATTTTGTGAAGATAAGATGAAGTCTTCAAGCAAAACCACTTCAGATTAACAAATTAATTCAGTTTTTTATATGTATCTAAAATGTAAATTATAGGGTATTATAAAAAGGACTCGAATAATATTTTTGCAATTTTAGCTAACAACTTTTGTTTTCTCTTTGGTACAAACTATTTCCTTTTTGAAGTATAAATATCTTTTTCAAGAATCAGGAAGAGTATTCTTTATAGTTACGAAGGGTCTTGCTTTTGCTTTAGTGTGTGTGTGTGTGTGTGTGTGTGTGTGTAAAGGGCAGAGGACATTCTGAGAATTCTGAGGAGTTGATTCTTCACTTCCTCCCCAATGTGGGTCCCAAGGGTCAAATTTGGGTCCTGAGAATTATGGTAAGTTCTGGTACTGGCTGAACCATCTCTTTCTTAATTATGAAGTTGTTCATCTAAGAGATGATGGCTTTAGTTGCTAAATTATATGCCTGTTTCAATAACTCAGGCATTCAATAAGATTAGAGATTTTGTGAATGAAGTGTGAGCCCAGTTCTGCCCTAAACAAAGCTGGATATGGATTTCTACGAATCTCTTTCAAAGCTGACAGAGACCATGTGTTAGAAAATATGACTCTTGTCCTGGCCTTGTATGTCCAAGGCTTGTCAGGAGCTATTTTAAGTTCAGGTGAATTTTAGGAAAAGAAAACCTATTAACTGAAAGTCAACAAAACAAACAAACCCCTAAAATATCAACTTTCCTTTTTATTAGAGGGCCTCTGTTTAAGGAGCCATTCAATTCATTACTGGTGTGGTGAAGGGGCTTTTCTAATGAGTGATTACAGACTACAGTGGACAGTAGGCATCGGGTCTTATGTGACTTCCTTTAGTATGTAACATTCTGTCTACAATGTAGACCAGAATTCATTTTATGAACACAGGGAACCCTTACTGAGACTGCTGCGCAAATGTTTCTTTTAGGTCTAACTTATGGTGTTGTCAGCAGAGCTCAGTCATTTGTCAACTTGGAATGCTCAGTCTTAGACTTAGACTGCTATGAAGAGCTGACATATTAAGTATACTTGAAAACAGATTGCTTTCTTTGTATAGAACCACCAAAATTTAAATATGAGATAGTCATCTGGATTTCTTCCCCAAGATATTTTTATATCATACAATTTAGGAAGAAAACTTGTTTTGGGTTAATTTTTATCTAAATACTTTTAGTTAATATATATTGCAGAGTGTGATATTTACTCTTATATTTAAAACATAAATAAAACTGAATAGCAAATAGTTTATTAAGTTCATGGTTTCAACTGTAGTAATAAATTCACTTGAATAGGAGACAGTAATCAAGAAATACTTATTAATCATCAGAAAATCTCTGGCCATTTGGGCTGTCACGCAGAAATCCAAAGTCACTGAAAGGCCAAATCTGTAAAATGAAAATACAGTTGAATACAATTAATGAAAATTCTTTATCATCATCATGTCCCCTTTTCCTTTTCTCTGTGTTAGATATTGCAGTAAGTTCTCTTCATCAGCTATTCTGAAAATAAACATGCATATTTAGTCTGAGGCATTCAAACATGACACCAGAAATTCAGTTTAGTATATCAATATAAGTTTGTGAAGACATGGCTGTTTTCTTTTACACTACCAATCTATGCTACTTGATATTTTAAATGCTTGAATATGGCACCTTTTTAAGTATAAAGAACCCTGTACAGTATCCAGTTGGCTTAGATATTCATGCAGTTTTCTTCTAAAGCCTTGTGATCAAGAGGGAGCAGGTGTAGTGACAAATACCCGTAATCCACCATCTGTGACACTAGCACTTCTAGGACAAAGACAGGAAGGGAGAGTTAAAGACCTGCCTGGAATACAGAGTGAAACCCTGTCTTAAAATAAAAGTATATCAACCAATAATGGAAGAACCAATGAATCCAAGAACCAATGTCATCTAAGGCTTATTGTACATTCTCTACAGCCATACACCTGCCTAAGGCTTGCTGTATTTAACTGGGTTCACCTGCATTCCAAGTAGACTGAGTCTGTGCTGCTGTTGTAGAAGTGCTTGCTGGCATGATGTGACTATGGCTGTAAAAGTCACATGTGGCAGAATTTGATTTCTGTAAACTCAAAGGTTCTCTAGGCTACTACTAATTAGTTTGAATGTTATTATAAAAATACTCAGTTATTCCCCCTAGGAACAGGACGGGGAGAGGATAATGTTTTGTCCATCGTTCTTAAGTAAAGGTAAAATGTTCATCAAATGCAGTCACTGCAACAGTTAAGTCAACTTGGAAGCCATGAGTTTCAAATTAGATTGGATTTAATTAGAGAGATGCCCTCATCCCCGCCAGCTCATAGAATAAAGGTGGTGTTTTAGGCATTAAAGCATACCTTAAAGAAGATACGTCCTCTTATTAGTCCATATGGTATAGGCCCATAATACCTGGAATCGGTAGAATTCTGTAAGTTATCACCTTCTAACCAAACATGACCTGTTGGCACCTGGAATTAGTAAAGAAAAGCAGGCCTTTTAGAAACAAGGAAAACTCAACAGGGGACTATCACTAAAACTAAAGGCCTGGAACTGTGGTGAACAACTAGATTCTCCTCACATGGGAGACTGAAGCAAGGAGATCATGAACTCAAAGCTAGCACGAGCTATACAACCCAAACCCTATATGAAAAAAAGACTTCATTTGGAGGAGGAACATATATCCTGATGTCTTCCTTTATACATGTCATTTTTGCTTTCATTTCTACTAAATAACTAAATATCAAAGGTGTCTACATTTTAAAAAGATCTCTTTATTATCTGGGTCCCAAACACTAATTTGTAGAAATCTCAAACTAAGGTTGTAAGAAGTGAAAACAGTGTGCCACTGTCATTAATTTAATAGACTTCAAAAGAGGTCATTAGGCTGCTGACTGAAAATGTGCCCTCCTGTTGCAGTAACAGCATAAGCAGGGCAGCCAGTCAGCAACATCCTGGGGCCAGTTCTGAGGCCAGACCTATTAGAATGCTCATGATGAACTAAGTGGTAATGGATTGTGACATCAATTACAAATAATCTCATCATTTTATTGCAGTGGGCTTGTCAGAGTTCTAATTAAGACCCCTGTCTTGCCTTTGTAGTGGTCATATCGTCACTGCCTTATATGTTGATAATGACCATCAAGAACCAGAAGGACCTATTATAAAACCATCAGCTGCAAATTAATGACAGTGACCTTCTACTAGATAAGTCTTGACTATTAACTAGTAAAAGGTATAAATGTTTACTCAATTATAATCCTTTTTCAAAGCTATACTTTTCAAAAATGCACTCTTCCAATATGAGACATTCACCCACTAATAATCCATTCAATAGAAACTTAGAAGGTGCTTTCTGACAGCAATCTGTACACTGCATTTTTATGTTTTTATTTTATAGTTTTTGTTAATGCAAGAAAAGTTGACTATTGACCAGACCAAAACAATCTATTGGGAAGATTTCATTGGATTAAGATATACCATAATTTTATTTTTGTATGACAATGTTATTTTTGTATATTATGAGCATTTAAATTTTGAGTTCATTTTCATAAGATTGTATTTCTAGGATATCTTGATTAAATGAACTAGCTTCAGGTCCTGGAGCTGATAACATGTCTAGTACTACTTAGTCATAAACTGACCGACAGGCAGTGCAGTGTAGAAGAAAAGCAAATGTATCTGAAGTCACATACAAATGAGCACAGCACATGGAAAGCCAAGTGTACCTACTGCACTTTTGCAGAAGATACAAGATAAAGAGCTCTTGTATTTAGATTTCTAGTTTCTTAAAGAATGTTTGTTCCTCAGTCATAATACTGGTGCTATGTATGAATAAGAGACACCAGTAAAAGGAAAAGAAAGATGTTTTACAAATAGAATATTACACTACAGTGTAGGGCAATCTCTACCTATCTGAGGGCCCATATTTACATTTCACCCTGCTATGTGGTCCCGCCCTCCACATTTGCACCCTTGCTTGGGATACTGGATTATAACAACATCCAACTTTCATGTCGGTTTTTTTGTTTTGAGACAGGGTCTCAGGTAGCCTGGTCTCAAACTGTAGTCTAGGAGATGGCCTTGAACTCATGATATTCCTGTTTCCACGCTGAGTTCTGGGATTATAGGCATGTGTCATCATTCCTGATTTTATGTGGTCTAGAGAACTGAACCCAGGGCCTAATGCATTCTAGGCAAGTACTCTACCAACTGAGCTACCTCCCAGCCTGCTTTTGTTTACTGCTTTTGTTCTTTTTTCACTGTTTTTATGACAAAATAAGCAAGTAGATGTTAATGCTATGATTTAAATTTTTTATTATTTTATTGTCATCAAAGGTTTGCCCACTCAATGGTAAGAAACAGTTCCTCTATCTTTGTTTTTGTCTCAGTTTTAAAAACTGCAGTTTACAATGTGTGTGTGTGTGTGTGTGTGTGTGTGTGCGCGCGCGCGCGCGAGTGTGTATACACCTCTGGGTTGGGGTTGAAGGATGAGTCTACTCTTTTTCCACCTTGTAGAGTACAAGAATTAAGCTTAGGTCAGCAGGTTAATGCCATTACCTAAAGAACACTGGGTTCATTGCAATTCTGAGTGATGCCCAATCTCTTTTCATGTATTTAGAGGACAATATAAGAGCTAGGGATAGAGCTTAGTGGCAGCATCCTGCCTAGCATATAAGGGATGCTGAATTCAGTTCCCAGCACCTACCTCCAAAACAAAACAAAGCATTTGACTTAATGCTTCATGTAACAACCCCCAAAACAGTCTCATTACTGATGTTACCTTTAATCCAAGAGCATCTCTTATAAAAGAGTCTCTTAAGTAGGGATATTATTTTAATTATTTTTATTTTATGTACATTCGTGTTTTGTCTACATGTATGCCTGTGGGAGGGTGTCAGATCCCCTGGAACTGGAGTTACAGACAGTTGTAAGCTGCCAAGTGGGTGCTGGAAATTGAACCCAGAGCCTCTGAAAGAGCAACCAGTATACTCTTAACTGCTGAGCCATCTCTCCAACCTAAGTGTGGATCTTTTTAACCTTGATATACTCAGACACTTTTAATAGTTGCTTATAAGATTAAAAGGAAAAATTCTTAAGTATGTATCTTTTTATCTTGATACATTCAGACACTTTCCCTTGGTTCTTTGTGAATTTCATATCATGCACCACAATCGCATTCAATTCCCCCTCCCCTTGTACCTGTCCTCCACCCTTGCAATCTCCCCGAAGTAGAGGGGAAAAACTCTCATTGTGGAAGCTGTAGTGTGTCACACCATTTCCCATAGTATGGCTTTTTGTCCACAAGCATTTGCTTGCATATACTCACTGCACTGACTCATTGGTCTGGTACAAGGCCTCTGGCTTCTGCCACTCCACTGGAACCTCAATGGGACTGCTCTTGGATATCCTGTTGCTGCCTGTGTCATGGAGATTCTGTAGTTTTGGATCTGTAGGACCAGTCCCTTCATGCACTTCACCAGTTCATGGATGGGTTAGATGTCAGGGTGGGGCAATTCAAAGCTCTGAACCTGGGCCTGAGAGGTATTTGTGCTGACCAGTCCACTGGTGCTCCTATTTTTCTGCTCTCTGTAGGCTCACCAGCAACCCCTCTCCCAAACTGGGTCAGCTCTACCCTGCTGCCCAGGCAAGGTACAGAACCTGCTCTTCCAAGGGCTGCAGCAGGTGAGGGTCAGGGCTAGCTCTCCCATTTGCTGTAGGCAGAATTCTTTAATTCTAGGACCACAAATAATTGAAAATACAGTTTGTCTTCCTGTAACAGACTTCTCTCTTCATATGGCTATCTCCACTTGCATCTATTTTCCCAGGAAATAACAAATTCATTCTTTCTACCTGAGTATAACTGCATTATGTATGTACACCATTCTTTTATAATGCACATGTATCTTCAACAGGTAGAGAGGCTTATTCCATTATCTTGGGTACTGTGAACTGTGCTGCAGCAAACATGAATGTGGTTTGTTGCCTTAGGGTCCTTTGGGTATATACCCAGAAATAGGATAGCTGGATCATGTCATGGTTCTGTTTCTGTCTCTTTAAAGACACTTCCTTTAATTTCCACAGAGCTAGTTCAACCTACATTCCCATCATCAGTATAAAAATATTCCTTGTTTCCCACATCCTTGCCTATATGTATTATTGATAGCCACCGTAACTGGGGGGTGAGGGGGGGGTCGAAATTGAAGTTTTAATTTCTGTTCCCCTGGTGGATAAGATGATGAAAGATTTATCATGTTGATTGGCCATTTGTAGCACTTCATTTTAAAATTGTCTCTTCACTTATTAGCTCAGTCACTAATTGGATTGTCTGGTTTTTGAATAGATTTTTGTTGTTGTTGTTGTTGGTGGTGGTGGTGGTGTTTGTGTGTGTTCTTTATATGGTTTGGATCTCTTCTCTCATTCTTTAGCCTGTCTCTTCACTTGATTATTTTCCTGCCATATAGAACTATTTTTATTTTTGTTTTTCTTAAATGTCATGTAGTCCCCATTTGTTAGTTTTTGATAATTATTTCCTGACTTACTGGAGTCTGTTTCAGAATGCCCTTGCCCATATCTATATCAACTTTTTTTTTTTCTTTTTTCGAGGCAAGGTTTCTCTGTCTAGCCCTGGCTGTCCTGGAACTCACGCTGTAGATCAGGTTGGTCTTGAACTCAGAAATCCGCCTGCCTCTGCCTCCCAAGCACTGGGATTAAAGGCATGCGCCACCATTGCCTGGCAAACATTTTTTTCTTCAATACTTTCCCAATTCAGGTCTTAAATAAAAAGCTTTAATCCATTTTGAAATGACTTTTTGTGCAGGGTGATGAAGTAATCTAGTTTTGTTTTTTGTTGTTGTTGTTTTGTTTTGGGAAGTGTCTGCCCAGTTTTCCTAACACCATTTCTTAAAAAGAATGTTTTTGGCATCTTAGTAAAATCAAATCAAATCAAATCAGGTAGTTCTGGGGTACAGGTTTGTATCAAGTACTCAGTTCTAGGTCACTGATCTGCATGTCTGTCTTTGAACAAGTACCATGCTGAGTTTGTTAATACGTTTCTGCAATGCAACTTGAAATTGGCGATGTGATAACTTCAGCACTGGTTTTTGTTGTTGTTGTTGTTGTTGTTGTTTGTTTTTTTGCTCAGGTCTGCTTTGACTATAGAGGATCTATATGAATTACACAATTACTTTTTCTTTTTCCATAACAAAAAAGTGGTGTTAGAATTCTGATGGATATTGCTTTGAATCTATAGGTTGTTTGTGGTGGTATAACCATGTCACTATCCTGTGTTGATCCATAAGAAGGGGATCATTATATTCCAATACTGTTCATCATATTCCAGGATGGTCTTCCATGTCTTCAGGACTTTGAACTTCGCAGTATAGAGTTCTTTCACTTCCTTTGTTAGCTTCATTACTAAGTATTTTTGGTGGGTGTTGGTTGTTTGGTTGTAGTTTGTTTTTAAAGCTATTTTGAATAGGAGTAATTTTTGGATTTCTTTTGAATGGACATTGCTTATTAGTACTAGAAAAGCATTGTTTTGTATTTGTATATGCAATTTCAGTGGGTAAGGTGTATAAGTGCAGTTTACAAATAAGAACAAAACTAGGCTGGAAATACGGCTCAGGGTTAGAGAGTCTCCCTAGAATGTGAAGCCCTGTTAGTTCCAAGCACTGCAAAAGATAAGTACTACATTTTCTGACTAAGCAAACATGTTTATTGATGGTGTTCTTTATATTGTTATGAACCCATACGTGTAGCTCCTTTGCCTTTCAGTTTGAGGACTGTCCTTTCAAGTTTTTTTGTAAGTCTATTTGCAAGAAAATTTACTACTTTCTTGTGTGTAAGTATCTTTATTTTGTCCATTTTGTGAGAGATATTTCAAAATTACTGATCTTTTGTAGTTACAATTCTGCTGTCAAATCCAAGTGAAAGAATTTCAAACAGGAAGAGTATTGTTTCTTTATTTGCCGTTTTTACCCCATCATGCTCACGTATGCTCTGGTTCCTTGAAAACCATTACAAATGGCATGTTAGAGTAGTTCTGGTAATTTCACCGCCCCCCCCCCCCCCACCTCCCTCGTGTCTTTCTTTACCCGATTCCCTTCTGAGTGTGGCTTTCCTTTTACTGCTTTCTTCATGGAGCTAGTTGTTTGTGACTTAGCTAGACACCCTCTGTTGCGTGGATTTGCTGCCAGTCTTCAGAGAATACCATGCTGAAGGGGGTTACTACAAAAGATCAGCCTACTCACTTTAAGCCTTATATTCAAGCTGCCTGGCAGAGCTCCTTCTCACAGTACTACGGGGCACAATCTTTCCAGGTTTCTCTGGCTTGTTCACACTGGCTTAGGAAACTCAAATGTCTCCTGGTTTTGCATGCATTCTAGGATGCACGAAGCTCCCTAGTTAGTCGCCTTTGTTTATTACTGAATTTCACCATGAATAGGTACGATTTAGTATTTATTTGTCAACCAAAGGAATATAAATGTAGATCCCTGGAGATCTTTTTGTAGCTCCTGCCTTCCTGGCAATGTGATCCATAGATTTCAACCATTTAAGAACCTAATCTTTGCATCCTCAACTAGCAATCAACCAGTGCTTTCATGACAGAGACAAGGGGTTGGAGTGATAGCTCGTTCAACAGGAGGTCTCTAGCATGCCACCACTCTGAGTTCTAACTAAAGAACAATCTAAAACGGATGGTGGTAATCTCAGCACTCAGGAGGTACAGGTAGGCAGCTCATAAAGTCAAGGTCATGCTTGGGCACAGAGTCTAAGACCAGCCTATGCTATAAGAGACACTGTCTCAAAAACAAAACAATCAACCAAAAAGACACAAATAAAGGCAAATGTTTACTCTGCTCTTTCTCTTGTCTCAGAACGGGCAGTAGTATAAATGTTGGTCAGTAAGCAGAGGCTAAATAAAATATAATTCATTTATATAATAGACAGATGATTAAAATACAAAAAACAAAGTATGTTAATAAAGAACAAATAATGGAAAGATGTCAACAACTGATTCAATGAAAAAGTAACTAACGACTGTGTGTATAAAAGCAGAAAGTCCTTGTTTTTTATGTCTCAAATTTTATATTTTATAATAGCATGCATTACCCTAGAAATGTAAAATATTATATATATACATGCATGTTTCTCTTAAACCGTTTTACCTTTTGGGTGACTCCTCATGTACTTTTTTCCCCTGATGGTTTCTCACTAGGTTTGCCATCCTGTCCTTGAACTCACAACACTCTTCGTCAGCTTTCAAAGCGCAGGAATTTCAGTTACGCACCATCTGCTACTACGCCCAGCTTGACTTTATCAATGCTTTGGTTTTTGGATTTTGTTTGTTTTGTTGAGACAGGGTCTCACTATGTAGCCTCAGCTAGACTAGAATTCACTATTGTAGATCAGGCTGACCCTGGAATCACAAGAGATCTGCTTGTCTCTGCCTCCCAAGTGCTGGGATCAAAGGTGTGCATCACCGCACAGCTGCCTGATACTTTTAAAGATTTGTCTTTAATGTATATGTATGTACATTTCGTCTCCATGTTAGAATGCTCACGTGTACACAGGTGGTCATGGAGACCAGAACTGGGCATTGGATACACTGGCGCTGGTTACAGGCAATGGTGAGCTTCTAGCCATAGAGCTATTCCTTCAGCCCCTAGCATGACACTATTTAAAGGTGAGCCAGGGAAAACTTTACTGACAATTTTTTTAAAAGTGTTTTTGTCTCTGGTACTACAGTGAAATCAGGCTAGCCTGTAACCCATACAGTAGACACCCGCTGCTTTCAGTAATGCATATAAAAACTACAGTTACATCAGACAGCATAAGAAGTTTACAGCAGTCCTATACTAAAGTGTGAACAGGAAAAGATAGCAGAGTAAAATATATTATGTTTTTAAAAGCTATGATAACCTTATATAAGGAGGGCTAGAAAACACGATGTTTCACAAATTCTGAATGTTAATTATATTTTTGTGCTCTTTCCCATAATCAACATTTTCTAAGTCAGATTAACTTTCTTTTGAGACTATTGTGAGTCTGCAATATTTACTTCATGAACCATGATAAAAGCTAATCTCAGGGCTGGGGGAAAGGATCCAGCTTGCAGTTCTTGGCTATACTCACTGAGGTTTGCTTAAGTGCCTCCTTTTTAGTACAAGCAACAAACGTAATTACCTCACGGTCTATGGGTGTCTATCACAGGCAGCTTTGCACAGCAAGCCACAGGTGGTGTGTTTCTTGATTCAAGTGAAATCTGATGAGAGCTTAAAATATCAAATAACACATACGCTAAACTCTAATCATTCACTTATTTGATTAAGCAAAGAACACCTAGTTTAAAATTTTTTTGACTAAAAAGTAAAATATTATATATTGATTTTCAGATGTTTCAAACTGAAAATCTTAAGAAATTGTTTTTAAGCTAACCCCTTATTTACTATAAATCTTATACTTTATAAGCATGGTATGCATTGGCCCTGTCTATGGCTTATGCATAATGGTTCTTCTAATAAGTGCATTAAAACATGAAGGCAAGAAGAGGAGTGATCCTTTAGGAATTCCTTTTTGCACATTTTCTTTCGTGTAATATACAGGAAACATACACTTTCTGCAACCATTCAGATCAGACCATTTTTTTTTTTCTGTTTTAGCAAATGGAATGGGAGTGATACAGCAAGGACACTTTAGTCTCAAAAGCATTTCATTTTAAATCTCAGAACATATAATGCTTAATACCTTGCCTTGAAAAAAAAAAAAAAACTCCACATAATGTAGACTCATAAGATGTCATTTAATCTAACAATTACTAGACATTTAAATTTTATGTTACTGTCTTCCAAGTAAGCAGTATTAGGTCAAATATCTATACCTATATCTATGTATATAAAGCATATTCTGTTGCTTAATTATGACGTAGACATCCAAAATGCAGCCATGTTATAGCCCTATATAATGAAACAAAGTGATTTACTAATAATACTATTCCAGCTGAGCATGGTGGCACATGGGATAATAAGGAGGGATTGCTAGAGGGTCTAAGGTAGACAAGGTCATGAACTGAGTTCCAGGCCTGAATGAAAGCCTGAACTATAGAGAGGCACAGACAAAAAAAAAAAAAAAAAAAAAAAAAAAGTCAAATGCAAAAAAACAAAATTTAAGTTACTTCAGAGTTATGAGAATACGGTAATATGTACTAAATAGTGAGTTTTTTGTTCTGGGGGGGGGGGGAATAACCTTTAAATAGTTGGCAAATCAGATGCACATTAGACAAAATAGGCAAATATGCTTCTGATTTTAGGTACTTTTAGGGGGCTGAGGGGTGAGACAATATCTCTCTATGTACCCCTGGCAAGCCTGGAATTAACTATGTATATTCCAGGCTGGCCTCAAACTAGGTGTGCATTACCATGGCAGCTGTATTCTCAAAGAAAGAAAAGAAAAAAAAAAAGAAAAAAAATTAGATTTGTGTTTTGCCTGTGTGTATGCATACATGCACTACATGTGTGCCTGGTAGCTGTAGAGTTCAGAAGAGGGCTCTCAGTTCCCTGAAACTAGAGTTACAGATGGTTATGAAGTACCATGTAGGTGCTGGAAATTGAACCAGGTCCTCTGCAAGAGCAGCTGGTGCTCTTAACTGCTTAGCCATTTCTTCAACTATTCTTGTCATGTCACCTAATTCTTTCCAAAGCCCAAATTCATTTTGGTATGAATTTATTGCTGTTGAGGAATTTTTGTCATTCTTTTCAGTCTCCTATTGTACCTGTGTAGGCATAACTGTTTCATGAGAGTATTTGATTAAGAAACAAATTTATACTAAAACTGATGGCCACCAGTAGGAAAAAGTCCATTCTCTTAAAAGTAGACATGATTAAAAGTGATCATGTAGGTCTGTTGTATTGATATTATTTATGCATTATTTACAAAGGCATTTTGAATGCTTGTTTTTGATAGACACTCCTACTTGTATCTTATTCATCAAAGCACAATTCTAATAAATCTTTCAAATTATTTAGAATGAAAGCTTTGTGAATACAAAATAGTAAATTATGGGAATTATGGGAATGGATGATAAATAACAATTTTATATTGTTCTCAGAGTTTTACTCCATACCCCATATTAGCTTCAAACTGACAATGTTTCTGCCTCAGTTTCCGAAGTGCTGGAATTACAGATACATGTCACCACTCCTAGCTCAGGTGATATTTTTAAATCTATGTATTTTTAATTAAAATATAATTACATTATTTCCCCTTTCCTTTCTTTTCTCTAGCCCCTCCCATGTCGATCTTAATCCCTTTCGAACTGAAGGCCTCTTTATTATTTTTACACACACACACACACACACACACAAATGCATGAATACAGTCTGCTGCACTCTTGATGTTGGTGTATATATGATTTCAGGGATGAGCACTCTATATTAGATAATTGTAGAGTTAGGAGATGATACTAAAATCTGGTTCCATAATTGGTTCATCATTTGGTCAATAAAGAAGGCAGAAGTCAATTGCTGGACAAAGGGTAAAGATGGGTTTGGTCCCAGGAAGAAGAGAAGAGACACAGTGAAAGAGGAGGTCTTTCAGCCAGGCTTTGGAACAAGAAGCATAAAGAACCATGTAAGGCTTCAGGGTACCTAGGGCCTGCAGCCTCCACCGAGGGTGGGGACCAAGAGAGTTGGCTGGAGCTAGTTGCTAGCTGATAAGATTAGGGCAGGAGATTCAGCGCCCAGCAGTTGTAGTAAAAATAAAGCTGTCTACTGTTTTCCATCTGAGGAGCAAAGGTGGGCAGAAAAAGAGAGCAACATTATCCTCTTTCTCCCAGCAGCTAGCAGCTGTCATCTGCCCTAACTCCTTAGTAAAGCATGAGGTCTGGAGATCATCTACCCCACCTTAGCCATGAGCTTGGCTGGCTTAATTCTACATGGGTCTTATTATGATAGCCATAGTTGCTGTAAGTTGAATGCAGCAGCCATGCCAAGGTCAAAGCCAGTATGTCATAACACTCCTCCCCATCCTCTGGCTGCATTCTTTTCTTATCTTTGGAGTCTTAGTAAATGCTTAAATTTGTGTGTATCTTCTAATCTCTTCCCCCACAGGACCATTTAACCTTCCACTAAAGCTAATAATTTGGATATTAATTTGAAGACTTTTGGTTTCCCTTTCTTTCCAAGTCCAATCTGATCTTAGTATTTTCTCAATATCTCTGTGATACTGTTACTACTTTCCATTTTTTCCTGTTACAACCCTAATTCGATCTCATTTGCAACCTATTAAACAGGTTCCACACCTCCAGAAATTTTCATTGAAAAGTCTTTTAATAGTCTACATTAATCCTAGTATGATCTTTTATAAATTAAGTCACTTCCTGTTATTCTTCTGCTTGAGAAATATAAGGAACTGAGTTTTGTCTTTTCATTGTCATCTCTATCATGGTGCTCCATCCCCCTCTCCCCCCAATACTTTTGGCACTTACCAAGAGTGTAATGCTCTATTTTTTCCTCCTAGGTCTCAAGACAAAGTGTTCTCTGTCATTTCACCCTTCTGCCCTCTCTTCTAAGTTCAGGGACCTGGCTGTTCCTGAGGCAGCCTAATTAAGGCAGGGACCAATATTGGTTAGGAGCAGAAGTCCTTTTTAGTATATGTCCCCAGAGCTATTTTGGGAAATCAGGTCAAATTTGAAGTCACCTCAGATGCAGGAAGAAGCAGATGAGAATTTTCAGTTCTACCTTAGATATCTAAGTTACTCATCTATAGCTGTATTTTCTTTATACTGCTTGACTGCCTTGTCCTGCTAGCTTTATGTGCACACTTGGCAATGATACAAGCACTACTGTGTCACATGTTGTGATGTGTAATTCTCTTGTAGAACCTCTAAAGGAACAGGAGAAAACCTTTCAACTCTCTAGATTCTTCTTACAATGACATGAAATGCCAGTATTTTCTTCCTATTTTACTATGTGCAACCACTTTAAAACATGCACATTTATTTTTATTTTATTCTCCTTAGCTAGTCTTATTCTGAGTAGAAAAGAGTTTAGTATAGTGAGAATACTTTTATTGGCTAAGATTCTGGGTCAAAGAAACTACATATAACCTGTCAAAATTTAATTTTCTAAGGAAGCAGGGCAAGAATTTCATTAGTTGCTTCTTCCAAGACATTTGAACCTATTCTGTCTTAGCAACAGTCATTATATTTCCCCAGCAGACAGTAGGAGGCCATCTGACAGTTGGAACATTTATCTTTAATCACAACAGAGTTTGGAGTGGGGCTCAGCACTTTTGTTGACCAGCTGCATACAATTTCAGTCTTTCTTATTTTTTTCTCAGTTACATTTAGGCAACATTAAAGTGAAGAAGCATCAATTAACTTATACACTGGAACACATATAACTGTGCTAGATTAAGTATATTTTCACCAATAGTATTACCACTGTCTAAATATAAATAACTGAAATACTTTTAGTGTTCAATATTCACCACAACTGCTGATTTTAATGAACATATTTTCAGACTAACAAGAATAGGACTATAGGGCTGGAGTGATGGCTCGATGGTTTACAGCATTGTTTGCTCTTCCAGAGGTCCAGTGTTCAATTCCCAGCAATGACATGGTGGCTCACAACCATCTATAATGGGACCTGATGTCCTCTTTTGTTGTGGAGTTATACAGGAAGACAGAGTACTCATATACATAGATAAATAAATCTTTAAAAAAAGACTGTAAAACGAAATTCTAAAATAATTGTTAAGTTTAAACTATTGTGAAAGTGTTCATAGAAGGCACCAGAAACACTGAAATGAGAGGCCTAAGAGATGATTCCTCACTGTTATCATCTCAGCAGAAAACACTTCAGACTAGTAACTATTAGTGATGTTTATCTTCTGAACTGTGTTAGCTATAGGATGAAAGAGCCAGGCCATCTCCATAGTGAACTTCACTTTAGCAAGAGAGTAAACACAGTCCTCCATACCAGCTGCAATTAAGGCATTAGTACTGTGCCCTGATTGATTACTTGGAGCTGTTGCTGAGAAATAGATGTGTGGTACAGCTTTTATCACCAGAGTTTGCAAAAAAGCAAGTCCCTTGCTTAGATAGAGTATAGTAAGTGGTATTATTAGGTAGTCCTTCTATCTAAATGACCTAGAATTCAGTGTATCAGCAACTTATAATAAACAAGCCCTTTCACCTGATGGTTCTTCTCCTCACACAGAAGTACTTTTTCTGTTAATGATATATCTGGTTAATACAAGACCAGATGGTTGCAACATTTAGCGAAGGCAAATGACACCTTTAACAAACAGAAAACTAGCATTAGGATACTCAGGGGTTTCAACTGAATTCTAAGCATATACAGTCCACCTTACAGGACTATTAGCATTAACTATATAAAGTCGCTATTTTCCAGTGCTATCTAATTGATGAGGTTGTTTTGCTCACTGTCAATTTGATTTAAATATTTCCTAGCTTTCTTCCTCCTTTGCAGTTGCATTTTCAAGTACTAACACAATTCCACCAATGCATCCTGAGTACATTTAGTTAGCTCTTTCTGAAACAAAGAACTCTCTTTTATTTTAATCAGTAACAGAAATATTAACACACCTAAGTTTGACAAAAAGGAGGCACAAGCAACATCACATCCTTATTCAGCCTCTATCACTCAATCTTCCTTATGTTACAATTTGGTGAGGATAACTTTTGTGCACAATACTGGGATCTTGTGGTATTAAAGACAACTGAAAAGCTTTGCCTCTTTTTCTTTTTTTGATAACTATAAATTAACAATGTATGTGAAAACATACATTCTTAAATTTTTTTCACTAATTAATGTATTTATTCACTTTACATCCTGATCACAGGTCCCCTCCTTCCTCTCTTCCCAATCACTACTCCCCCCGCCTTCAGAGAAGGGGAGGACCTCCATGAGTACCACCCCCACCACACATCCTTTCACTGAGGTCAGACAAGCATGCAACAACAAGCTCAGAAATGCACTGACGTTTGCATAAACACATATAAGATGTTATGGTTGAGACACTGAAGCATTGCTTGGAATATCTGAATATGGGGGGTCACAAGATGGCTCAGAAGATATGGGCACATGCTGCCATGGGTGAGTTTTATCCCAGAACTCCTATGGTGGGATGAGAGATCCTACAAGCTGTCCTTATACACACACACACAGAGACACAGACACACACACACAATAAGTAAATAAATAAATAAATGCAATAGTATTTTTTTTTAAGAAATGAAAAGGATTCATAGTTTTACACAACTACAGGAAAGTAGATGTTTTTGGTTGAAAGACAAGTTTACAAAACCACAGGCAACAACTTGACTTTTTAGTAATCTGTCAACCAAGCAAAGATCAAAAGAACAAAGTACCATAGTGGGTACATAAATCTAAAGGGCACATTCATGTGCTTCAACGTAAATGTAGAAAGCTTTATTACCACACAGCCTAGTGAGCAGGCACTGAGCTGCACAGGGCAATCCAGCTGCCGCTATACTAACGCACAAGGCAGCAAACCTTTAAAAATGAGGCCAATGTAGGTCATACAGAATTCAATTTCACCATATCTTTATGTGTAATTTAAACTAAGTTCAGTATATACATAAACATTAGATAAATAAGTAAATAAATAAATAAATAAAATGTAACTTAATTCTGAGCCATGTGATTTTGGGTGTGCTTATTAAACGTTCTAAAACTTACAATCCAACCCAGATTGAGTTAGTTATGCAAACATTTACTCAGCATTCTGTTCTGGCACACACTAATAGGAATTCTAATATTCTCAACTTCTATCTGTCATTCTGTGAAGTGGTGGCCCAGCTTTTAAGTGTTCTGTGAAGATTAGACCAAGCTGAGATTAGCAGTAACATGGTGTTATGAGCTACAAAAAAAGCTACATTTCTGAAAGCAGTATCATCCACTTCCACAATGGAAACTAATGATCAAACTAGACTAGAAGGTAAACAGAATTAGAGCACGACCTACTCATGGTACAGTTTTCCAACCTTCAAACAGTTTGAAAATATCCAGATGTAGTGCTACATATCTGAGAACCTTACACTTGGGAAGTGTCAGTAGGAGAATCAGTCGTTTTAAGACTAACCTTGGTTGTAACACAAGTTCAAGAGCGGCACAGGCTAAATGAGACCCTGCTTTACATGGCTGAGGGGTTGTTATTATTGTTATTTCTTTTGTTTTGAGAGAGGGTCTCATGTATTCCAAGTCTGCCCTGAACTCCCAATATGGCCAAGGATGACCTTTAGCCTCCTGCTTCTGCCTCTGAAGATTGGGGTTTATACTCATGAGCAAACATGGCTAGTGCAGCCCTGTCTTCAAAACAAACCCAACAATAACAACATTCCTAGTATTCTGATAGAAGCTAATAGATGTGAAATTATAGTTGCATACTGGAGAATCAACAACAATCAAAAGAATTCTCTGGCATCAATCTTATCTAGAGTAGGCATCAGCAAACTTGACAGAGAGTAAAGAGCTGAGACCCTGCACAACACTGTCCCTGTCAACTGCTCAATTCTGCTATTCTGGTGAAGGTGAACACAGACAATATATAAATGAATGAGTACCACTATGTTCCAATAAAGCTCTAATTACAAGAAAGGTAGCAGGAGAAAGGAAGAATGGGCTTTGTAGGCACTGCTAAGACTGATCTATTGTATCAGGAAAGGGAACCTGAGGGTCTTTGAGCAGAAGAATGACAGCTGGTCATAAAAGGCATCAACAGCTAAAAGGACAGACTCAGTTACTGTTTGGGGAATAGGCCATGAAGGAATAGAACATGGGAAGAATTTTAAAGGTGGCAGTGCTGAAATCACTGTGACAGCAGCAAAGGTCAGCTTGTCTTCCATGAGCAAGTGTCAAGACACGATCTGAATTACTCTTAGACGGAGAGCCACAGTTTCTAATGGATTTCGCAGTAAGGTGAAAGAAGAAAACTCAAGGATGAGTCCAAACTTCATGGCTTGCAAAAGCAGAAGAATATAATGTGTTTACTACAGCTGATATGTAGAAGGAGGCACCCACTGGGCCAAGAAAATAAGGATTTTAGTTTCTGAAATACTAAGTTTGAGATGACTACTGTAGTGAGAATTTTGGAATTTTTTAAAACACAGAAATGTTATGTGGATGTGTTTTTGTTTTAATGGTAGGTGTGGGATATGGAGCTGCTTTAGACTGTCTACAGCAGCTAAGATTTGTCTCATGTTCTAGCAGGACTGTGATTTTTGCCAGATGAACATAGTCTGTGTTGGGAATTCTGGGAGCTCTTCAGAGCATGTATAAGTATCAGAGCCCTAGGAAAGGTGGTGGCCGTTGCTCCTGCTGAATCACTAGCTGGAGATCTCCTGACTACACAGATTGAATTTGCCCCAAGGAACTTGATGATCCTAATAAGCAGGAAGTATGGTCTATAAACGTGGATGCCCCTTTCTCCTCTACCTAGTCTTGAGGGGTTAGAAGGCATAAGGGTGGAGAGGGGTGGTAGGAAGAACCCAATGAAGGAGACAAAAAGTCGGGGTACAGACTACTATCTATTTATGTTAGATATGAGATTCTGGAGTTCAGAAAACGGGTTGTATTTCATATAAGTCTGAAAGCAAACACAGGAAGAACAAGAATTCCTAGCCAGACTCTGCTCTAAGAGGCTGTCCTGAGCCAGCAAAGACCCTTTCTCAAGTAAATCCATTACTAGCTAGAAGGACAAAATGGGTCCATACCATTTAATCAGGACCTGCTTAAGTTAAGGTTTTGCCAAACTTACAGACAACACGATTTCTCTTGTATGCCACACAGCATGTCACTGACATGTGGCGTCACTGACAATGTGGTGTTTTGCTGGCTAAGCCACCTACATAATAGAATAAATGGTTTTACCACCAATGGAAAACACACTTTATACTTATATCTTTACTGTGTAGTTCAATTGACATTAATATGAATGGTTTTCCTAAAGGAATGCATAGGTAAAATAAGAAAGCTATCTTATAAAATACAATACCAGTGTACTCCCAAGATAGCCTAAAAGGGAACAATACTCTAAGGGGCAAACATCACAGCGGCTTCAGGTGTGTTTTCAGAGTATTCCACACATGGGTGAATTTTTGTTAGAAATCGCCTGATCAATAGGGCACACCTACTAAAGTGGTTCTGTAATAGCTATGCAGTTCTTGAGACATAAAAAAAATGAGCCTAGAAAAAAAACCTCAAAAAATATTGGTTTCTGGGGCTGGAAAGATGGTGCAGCACCCACAGCAAGTGATTCACAAACACCTGTAACTGTAGCTCCAGAGGACCCAACTCCCTCTTCTGGCCTCCTCAGAGACCTTTATACACAGCACACAATCACAGACAGACAAATAAGAATAAAATTAATTTTAAGCACACACACAAAAAAAACCCTACTTTCTTGAACAACTAATACTATTCCTGACCAGAAATAATTGCCCTTCTTTTTTAAAATATAAAAGATAAGTAAATTTAAGAAAAAGAATAATTTGATGAGATGGGAGTTGAAATAATAGAAAAGTAGAGCCTATTCTGAGAGATGTAATGACCTGGTGGGCATACATATCTGGAGACAAGATCCTGGCCTTTAAAACACAACTCCTGTTTGAAACAGGTAGAGGTGGCACACTCCTTTAATCCCAGCAGTTGGGAGGTAGAGGCAGGCAGATTTCTGAGTTCGAGGCCAGTCTGGTCTACAGAATGAGTTCCAGGACAGTCAGGGCTATACAGAGAAACCCTGTCTTGAAAAACCAAAAACAGAAAAAAGAAAAGAAACAGGTAGTCTATTTAACCTCCCCATTATGTAGTTCTCTTATCAGACAAATACTACTACTCCCTACTTGTGTACTGTAGTGACTAAATGAGTTTGCCATTTTACAAAGCTTATTTCACTTGTGTACCCTGCCCTTACAAATACCAAAGTCAATAGAACACTCGTGGGAAAACAATGGTGGTGGCCTCTAACTTGCTCATTCATTGGATATATAAAATTGGATGAATATTAAACAGAATATTCTAAAAGTTCACATTTTGTAATTCTCTGGCTGTCTTCTCTGATTACTCAGAGCAAGGATTTTGATGTAAACCTTTTAGCCCCGATATTCCTAGTCTACTGACTTTAACAAAGAAACTGGCATATAAATTAAGGTATTAATGTACATAATAAGGATATCCTTTTTTTTTGTTCTGACTCTTGACAAAACTATTTCTGATCTGAAGTAGATTCTTTTTGCTAAAACAACTTAGATATCACTAGAATACCTCATGGTATGAGAATAGTCATGTGAGGATAAAAGCATATGACATATTGACAATTTGGAAGAATAAAAGGATACAATGTTCATACAGAAAGCCACAGTAGAAAAACGAATTACCTGACACCAGGCTATCATCTTCCCATCATCACTATCACCTAACAATTACTCTGTGTCTAGATCTATAGCAATATATGTCAAAAATCATTTACATGGCTGGGCCAGACTCCATTTTCAATGGTACACAATAGACTAATAAACTACTGGACAGACTGTCTTGATAGAGTAATCAAGCTATCAAGGTTCTAAATGAAGGAACAATGATGAAGACAAACTTCAATTATTAACGTATTTTAGGGAAGAATAGAGGTGAGATTGGTTAACAGACATTTGTATAATTTGATAGCAACACACAAAATTTAAAGTAGAAAAATAAGCCCTAGTTATCAAAGAGAGTATATGCTGAGTAAAGAAAAGGCCATCACATCTTTTCCCATAAGCTGTCTGATAATAGCATGGAACTCGGGGAAGAACGAACACAGTACATCTGCTTGTTATGCTTCAATCCTACTCACTCCGCAATCTTGTATGTGTAAAGGGAAGCTGGTCATATGCAATTTAATTTCTCTATGTCCCTCCCTCCATTCTGACTATTGTAAGGCAGGGTCCTGCTATGTAGTTTATAGTCACCCTGAACTCACTCTGGAGATTCTCCTGTTCAGCATCTCCAGTGCTGGTGTTACCAGCAAGAATGTTAGAGCAGAGAATGGGGTGGAGTGCTATGGAACATGATTTTCTGGACATCAAATGGCTATTCACTCTCGAACTTGCAAAAGCTCTAACTACCCGATGAGACCTGCTCAAAATTAGGTGCATCAATAGATGTCCTATCATAAAGTGGGTAGGACTTCAAAAGACCAGATGATTTGTGGAGTGGTAGTGGGAGGAGACATTTTCTCTAGTGGTACATACTGGTGGAATAAATAAATTTGTACCCACCCATGCTCTTAGAAGCAACCCCAATGAAATTCACTGGATCACCACTACCAACAACCAAATTAAACCAAAATAACAACTAAAATGGAAGAGGAAAGTAAAGGGAGAACTCGCTGGCAAGAAAGGTACATTAGCTGCAATGGCAGGAGGAATGGGAGATGAGTATCCTCAAAGCACTAGTGTACTAGCATACATGTATGAGGAGGGCACAGTGACACCCACTGTCAAAGATACAAATGGTTTTAAATTGTTAGTTTTAATTATGTGCATATGTATATGTAGGCTTGTCTGTGTGCATGTGTATGTGAATGCCTTTGCCTAAAGAATACGAAAGTGTTGAGTCTTCTGGAGTGCTGGGGCTCAAACTTGGGTGCTCTGGAAGAACGAACAGTATGTGTCCTCAACTGCTGAGCCATCATCCACCTCAACAAAAACATTGTGAAAGACCATTTTGTTTTCTCAGTGTACTCAGTTAATATTAATTGACTATGATAGCAAAAAAAAAAAAAAAAAAGACATAATTGAAACATTACTTACATAACTGCGGCTCTTAAATACATCAGATGGACTAGTGCTGAGGATTTTGTCTCCTTCCAAACCAATTACTCTTTTACAGATATTTGATTTTGGATCACTTGGGCTTTTTGCAATTACAATGTCACCTCTGAAGAGAGAAAGAAAGAAAAGTATCAGTATTTTACCAAGCATAACCACATCCATAGGATTGCTTAAAGAATTGTGTAAAATGACCGAAGAAAGACACACCCTTTTTTATCCTTTCATATATTGACCCTCAAATATTTATCATGTCTGTAAACTATTGTAACCGATATTTAGAGTCAGAACATATCAATGTCATAAAATTTCCATATAAAATTACTGATACTCTCTAACATTCTCATGAGAATTATTTTCACCATGTATTATTTCTGTATCCAATTCTAGAGCACCAAAAATGAAGAAACACAATCTACTTTCCAAAAATTCAAAACTAAAGAATAACAATATATGTTATATAATTCATTTAAGTCATAATTTACAGGACAGACTTACATTTGAGGGAAAAACAAGACACAACCAAATAAAACACTAAAAGCTAAGCAAGCATGTACTGTAAAATAGGTATACAATATGAATCGTTACATAAGGAAGAGATAACGTTATACATAGTAGGAGAAAAAAAAAGAGAGCTTTTATTTCAGGCACGATGATACATGCCTGTAAGCGCAAAACCCAAGAAGGAAAGAGTTATAATTTGGAGGAGAGTGTAAACTATAAAGCAAAGTCAAAGGCAATCAGAGCACAGAGTGAAACTATGTTTCAAAACATCCACACCTGCACAACTATTCCGGCCGTGGAGGGGGTGGTAGGAATGATATCCCAACAAAATAGAATGTAATGTATTTTTTCTGCATAAAACAAGGGATATAGAAATTGTGCTAACATTTTTCAATATCTAATATATTTAGTAACTGTAATTCTAAATATAACTTTATATACTTTGATATTATTTATAAAATATATAACAACATAAAAGCCATAATAACACCTAATCACTGGTATTATTATCAAACAGCCAAGGCAAAGCACACCTATTATCCCAGCACTGGGGCGGCTGAGAGAACATCAAGCCCAACTTGGGCTATGCAGTAAGTTTTAGGTAAATCTGGGGTACAAGAAAATATTCTGTCTTAATAAACCAAAACTGAAAAAGAATAAAGAATCCTGACTGCTGCCACACTATGTTAAACAACTTCTAAGTATTTTGTAGCCTCTATCCCAAATTAAGATGGTTGTGGATATTGTTCAATGATAGAACAATACAGGCATACAAGAAGCCCCCGATTTGGTCCCCAGCAACAAGAAAAGGACCAATGATGAGGCTAATTAGTTGTCATTAATAAGATTAGGTTTAAGAAAAGGTAATACAAAATTTTTCCCCAACAGCCAAATCCAGAAGCAATTCCTAAGACACATTTTTATGTAAAAGAATACAGGACACCACTTTATCAGAATTTTAAAGACAATACAAATAGCATCGGCAACAGCGACACCATTGTGAAGCTTCTTTTTCTAAAGCTGAACGTATCAAGCCACTCAGTTACATACCTGGGCCAGAAAAGCAAGGGGTTTGTGTGTTTGGCTGGGTTTTGTTGTTGTTGTTTGAAATGTCAGTGGAACTGTTCACACGAAAGACAATCAAGTGTGTCTTTGAAAGAGGAAATAATCTTCATGGCTTGTTTATGCAGTTGATGTTATTTGATACAACAATATAACACTTAAAGTCTGAACCTAACTAGCAACACTGAAGTCTTAATTTAGTTAGGTTGGTTTTACAGACATCAACATTAATTGAAACTATTAATATATTTCTACTAGTCTAGCTAGATACATACCATAGATAAATCAAAACACATACTCTTTGGACTTCTGTCTTCTTTGTAGGGAGTTTTAAAAACCCACTTAATAACAGAACTGGCACTTAAAATTTCCTTTCCCATTATATTTATTGTTGGGTGTAGTGCTCTGTGACTCTCAGCAGTTGGGAGGCTGAGGCAGAAGGATCACTATGAGTGTGGAGACAGCCTGGACTAGACAGGAAGCTTCATGCTAGCATGGGCTACTCTATCTCAAAATTCCAAAAACAAATTATTAAATTAAAAATATGGTCGTAAACAGCCTTTCTGCCTCCTAGGTGGTGAACAGGCCACAAGTCAGATGTCAATTTGTCACTCACGGCATCACTGCTGTAATGTATAACAGACCTTATAGTTGATGCCCATTAGCTATATGCTATAAGAAATACCAATAGGAGACTGCTTCAAGTATGAAGAATCCCTGAAGCTAATGGACAAAAGACCTGCGTACTTTAGATGCCACATGTACAGACTTTTATTCTTGCACAAAACAGAAGTCTAGCCTTCCCTTATACATAACAGGAGCAATAAGAGTCAGAAATTCATCCCACTGAAATCTCAGTCCTAAGCTACAGCAGACAGAAGGAAGGGAGGAATCTTTTCAAAGCAGTACCAGCTGCCTGCCTTGGTTCTAAGTTATTTTGTTGTTTCATATGACTGCCAGATTCCAAAATACTCTACACACTAATGAGACCCCTGAATGAACAGCGCACAAAATGAAATCTTCAAAGAATCTTAGTTTCCCGAATGTACTTATTTTATTCACCTGACCGCAAAGAGTATTTTAAGTAAAACAACACAGTTATTTATTCAGAAACTCTCAGCTGGTCCAGTTTACTGTTGAGGACGTTTAAGGGTCATGTCACTGGCATGCAGTAGCAACTTGCCTTCATGCTACAGTGAGGGTAGTCACCAGCCTATTTTGGCAAGTCAAAAAGCAAATGGAAAATAACTAAGCTGGTGGTGCAGTTTTATTTTACATTCCCCAAATCTACAAGTATGTTTCTTGAGGTTATTACAGGAAAAAGGTCTGAACAATTTCCCTGGGACTCTATTAGACCGTACAGCTTGACTAGGAGTATTTTGTGTATGGCATCAAGGGTCAGTGAGCGTCCAAAGGAAGAAAAACAGTTTCATACTATTCTCAAGTTTTTAATACTAGGAAATGGACTTCAACAAAGGTGGACCTGCCTCTCTACATTAAATACCAGTAGTGGGAAGCATTTGTAGGCCACAGAGATAAAAGCTGGCTCAGACTTTTTCTAACACTATAAAAACTTTTAGAAAGATACAATTTAGAAAATGTACAAAGTCAGAATTTGGCCTCCATTCAAAAGGAGCTTAAACTTCCAGCATTCCTTGAAATAAATAGCACTTGGTTTTGAGCCACTTGGAACAGAGCTTTGGGAAATTTGGTAACAAGGTATTTTCCAAGTGGTACTCAATAATTTATCAATCTAGAAAACTACACTGGACCAAATTCCTCATTCTCAGACACATATAAAGCCATAATTTACAAATCCCTGGATGATTTTCATGTTTCTGTACAGAAAATAAGCAGGATGGACATCAATACTAACTACAACACCGGTGTGTGGACAATATACCATAAGGCTCTAACTTCTGAATTAAAACATTTTAGGGACCTACAAAGAGAATGAGGCTTTCACATATATTCTAAAAAGGACTGTTGATTGTGCTGAACGGCAAGTGAAAAGACACAGTGACCACAGACACTGTACATGTTGACTATTTAAATGTTCTCAACTAAACAGAAAACATTCAAGATTGTTGTCTACTTATTACCCATAAAAGGATTTTTTAACACAAAGTTCAAAATTACTGAAAAATACAGTTTATATACAATTCACTATAATTATATTCATGATATGATAGAAATTTACCTTTGGATGCCATAAAAATGTCGGCTAAGATTTTCTGCAAAGACAATATCTGAATTTTGAATTGTGGGTTCCATTGATGGTCCAGAGCACTGAAAAGAAAGGCAACCTTCTGAACTCAAATCTCTTTTAAATTTGCAGATACCATTTGGGCAGGCTTAGTAGAAGAAAAATGGATAAATGATCTTCTTAAAACAGACCACATTTTAATCGTTTGACATTACTTTATAAGACATACACAAAATAACAGTATCTCTGCTTCTAATTTTTGCCCACCCTATAGTCCTGAACTCCATGAGGAGCACGGAGCCCTGTCTCAGTTTCCCAGCTATGTAAGTCTCCACTGTCAAGAGAATACTCAGCATAATGTTAATGCTTGATACATATTTGTTGCATGAATGATAGACTTCCTTGGTTTTCTCAAACATCTCTAGGGCCCATTGTGAAAAATTTTAAAGCAACTTTACATTGTTCACTCTCTGAGAACTGACATCCTTCTTCCTCTCCCAGGCAAATGCTTACTTAGTATGATGGGGCTGCATCTTATATTCTCTACTGAAAAACACCAACACAATGAGATGTACTTTAAAGACATTAGCATCTCTGTATCTGAAAAGAACAATCTTGATTTATGCCTAACACTGGAGTAACAATTGCCACTTAAAATATAAACAACAGTCTCTATCAATTATCTCTTTTACTCAAAAAAGACAAAATCATAAACATTTAAATAAAATAATAAATAATAATGAAGTTTGCTTCTAAAAGTACTAGTGTCATTGTCAAGACTTAAGGGGCCAGGCAGTGGTGGCGCACGCCTTTAATCCCAGCACTTGGAAGGTAGAGGCAGGCAGATTTCTGAGTTCAAGGCCAGGCTGGTCTACAGAGTGAGTTCCAGAACAGCCAGGGCTACACAGAGAAACCCTGCCTCAGAAAAGAAAAAAAAAAAAAAAAAGAAAGAAAGAAAAAAAAGATTTAAGGGGAAAGAGTATTAGGTATGTAAAAACAACAGCCCAAAAAAACTATTGGCTGTCTGGTCAGCCAAATATTGTTTCACTTCCATAACAAATATTTGAACATTTTGAGTTTTCAGATTTGTGATGTGATTTCAGATTTCCTTTTGGGGGAAAGCCAACCAATGTTTACTACTGATCTTATTAGAGTAATTATTAGCTTTAATAACAATTATAAGTAATTTTAAACTCATTCTTTGTCTTGAATCTACTAACTATAGGACTTGGAATGAGTTAGCTTTCTGAGCCTGGGAGTTTCCTCTTGAGTAGAATGAATTCCTTACACAAGGGCAACAGACAATGTAACGTAAGAAGTTGACAGCATCGACTATTTCCTAGAAAGCACAACACCACTCAGATGATAACTATTTATATTCAGGTTATCAAGAAGATTGTTTGTGCCCTGCTGAACACAGAACATAAAAATAAGGATTCAATGGTTTTTACATTTTACTCCGGTGCAGGTGCAAACATGCTCTTTTGCTTGTTTGTTTGGCTATATTACTTCTTATCATTACTCTGTGTGTGTGTGTGTGTGTTTGTGTGTATGTGTTCTTGCCACAGACTGCCTGCAGAGTCAAAGGACAACTTGTGAGAAATAGTTCTTTATCTACCATGTGGTGGCATCAGACTTGGTGGCAAGCACATTACTAGCTGGGCTCTCACTGGCCCTGGTTTTTGTTTTGTTTTGTTTTTCTTCTTCTTCTTTTTATAATTAGGTATTTTCTTCATTTACATTTCCAATGCTATCCCAAAAGTCCCCCATACCCTATCCCCCACCCCCTACCCACCCACTCCCACTTCTTGGCCCTGGTGTTGCCCTGTACTGAGGCATATAAAGTTTGCAAGACCAATGGGCCTCTTTCCAATGATGGCCAACTAGGCCATCTTCTGATTCATATGCAGCTAGAGACACGAGCTCCAGGGGGGGTTATTGGTTAGTTCATATTGATGTTCCACGTATAGGATTGCAGATCCCTTCAGCTCCTTGGGTACTTTCTTTAGCTCCTCCATTGGGCCCTGTGATCCATCCAATAGCTGACTGTGAGCATCCACTTCTGTGTTTGCTAGGCCCCAGCATAGTCTCTCAAGAGACAGCTATACCTGGGTCCTTTCAGCAAAATCTTGCTAGTGTATGCAATGGTGTCAGCGTTTGGGGGTTGATTATGGGATGGATCCCCGGGTATGGCAGTCTCTAGATTTGAGACAAGGTTTGTTTTGATTTGTGGCTGAGGATGGATGGGTATCAGATATTTGTGACAGAGTCTTATTATGCATGCCAAGGTGGACTTGAACTCAGTATGGAGCCTAGCCCTACCTTGAATTCACAATCTACTGCCTCAGTGTCTGGACTACAGGTGTGTGTCACTACACCCACATCTAAACACACCTTTTATCTCAATATTTAGAAAGATTTTATGTTTTAGTTTTCATGAAATGACTTCAAGCAATTTTTAAAAAAGTTTCCTTCCATTAAAAATGTTTTATTTAAAAATGAAAATCCTAAATGTAGAAACTTACCATTACAACACCACCAACATATTCAAAAGCACAATGAGCTATACAGCCATACTGAATGGTATAGCCAGCAAGTCGAAAAGCCTTTCCCAGAACACCACGAAGCATACTTTGATGTCAACTCTGCCACCACCAGCCTGATAGTGAATTTCAAAGAGTTTTTGATTAGCATTTCTTAAAACAATTCAGAAAGAAACCTACTGTTAAATATCTCATTAGACATACAATGAACTAACTGTAATCAGTGTAGTTGACACAAATCAGTCTATTTCACTTGTTACTGATCATATAAGTGACGGAGTTCATGCCTTAAGATAACCAACATCTCATAAAACCACCCCATAACCTCATTTCTAAGGAAAAGGAAAAGGTCCTGGTAAGGATAGCCATACCAAAACAGTTCACTCAATCCTTAAAATCTTTAAACACAACCTCTAAAATCATATAGAAAGCCACTACTAAACTTGAATGAATCTGCCCTCCCCCTCCCACTGTGACACACTCACACACACACACACTCACACATACAGAGAGACAGAGAAGAGAGACAGTACCATTATTCTTCTATTATATGTCTCTCTCCTCCTTATTTAACAGCTGGGCTTAAGTCTATGTTTAAAATTATTAATAAAAGCCAGGCCATCCTGGTGCACACCTTTGGAGCTATAAGTTCGAGGCCAGCCTGGCCTATACAGTGAGTCCCAGGACACAGAGCAAGCCTGTCTCAGAATAAATAAATAAATAAAATCTTAATAACATCTGACTTTGCTTCTTATCCATGTATGCTGAAATCCTTTTCCGTAACACACAAATCCCAGCTTCGCCTGGGGGAGGTTTCAGAGTCCCAGCTGTAACACGCAGTACCACAGTGCAGGGTCTCCTACTATTGCTGGCAGCTACTGACTACTAATTTAATTAACCCACAAGTACTATGAAATACTATATACAAATACTATCTATTTTAGTGTGTGTATAGGTACGTGTGTGTACACATACACACTCTCATACACACACTTGCATGTCAGTGTGGGCAGATGCATGCTGTGACAGATATGAGGAAGTCAGGAAACAATTTTCAGGAGTAAGTTTTCTCCTTCCACCTTGGGTTCTGGGTTTCAAACTCATGTCATCTGGCTTTTGTGGTTCAACAAGCCCTTTTATCTGCTGAGCCATCAATACTATAGATTTTTAAAGCTATTCCAATTTTAATTTAATTAAATTGAAACATTTCCCAGTATCTACTCCCTCCCTCTGAATGACTCCTTACAACTGTTTCCAAAACTGTTTCCTTCCCAGAACTCAAGTCCTTGACCAGCACAGTCCCTACCAGCCCTGATGAGGTTCAGGATGGTCAGCCATATCTGTGTGTCTTCCTAAGTCCTGACTCAGAAAAGCAGGTGCCTTTTTCTTTTTTCTTGACTCTTCTTTCTGATGCTGGCCAGAGCCTAAGGGTGCCTCTTCTGGTACTTTCTGATGTCCTTTCTCAAAACCTCCTCTCCTTGTCATGTGGCTGCTTGTCCAACCTCCATGCCAGCTCAATTGAAATGGTTCGGCTTTTCCAGTGCCTCCATTCTCATCTTAAAGCAGCTGCTGAGATTACAGGCACCTTTGGTTTTTTTCTTTTAAATTCTAATAAGATTTCCCTCTTTTAATAAACTTTAGCTTTGGTTTACTTCCAAACATTTCCTGACTTTTTTTCTCTAATAGGTGGAAAAAATGAACCACCACTACTGATCTCCTAGATGGTATCACAGCTTCATAAAGAGAATCTTACACTCAAGACCCTATGTTATTTACTCTTCATTTGGCAGTTCATATCTACTCTTCATAATATTTCATATGATAAACTCAGCATGTCTGTCAAACATTTGATATGATCAAACTTGAGGAGGAATTTGGGGGAACCTGACTTACATACAATAAGTCAGAAGTAAGGGAGGCCTTGTGAGGAACTAGCATTTGAAATGGCAGAGGCATAGAGGACTAAGTCTTTGACTTGTGGAATAGGAAGCTACTAGCTCTAGGTAGTATCAAAATTGAGAGGAATTAAAGGATGGCGAGGTGGTATCATATATCCATGAACAGAAGCATTGTGTAGAGAGGGGAAAAGAATATATTTTCCTCAGAATATCCATAATCTACTGATGACCTTGCCTCCATTTTGAAGGCAGGAGCCATTATGCTGTATTATTAATAATAAATTTCCATTTTATTCAATTTATTTAAATTTCCAAGAGCTGAGTAGCTGTTCTTAAGTCTGTTTCATGGAGCCTGACCTGCCCCAACTCATGACCTTGACTTGGTTTTGAGAATACCCTACCCCTCCTGCCTAATCACCTGGCCACCATATGGTATTTTTGGAGATTTCTCTGTATTTCCATATTGTTCCACTGTACTCTGTAAACCTTCTTTGCAACTATCCTGATTTTACTCCATAGAAGGGGCCCCAACTCAGAGATGTTCTCTTTAACCCCACTTAAGATCTTGGCCAGATCTTGGGTGCACCCCAATAAAAACTAAACTTTCTTCAAATTTGTTCAATAAGACATGAGGTGAACAAAAACAACAATGAACACAGACATGCCAAAGTTGATACTCACAAGTATCAAAATACAAAAGAATTACAGGCTACTAAGGAATGCTGAGAGTGGCAGACATAGTTGTCCACAGGGAAGAGCATATCAGTCAGTTAACCAATATCAAATGGTTAGCTCTGAAAGCATATATACAAGTCTGTTTTATACATTATACAGACCGAGCAGATTATATTAAAATATATTTGTATGTATATATATGTATATACACATATGCATGTAATTATAATTAATGAAAGCAGAGGCCATGAATTTGAAAGGGAATAAAGATGGGTATATGGGAGGTTTTGGAGGAAGGAAAGGGAGCGAGAAATGATAATATGATCCCCCAAAAGAAAAAAAATTCCCCTCCCCCTCAAAGTTCCTATAATTGCATGCAAACAGAACAGGCTGCTTGAGGGAACCTTTCCTGAGCCTTAACCATCCACATTTGACATAGAATAATCCAAATCTTGCTCCATTAGAGTTTTGGTATCCAATAAAAGGTCCTTTAAATGATTCACTAATGTCAGTGGAGGTTCTCACCTTGGTGTAGGATGATTGCTGCTGTCTGTTAAGTCTCAAACACTGGGACAAATAGCAGAGGTGCCTATTTAACATATCAAAGTGGGCCTGGGTGACAGGTTCTCCAAGCAACCTTCTATCCACCTGTTATAGGGTATGGCTGACATACCCCACTCTCTATCTCAAACTTTCCAGCTCAAGGGTGGCTACTCTTCCTCTAGAGGCTCTTCCCTATATAATCAAGCCATTTTGGTAAATGCTTACCTAACCTGCTCCCCCTGCCCTTTTTTTAACCTTCTGTACGCTTGACTGCTGCACCCACCTGGTTCCTTTCTCTCCCATCTCCCTTGTCCTCCCTACTCTCTTCACACAGCTCAGTGTCATGACCACTCTGGACTCTCCCAAATGTTTCTGCCTCTGGCTATGTCGTCCCTTTCACCTAAAATAAACTTTCTCCTTCACTATACCAAAGCAGTCATGACCTTCCTGTTTGTTTGTTTTTTTTTCATTTGACTGCTGCTGCCCAAGGGTATAGTCTCTATTTAAGGATAAATGCTTTCATGTGAAGGAAGGCCTATATCAGGAGACCTGGCCCAGCTACTGCTAGACTCCAAAGCAAGTGCAGGTTTAAAATAAGGACTCATCTCTGTGCTTTTAGCTTTTAGGTGGTAAATTAGATAATATTAACTACTTCTGGAGTATTTAATATGCTTTAATGTACCAAACTAAAAGAAAAGTCAATGCTTTTTGGAAAGAGCAATTTCTGAGTGCCTATTATAATATCACATCAATAAAAATAGACCAGAGCCAGACATGGTGTTGTATTCTTTTAATTCTATCACTTAAAAAGTAGAAGCAGGAAGATCTCTGTGAGTTGAGGCCAGCCTGGTCTACATAGTGAGTTCTAGAACAGCCAGAACTGTATAGAGATACTGTCTCAAAGAGAAAGACACTAGGGGTGGGGGTGGGGGTGGGGGGGAGAGACAAAGAAAGAAGAAAAACATTTAGCAAGGCAAGGTAGCACACTCAGGAAGCAAAAACAAAGAGATTACTGAGAGTTCAAGGCCAGTCTGACCTACATAGTGCTTCCAGGCTAGCTAGAGGTCCTTACATACAGGCCTAAGAAAGAAAGGAGGCTAGAGAGGGACAGAGGGAGGTAAGAGAGGAGGAAGGGGTGGGGGGCAGAGAAGGGAAGGAAGCAGAAAAGGAAAAAAGAGACCAAGCAAACACTATCCTGAACAAAAGATCAAAGTGAACATTGTAAACAGAAAAAACTGATCCTACTATTCAGTCTCCATCATGAGGGATGCTGCCGCTATCTAAACGATGCTTTTTCCAAAATATACCTAGTTTAGATTCAAGATATTAGACATATCTACACAGTCCACATATCCAAGACAACAAGCTTGAAGATTCAAAAAAAAAAAAAAAAAAACCCAAACCCCATACATTTAATGAAAGGGGAGAAAAACAGCGTCGAGCTCCTCAGTGTGCCCTATCTGCAGCATTCCTGAGACCACAGCCCTTGGAAACTGAGGGAGAAGAACTGGACTGAATTTGAAGCCTAACTGGACACATGACAAAGACCAAGACATCCTGGGCTACAGAACAAGATGCTTTGTCAAAAGATAAAAGGGAAAAAAATGAATAAAAGAAAAACAAAACAGAAAATAGGTAGAATACTATTGTAAAGTGCACAGCACTCAAGTACAATGTAAAAGCCTTAATTTTAGCCAAGAAAGAGAAGCTCAATCTATAAAGAACATTATCAGAACTCCTCGGGAAGTGATACTGTGAACAAAAATATGGTTTTGTGTAACCCAGGCTACCTTCAAACTCATTAAGCAGTCAGGAATGACCTTGAACCTAATTCTGCCTCCTTCTCCCAAGACCTAGGATTATAAGTATGTGCTACCAAGTCTGTATAATATTAATTTTTTTCTCTTTTTTCCTTTTGTTGGAGAGGGAGTGTTGAAACAGTCTTAATCTACAGTCCAGGATTTTCTTCAACTAAAGCTGATCGTCCTGTCTCAGCCCTCCAAGTCCTTTGATTACTGCTACGTATCAAACTCAGCCAAACATCAAATTCCTTAACATCATGCTAGACAGAACACTGTTTATAGTAGGCTAGCACTGATTATTTAGGATAACTCTCACATTTGCCATATCTTTTCATATAGTTTACTTCTATTGCTGATTATGTATATAAATAAATAAACAGATATAAAAAGTTCCTAAAAACCTATGTGAATGTGTGTGTTTTTGTGTGTGTGTGTGTGTGTGTGTGGTGTGTACTACCTAGTTTGATGTCAACTTGACAGAAGCTAGTGTCATCAGAAGGGGAAACCTTAATTGAGAAAATGCCTCAGGCTGTAGGACATTTTCTTAACTAGTGATTGATGGGGGAGGGGCCCGCCCAATGTGTGTGGTGCCTTCCCTGAGTCTTCAACTCATAATTCACTTGCCTCAGCCTCCTAATTGTTGAGATTATGTATGTGAACCTTTTTAGACAAACTCTTTGTGCAACAAAGAGTGTCTTCATGTCTTAATTCATTCAACAAATTTTAATCACACTACTCTGTGTTCCAAGCCTAACAAACTTACGTTCATTCAGCAGTGTACAATGGTGAACAATCTTCAGGAAGCTTATAGTTTACTGGAGCAGATAGCATACACACAAAGAACACAAAAGAATAAATATATTAAATGAGTTCTTTAATGAAAAACTATGATAAAATAACTGGAAACAATAAGTCAACTGTCTATGATGTATCAGGAATGAGTTCTCTAAGAGAAATGCCATCAATATTAGGGTCTAAGAGAAAAGAAAATATAGGAAAATTATAAGCAGACAACAGCAAGCATGTGATCAAACTGAAAAGAAACTGATCAATGAAAAATGAAAACGATACTCAAGTGACAGGTCAATCAAAGTCTCACAGAAATTGGGATTTTTATCCCAAGAGTAATAGGAACCCACTGACCAATTTTAAGCAGAATAATACGACTGTTCTGACAATTTTTAAGACTGTTCTGCTGTTATGTAGAGAAGGACTGCAGCGAGGATGAGAGCAGAAATGTGCACGGGGCAGTGGGCAGGCAAAATGCATTAGCACATGTAATTAATGGTAACAATGGAGATGAACCAAAACTGGGAGATTTGAGAAAATCTGAAGGGAAAATAAATGGAAAAGAACAAGAAAGAATCATGGATGGCTCAAATTCTAGGTCTATGAGATAAGTGGATGTCTATCTATACAGGTTACACATATCCTCATTTGGGACAGAAAAATCCAAGCACCATGGTAGCCATGTTAAATTTTATATATTTGTAAAATATATAAAATGATGTTTATGAGACTTAAAAATCTAAAGAAGGTTTTAGAAAAGAAAGAATTGGAAATATGATTCAGTTTTCAATGAGGATTATATTCTTCACTAAACAACAGAAAACTAAAATAATAACTTAAAGGTCTGTTTTCTATTAACAGTAGCAGTTATAGCCAGTTTAGAGGCAGAAATAACCAAGAACAAAGAAATAATGAGACTTAACTCTCTGTCAACCTAGATTTTTTTTACTGTTTTTCGTTGGTTTGTTTGTTTCCAGGAATAGATGCTTTCATTCTACCTGCATTTAAGTGGCCAAAAACATATTAAAAAGTCTAAGAGGTGCTCCAAGAATCATATTTGTAGCATAACTGAACCTTTAAAATTCATGTAAAATATCACTTTAAAAGAAGAAAAAATAAAGAATACTAAAAATGTTTAAGAAGTATATAGATAAGCCGGGCAGTGGTGGTGCACACCTTTAATCCCAGCACTTGAGAGCTAGAGGTAGGTGGATTTCTGAGTTCGAGGCCAGCCTGGTCTACAAAGTGAGTTCCAGGACAGCCAGGGCTACACAGAGAAACCCTGTCTCAAAAAACCAAAAAAAAAAAAAAAAAAACCAAAACAAAACAAAACAAAAAAAACTATATAGACATGGACATGGAGATAATATATACATTTACTCCGAAAAAAAAGTTTAGCTATGGCAAATATAAACCCTAGTGCCAGGAATGGGCAACTTCTCAGCAGTTGCTGGCCAATTGGGTCCCACAGGCCACCAAACATTACAGGATATTGCTATTGAAATAATCTCCAGTTGAAAGTAAGACAGTATGACCTTATTGCTGAAGATGCAATCACATATATCATCAAGTATGGAAAAATCAAGTGTTTGCAGTCCTGAACCATCCTTATTGGCTAGATGTCACAATGCTAAAAGATGCTATGTAGGCTATCAGAGGACAGCAATCATCAATCTTACACAACTGTGACCCCTGAGCAAGAGTAATTCACAATAGTGATATAAATGTTATAGGAGTAACTAACCATTTCTTGGTTAGCTTTAAGGCCACCTTCCCCTGGCACCGTTATCATGTCAAGTACCTGTGCCTAGATTGGACACAGGCCCTAAAGGAGAGCCTGGTACTATTATTCTACTAAATAGAGAAAGTATTAAAATGACTCCTAATGACTTAGTATTATATCCATACATTAATGCATCTCTTAACTCTCATCAGACACATTTCTTGTAGACAATACTGTGACACAGAGATGGAAAGCTGGTCAGTGTGCAAAAAACAAGAGACTGCAGAGTGGTTGGCCCTACACAAGAGATACATATCACACCCTCTCCCCCAAAGCTCAGTCATCATCATAGAAGAGGGGGTGGAAAGATTTTAAGATCCAGAGTGGCAGATGATTACATGAAACCAGACACACCAGGAATGAAATACACATGAACTCACAGAGATTATAACAGCATGTATGAGACCTGAGCAAGTTCAAGGCAGACAAATCCAAGAATGGAAGTGGGACACAGGCACAAAGACTAATATCCCCTGGCTGAAAAGCTATAATATTTGATAGCTGAGAAAAAGAAAGGAATTTTGTTTAAGGTAGGCAAGAATGAGTTTGGGTTTTTGGTTGGTTGATTTGGGGTTTTTGTTGTTGTTGTTGTTGTTTTAAAATCCCAGGGATTGATAACTTGTTTTGGGTAGAATTAAAATGGAGAGTTAATAGATTTTAGCATCATCCTTGGCCTCTAGCTATCAACAGTCCTTTCATTCCAATCTGTGGTAAGTCAAAATGTTTCCTAACATTTCTTCATGCCCCCTAAGATACTGAACTATCATAGTTGAGAACAGCTACAGTGAGGGGAAAAAAGGACGAGTTTATGGGCAAGCAGAGTTTTATTACAAACTTGGAAAGTGTGGTGGTTTGAATGAGAAAGGAGCATAGGGCATATATTTGAATGCTTGGTCCCTATTTAGTGGAACTGATTGGGAAGGATTAGGAGATAGCGCATTGGTGGCGAAAGAGTGTTACTGGAGGTGTGGAGGTGTGTGTGTGGGGGGTGCTTTGAGGTTTCAAAAGCTATTTAGTTACTTATTTTCTGTCTGTCTCTGTCTCTCTGTCTCTGTCTCTCTTTCTCTGCCGCATGCTTATAGATCAAGATATAAGCTCTCACCTACTGTTCTACTCCAATGACTGCCTGCCTATTGCCATGTTCCTTGCCATTATGGTCAAGGGCTCACCTTATGGAATAATGAACCCCCCAAAATGTTTTCTTTCTTAAGTTACCTTGATCACAGCAATAGAAAAGTAACTAAAACAAGAGTTAGTAAAATACTCTGAAGAGACACAGAGAGGGGGGATCATAAGACCAGTGGTGAGAGAAAGAAAAAGTGGTAAGACAGAAAGATAATTATTGAACAAGTCAAGCAGAAGAACTTCTCTGCCAGTTGTGACAGTAGCTACAAAAGGCTAATTTCTCACTAAAAACAAAGCAACTACAGAAACTGAATATGTTATACAGAATATTTCTTTAAAAGTATGAGGTATGAATACAGAGGACCCGAGAGGGGATCATCCTAGACTGTACAAATGAAGAAGGGGACTAAGCGCAATCACAGCATTTGTTGTTCTGCTTCCTAACTGTGAATGTCATGTTACCAGCTAATTTCAGCTCCTGTCTTCATGACTTTCCTACTATGATATACAGTGCCCTGAGCTGTGAACCACAACAAACCCTTTCACCCTTAAGTTGTTTTTGTCATAGTATCTTATCACAGCAACAGAGAAAGGAGCAGGGGAAAGAGGAAGAGGGACATTAAATAATCCAGTGAAAACATACACTGTTTTTATCAACTCATTAGATTGTCATTTCTTGGCAATTATCAACAATGTTTCCATAAACTTTAATGTTTAATGTGCCTGTTCTGTGCAGAAACATTTCTTTTTTCAGTTCTTTCTAGTGAAACTGTGGCTACATAGTAATGCTTTGCTTCTCAAAACACCTGCAACCTTTTAGTTAGTTAGTGTTTTTTTTTACTTTTATTTTTTAGGGGAAATATATGTATATTTCAGTTTCTCTACACATTTAACAATACCTCATAATATCCATGCTTTTCTTATTGTCACCTTAATAAACACGAATTGATATCTCAACTGTGACAATGATTTTCACTTAGTTAATAAATAACATTAAGTATATTTTTCCTATGCATATTGCCCATTTGTCTATCTTTGAAAAAAATTGGTTTTTAAACCATTTATCCACTTTTATAATTTTAACTTTAAATGTAGTTGAATCAAAGAGTTTAAGCATGTTATGAAATACTCTCACAATCCAAATATTTGTAAAGCTGAGGCAGGATGATCCTGAATTCAAGGCCAGGATGAGAAACAGTGAGACACAGTGAGACTCTGCTTCAAAATAAAACTCAATATAAATTATTATATAAATTTACTAAGAAGATTAGATTCAGGCTAAGAAAAGATGAAATGAACTAGTATGTAGATTGGGAACTAAAATATGAAAACAGGTAGACAATGAAGGAAACAAGAAGTACCAGAAATCTAAAGGAAAGAAGACGGTAGAGCACAGGCTGGTTTGAGGCCCTGTGTCCACTTCTACCCTTGGGATAGCCAGACCCATTTCACACCACCAGGTTGGACTGGAGGGAGCCAGGCATGTGGGTAGAGGCAGGATCTTGTTTGGTGTTGAGTGCACTGGCGAAGAACACACACACACACACACACACACACACACACACACACACACACACACACACAATGGAACAGCTTCTGAGAACTGGTTCCATTTATTGGAGGAACAAAGGCTATTTAAACCTTTGGGGAGTGTACATTATTGGCTAAGGCCAGGGTGCTAGGGATGCTTCATTTGCATGAACAGGAATTCCAGGTGGTGTTGGAAGTTACTTTATAAGGGGAATGGAAATTTAACCTGGTTACCAGCTATAAAACCCCCTCTGGGGAGACAAGGATCAGGGGCACAGGGCTATATATGCAGGTACATGCAGGCCTGGGGGGATGGGACAGCAATCCTACTCCTGCCAATCTCAGGACGAGATTTCTGGGGTTTGGAGACCCTTCAACCCCACTGTTGCTCCAGGCCTATTCCCATGACTCCCTGGGTCTACAATGGTGAATTTTATCAACTTGGCACAATATAGAATCACTTACAATTCTCAATGAAGGACTGTCTAGACTAGGCTGGCCTGTGGAAATGTCTGTGGAAGGTTGTGTTGATTATATTGAAGTGGGAAAATATGCCCATTGTAAATGCCACCATTCGCTCATCTCAGACCCAGACCATGAGTGTAGTAGAGAAGGGACTCAGATGTTGGCAGCTTTTTAGTCTTGTGGAAAAGTAAGGTAGCAACTGTCTCACATGCTTTTGTTTTCTCAATCATGAGCGGAGATCAAGAATTCCTGACATAAAGTCAACTAGTAAGCTAAGAGTTAGTTAGCTACCGATGTGTTGTTTCTAGCATATGACCACTGTAACAAATTACCATAAATCTAACAGCATAAAACAATACAAATATATAAATGCACAGCCTGCAGGTCACAATTATACAATGAATCTCATTGGTTAAAACCAAGGTGTTAACAAGGCTCGTCTTTGCCAGATGTTTTAGGTAAAAATCCTTGGCTTTTACCAGCATTCATTGGCTCAGAGTTCCTTTCCTTTACCTTCAAAGCTTTGCATTTCTCCATCACTCAATGGTCTCTCCCCATTCTCTTACTTACAAGGACACTTATAACTATATTCATCTCACAGTAATCTACGATGATCAATGTTCTTGCTTTAATCTTATCTTCAAATTCCTTTTACCATGAACAATAAAGTGTTCTCAGGTTCAGGGATTAGGAGATAGGTCTTTGGAAGGCCATTATTCTACTTATCTCATCAGGATACTAACACATGAATATAGAAATTATCCAAGTGTATCCCCGCAAATCAGAACATGGCATCAACTGGCAACCTTTTGAAATATAAAGTCAAATTATTGGAGGCAATCTCAAGATATATTATCACATACTTTGGGAATGTGGCTCAGTGTTCTATATGAACAAGTTCTCCATGTGACTCTAAAGCAAAGTAACATTTGAAAGGCACTGTTATAAATTCTCAAGGAGGCTAATGGCCACATCTAGCCTCAGAAACCTTGTTCATCTATTCACTACCATAAGCTACATCCTTTACCATATCCTAGCTGTGGTGTGGGTAGAAGTGCGGAGCATGAGCATTCAAAACTGACCCTAGGGTGCTAAGCACCCACCACTGAGGTACAGCCTCAGATACTTTGACGTCTTTGCCTCTGAAGCACATCCTCACTAATTTGTTGAGGCAGGCTGGCCCTGACTCACCTTGTAACCCAGGCAGGACTCAAATCTGCAAATTTCTTGCTTCCACTTCCCAAGTAGCTGAGATTACAGACTTGTGCCTTGAAGGCTGTGCTTCAAAATTCTAATTCTACCTAAGAAACAAAAAATGGTATCTTTTATTCCCTATTATATGTTCTAAAACCTAATGTCATTAAGATAATGAATCAATTCCTTTAAAGAAGAACATACATAGATGCTTTATTAAAATAATTAGTGAGAAAGCTAAGAAAAACAAAGTGTTCATAAATGGTGACTGTCACTTAATATAGCAAGAGATATGCAGAACGATCTTCCCTAGTAATATAGCAAAATTCAAGTAATGTTGGTCAGAAGGAAGAAAGGCTGTGTCTTTCTATGTTAGTCTACATTGCTGATAAGAAGATCTGTAAGTATGCTGGAGCACACAGTTCATCAGTTTCTGTTAAAATATATATGAGGAAAATGCCAGGTATCAGAATAACAGCAAGTCCTTATGTGGTAAGGTCTGCTGTGTGCCAGGCACTCCTGTAATTGCTTTACAGAGGCTAACTTGCCCAATATTCAGGAATCTCATTTTACAGATGAAGAAACCAAGGCACAGAGATTCTGAGAACTACTCACGTAATTCAGAGCACATGGAGGAGCCATTTGGCTTACATTCTCCTCTGATGCTATATATACACCTCTCACTTTTAGTGAAAGAAGTGCTTTGGCAACTATCAGATATATGGGAATAAAGAGTGACATGGAGAAAAGAGAAGTTGGACTTGACAGTAAAACCAACAACAAAAACTGAACAAAGTGAATTGCAGAAGCAAGACACAAGAGATTCCTTTATTTAGGTGTTTGGAAGCACTGGCACTAATTCTACAATCCTAATATAGACCAAAGGGCTGAAATAGACTGAGTAATTCCAGACTTTCCAAAGCTATAAATGGCCCATAAAGGATGAATTAGGTATAGAATTCTTTGAGAAGGCATTTTGTATCAAACACGGGGAACTTTTCAGTGTTAAATACTGAAACTACAGGTTTCTGAGCATTTTAGCAGCCAACTAAAGCAATGATTAATATTGTTTTGTTAGCATTACTGCACTGATATAAGAAGAGGACTTATTGCAAGTTATAAAAATATTAGTCTTGGCCAAAAGCTAGCAGGGTGTGGTGGATCTCAGTCCTGGAGAAGTGGAGGTGAGCAAAGCATGAGACCCAGAAACAACACTATTGCTGTATTTACTTTCATTTGGGCCAGAAAAACAAGTTATTTTGACATATCTGATATGAAGTTACTTTAAAAACCACATTTTCCCATAAAAAGATGAATATGAAGCAACTGTAAGATATATGTCCACTTATGATCCTAACTGGAGGTTGCTTTGACAAGGAACAAAGGCTCATCAAGATACATGAGTGCTGGATAGTACATACTGTGCAATGGCTCAGTCACTCACATTCACACAGCAGCCTCTCCAATAACACAATTCAAACTCCTGGGATAGCAAAATCACCCTTAGGACTGCTCATGAATTGACCAAATCTATAAATGTTAAAATTAACTGTAAGATTTGCCCAATTTACTTCTCATGTTCAAAAACTACAAATTCGGAACACTCTGATTCCACAATCTATGAGGATTTTATTAAGCCTTTTTATTTTATTCCAAGAGGGAAAAAAAAATTCCAGCATCCTTCTCAGGTTTAAGGCAATGAACACTCTTCATTTTGTGTGAAGCATCAAAATAACCTCATACCAACCAATTGGCCCTAGTAATGATTCCCTGCAAGCAAAGAGACAGTTTTAACAAGCCTTAGGAAAAAAGCCCCAAAAAGGTCTTTGGCTGACATTAGAGGCATAGAGGTGTGTTCCACATTTTCAGAAACATAAAATTTAATCTTTCTTATTTTAAAGTGTCAGCTTTGGAGTGATTCTATAAATTTTCCTCATCAGTTAAGACTTATAATGAGATATATAATAGACTACTTCAGTCACTTTCCTCAGTCTCCATGTGGGTCTTCCAACAACTGGAGAGGGGGCTGTCCCCAAAGCTGTAGCCTGATTGTGAAATCCCCAACAGGGCTGCCTTCTCTGGACCCAGTGGGAGATGATGCCCTAATCCTGCAGAGAGTTGAGGCACCAGGGAGGGCCCACCCTCTCTGAGGATAAAAGGAGGATGGGGGAGGGACATTGTGTGTGTGGTGGTGGTAGGGGCGGGAACAGGGGCAGCAGGGGCAGTGTTTGGAATGCTGCTCTGTTAAATCTAACATCCCTTTAAATATACCTTTCATTTCTTGTACTTTATATTCCATTATTTTATATCACAAAATACCTCAGCTCTTACTTACATCATTGTGTCATCAATGCTGCAAATTAAATTAGCATCTACCTTTTCAAGATGAATCAAATGTATAAATTACCAACTGAGTGCTACACTCAAGTAAGCTGTATTCATGGAAAAGAGTGTGTACCGTTGGGAATGCCTGACATGCGCATGTTGAATTTTGTTAAGATGCACTTATTTTAGGTCTTCTTAAGGAAAAAAGAAATTATAACAATGCAAATGACACCTAAAATTGAAGAAGAAAAGGAGACTAACTCTGAAGAGCCACTTAATAAATAGCTTATCCCATTTCCTGGTTCCCCTCTGAAAACCCCCATCCCATTCCCTCTCCCCTTGCTCACCAACCTACTCACTCCCACTTCCTGTCGTGGTGTTCCCCTACACTGGGGCATGGAGCCTTCACAGGACCAAGGGCCTCTCCTCCCACTGATGCCCAACAAGGCCATCCTCTGCTGCATATGCAGCTGGAACCATGAGAACCTCTATGTGTTTTCTTTGATTGGTGGTTTAGTCCCTGGGAGCTCTGAGGGTACTGGTTAGTTCATATTGTTGTTCCTCCTATGGGGCTGCAAGGGGTTCCTTCAGCTCCTTACGTTCGTTCGTTCGTTCTTTCTTTTTTCCTTCCTTCTTTTCCTTCCTTCCTTCCTTCCTTCCTTCCTTCCTTCCTTTTTTCCTTTTATTAATACATTTTTAAAAAGGAAACTTATAGATTTTTCTCTTAAAGATGATACTTTAAAAAAAAAATCACACAGTATTATTAACTAGAACTGATGTATTATTATCCGAGATGATGGGAAACTACCTGACCTATACAAGTAATTTCATGATGATGGAAGAAAGATTTCAGTCCTTTATTTTATGGACAGCTTTTTCTCACAATAAAATTTTAAATAAATAATTTTTCAAGTAGAATACAGTTTAGGTGAAATAGTGTGAGCTTTCCCATTCATGTCAAACAGAGAAAAATGAAGAAGCACACTTACAATGTAGTAACTTGAAACTGGTCACACCAAAATAACATGCTTGCACTAGTCACACTTACATTCTACTTGAGGGCTTTGCAGTAAAGACAGTATAGGAAGATGAAAGGCACTACGTGCACACAGATGCTATAGGAACACCTATAATGTAAGTGATTATGTTGTACTCTTATAATATCATGAAGGTATGTTACTCACCCACAGTCAGTCAAAATTTAAAGTTTAAAAACATCTAAAATGCATTTTTATAAGCTATTTTTGAAATGTAAAGCTACTGGATCAAGAAGCACAAAAAGATACAAGTCAAGTCCTATGAATAAATATTTTTAAATGAACTACTCTGAGATCATAACACTGACAACACTAATTATCTTTTCTTGTCTTGGCAGTTATGGTGCATACTGTGTGGGTGACTGATGGGATAATTTCACTTCATTTTCTCTCAGTTTATTCTGAATAGTAAGAGAAGAATATTAAAACAATTAACACCTCTAAACAAAGTATGTGATAAGGTTCTAGGTTGAAATAAAATGTTTTAAAAAAATTAAAGAACGGACTGATTCTAGAGCAAATAACTACTCCATTTGCTGAATGAAAGCTAGGCTGAGAACCACTGAGCTCTAGAAAGAGCCACTCAACATCGCATTAACTATTTTCAGCCTTGGCCATGTTACATCATGTATTTCTCACAAAGAGCCATTTCATCAACAGTTTGAGCTAATGTTACTTAAATATCATAAATGTGTCTTATATATTTTAAATTACTAAATGTTTGTCATCAGCAACTCAAACAATCAAACACAGATAAAATGTCTGTCAAAACAAATTATTTTCAATTTCTTACATCGATACACATTTTATATATAATAATGGCCCTATACCTAAAAGAATATAAAATATTTAAATTAATATTTAATATCATATACAAACATATACAAACTTTTACGAACAGCAATTACTTGGTCACTCAATTAAAAGAAGTATAAGACATCATGAAACAAGTTTTATATTTGAACAATGTAATAAATTTTGAACCATATGATGCTCAGCTTTTATGTCACAGAGTTTATAAGTCCCATTAGTTACACCTACATATTACAATAAAAGATACATTCTTTGCCTTCATCACCTGGTTTTTGTTGTTGTTTATAAAATTAATCACAGTTAGCAGGGCAGAAACAGCTTTGAGCTTCGTGAATGACATCCAAGAGATGGGAAAGGATTAGTTCTCAGTTGCTGCCAGTTATAACGCCAGGTGGCTTTTTCTGTAGTGAAGGTGTTACCGATAATCCCATTACACTGGTACTAAATCTTGCAGACATCAAAATTATCACCAAGGTTCCTTTTCATCCCATCCTTTCCAAATGACTGGAAGTCGCTTCACCTGAAAGAAGTCAAACCCACATGCAGCTGCTGTTTTAGCAGGCAGCATACTCCCTGAGAACGCCAGTCAGGATTCAATTTTGCTGTGCTGGTGGCCCCCTATTCCCTGTCCAATAATACATCTGTTAAAAAATCCTACAGCTACAAATCAAGTTTAATCCTACCAGGGACCTCATGTTGGTCTTGTCTTCCAAAAAGGCAGCAGGGTCTGCTGTCTATCTCTGCTAGTGTCTGGGGAATACCCTTTAAATCCCAGCCCTACTTAGAAGAATAAGCTAAGGATCACAAAACATGACCTCAAAAACCCTGATATGACTATATTCTGACCCAGAGGCATTCATTCTAGGTGAAGATTAGAACTTTGCATAATAAGATTACACAGCAAGTGAATGATATCAAGGGACTATCCATATGCAGCCGCCTGGTTCTGTATAGACAGCCTGTGCTGCACAATATGCACTGCCGAGAAAGAGCTGGGTCTTTCTAGCTGAAATAAAATAGATTCACATAAATTAGTTGGCCATTTCCAGAGTCCTAAATCCCCTATTACATCTTTTATTGACAGCTCCTGTGAGGATAGCACACAAATGTTACTCCTTTTTATTCTGTGCTTCTGTAACATCATGCTCTGTAATTGAAATGTACATAGATTATGTCTTAAAATTAACATCTTGTTTGCTGTAATCTTGGATTACAATTGACTGTGTACATAATAAAATTAGGAAATCAATGGATGGATTTATCATCTCCAAGAAACTAGAGGTATTGTTTATAGAAGGGTTTAACATTTTATGTCAGCACTTTAAATACAAACGTCACAGAGAGTAGTTAATACAACGTAAGTGAATCAAAGAATACAACAGGCATTGGCTAATACCCACATAAGAGTTAAACTGTGCGAAGATTAAGTCATAGTACTCAAAATTCAGAAAGTGGGAAAAATACAAGGAATGCATTATTTTCTCTAAGCTATATTCTAGCAAGTCAACTATTTATGCTGACATCTACATTGTTAAGGTTTATATTTATTATTATTATGTGTATGTGTGTGTGTATGCAGGACTGTATGCATGTGAGTGCAAGTGCACATGGAGAAAGCACCAGGGCTTGTGAAGTTGGAGCTTTAGGAGGTTGTGAACCACATGACAGGGCTGCTGGCAATCAAATTTGGGTCCTAGGCCAAAAACATTACATGCTTGTAAGTGCTGAGTCATTCAGCCAACTTGGGCCTACATTTCTTTATCAAGTGGGTACACTAGTTTGGTTGGTTAGTTGGTTTTTAGCTTTTCAGACAGGGTTTCCCTGTGTAGCCCTAGCTGTCCTGGAATTAGTTCGGTAAACAAGGCTGCCCTCAAATTCACAGGGATCCTCCTGCCTCTGCCTCCAGAGTGCTGGAATTAAAGGCCTTCACACTACCACCCAGCTTTACATTAGGTTTTTAAAGCAAATCCCTATAATCATTACATAACCACATTGTAAGATGGTTGAATCGTCTCTTATTACTCATTATTCATGGTCTTGTAACTCATAATTACATATTTAAAAGTGTGTCTCGGTGAAATAATGTCTCTTTATAGTACCATACAGAGAATTCTCTATGTAAAAAATTCTAGAGACATTTAGAAATCATTTTATAAGTAAACATATAAAAAGAAAGCTTCCAACCCATTTATACAAGCCCCAGTCTGGAAAAATTTGAGGGCATAAAAGGAGGAGTTAGCTTTACTTTAAAACATATTAAAACTGCTTGTGCGACTGTTGTAAAACATGCTCTTTACTATACTTGAAATCTAGCTTTATTTGTTAAGTTTCAGTTACTGAGGATTTCTGAATAATATTCCTCATTCATCATATCATCACAGTATATTTTAAGTCGTCATCACAGTATATTTAAGCCTATCTACAAATTATCTGGTCAGTACTCAGGAGTCATGCAATAGAATTCTAATTTTCTATCCAGTGCTATTATTGACAGAACTGTAAATAACCATAATTCAATTTCATATCTCATGTATATTCTTTAGGTACCTTGAACATATTATTAGAAGAATAATAAGATTGGAACAATATGTATTTTTGTCAATATGTAATATGCTTGTGTAATACACTGTGCAGTCCCCTGTGGCTGTTGAATACTTTAAATGTGACCAATTAAAACTAACATATACAACACAATGAATTTTTAATACAATACAAAACATGGGAAAATACAACTTTTTAAAAGTTTCTACTGATACATGTTGAACAGTTGGGTAATATTTGGATATAACTGGTTAAGAAAAAACATTGCATGGTTCACATTAAATTGCCACTGGACAATAACTGTGTTGGCGTTCATATATTTTTCAATAGCTTGTTCTGGTGTTCATTTGCTTTTGTCAGCTTGACACAAGTTATCTGGGAAAAGAGAAGCCCAAATGCCGCCATCAAATTGGCCCGTGGATAAGTTTGAGATATTTTCTTAATTAATGATTGATGTGGAAGGGCTAAGCCCATTGTGAGAAATGGCAGGTGGTCCTGGGAGATGTGAGAAAACAGACTGAGCAAGCCATGAGGAGCAAGAAAGCAAGCAGCATTCTCCCATGGTTCCAGCCCCTGCTTCTGCCTGAATGCCTGTCCTGACTTTGCTCAATGATGGACTGTGATAAGGACAAGTATGACAAACATAGTGTTCCCTTTCCAAACTGTTTTTGGTCAGGGTGTTTATCATAGCAATGCAAAGTAACTGAGAACAGATCCTAAACTAAACGAAACTGTACAATACAGCACTAGAGCAGAGGGTTGAGGGAAAACAGGGTCAAAGTGATGGAGAAACTGAATAAAGTCAGAATAGAATGTTGTTTTTAAGTCTCTTGTTTCAAGTTTAAAGGAAATGGTAAGAGATTTCCTTGGCTGCTGGCTATTGCAAACTTAATAGGAATCATGATGTGTCAAGCTGCAAAATGATGCTTCAAAACCAGTAAATCTAGGATTGGTTTGGGCTACTTGGTTATTTGTTGATGAGATAGTGTCTCACTGTGTAGTTTCAGGGGGCTTCAACCTCATGGTGATTCTCCTGATTCAGCCACAGAACTGCAAGAATTAGACTTGCAAGAATTACAAGCATATGTCAACATTTATAGTAAATACAGATTTTTTTTTTTTAGAATCTTTTCATCCTCTCAAATCCTGTTGCAATGAAAATGTAGATTTAAAAATAGATATATCCCTCCTGGGATACTTCTGTATGTTACACCCCAGTGCAATAGAGAGCAGTTTAAAAATATGTCTGGGTTTATAAAGGACCATAATTCTTTTTCCTATATAACTACAAAATTGTTTATATTCAAAATTTGTCAACATATAAGTAGCTATTAAAGAGACTGAAGCATTTAGTATAGTCCAGGATTTTGGCAAAAACAAAGAGATCAATTTTGTAAATTATTAGTAAGCTGCTTTTTATAAATCTTTTCTTCATAACCATTAATGTCTTTTAAGCTTTCATTTAAAAATAGTTCTGTGAAAATAAGAATACCTAAAAATGGTTATAATGCCTAACAAATGCCTAGCAACCAAAAAATAAAATGACTCATTTATAATGACCATAGACAACCCATATGATCAAAATAAGGTCTATCTCTGCTGAGTATTTAAGTGTGATTTTAACAATATGATGCAAATTAAATATTTTAAGGTATTAGTTTATTTAAAGGTTTTTTCATAATTATTCCTTTACAATATTTACTTACTATATAACACTAATGCTGAAATTTGGTGTCTTTGAATAACGTGGTTAAAATTTAATCTATTTATTGTTTAATCATGACACTTTTAGCTTCTTAAAATTATTTAAGTTTAGCCTTTTTCTAGTTACAAGTATCATATAGGTGTACACACACACACACACACAGGCAAATGAAAACAACAGCAACAAAACCCCTTTCTAACCATCAATAGATGAGTGCAATGATATTCACTCTAAGTTAATCTCCAGACATCCAAATTCATGAATAAAAATTCATCAGTTTTAAATACACTGAGCCTATTAAGCAAGAACAAAAGCATATGCACAAAAGAGCTTTTAATATATCTCAAAGCCCACAAGAGCCATGGTCTCATTAAAATTATAAATTACACAAACATGGAATGAAGATTCAAACGGCAGTGCAGCTAAGCAGATTACAGAAAAGCCCGCGTTCCATATGATAACACACCATGGCCCTCCCAGATGGGGGCTTGGAACAAAAAGGCCATCACCACAGCTAGGGAAAACCTCCTTGTGATCTCTGGTTTCTGTTCAGCACATGACAGCCAAATAATATGTTGATTATTCTGTTTGTGCTGCTAAGCTTGTACGATGGAATAAAAGCGATATGATCTATTGTGAACCCAATGCTAATGTGTTGCTCCACTCATAAGTAATATACTGATTTATTTTGAGATTATCTTTTATCTTAATATCAGTTTTTAAATGCATGAATTAAAATAAAAGCCAGGATAAAATAATAGTTAATTTGATACTTTAAACTAAAAATTGTAGTTGACAAGTGAAGAACATTTAAATGCTTAATGAGAAGTCAATTCTAGTCATCTACCTTCCTTTTACTTTATGCACTGTGATCAGAGTGTATTTTATCTTAAAATGGGAAATTAATCTCATGAAATATAAAAGTAACACAACAGTAATTAACTTACTAATATACATTACTGTCTAGATAAAAGGTAAATAATTAGGGTATTCAAAAAGATAATTCTGTAATGTAAATAATATCACACACTAGGCCATATAGTGACATTTTGAAAAAAAAATATAATGGAAGGTCTCATAAATACTTAAACTTAGCCATAAATGGTAATCATGTGGACCTATTGAAAATAATTTAGAAGACACTTATAACTTTTGAATATAACTGCCAGCATTAATGCATTCATTGCCTTGGTGACAAAAAGTTAAAATCTAATTTTTCTTTCAATTAAAAGTGTATATTTAATATGCTAATCTTTAATAGAGAGAATTATACTTTAATCTAGGTTACTAGGATTACCAACAAATTCTTCACAAAATTTTATATTTCACAAAACAAACATGAGTATCCATGTCATTAACATTGAGAACTGTAACATTTATTTTCTTATTCCAGAAATTCCTGTCTGAACAACACAGCAGATTCTCCTTAAAGACAAATAACACAAAGCAGCAATTAAAGAAAAAACAAAACACAAAAGGTAAAATGTTGACAAACAGGCCAATTTTCTTAAGGAGTTGCTTTGTAGAAAGTACATGACTATGACACCGCACCACCTAAGTCCACTTTGTGTGGCTCTTTCTCCAGAGATAGTCTTGAGTCCAAACAGTAAAGCAAAATTGCCTTCTAAGAAAATACAGTCTAGAATGAGAAGTCTAAAGAACACAACAACAGTTGCAGATATAGCTCAGTTAATAGAGTGTTTGCCTAGTATGCCTGAAGCCATGAGTTTGATCCCAGCTCTGGGTGGACTGGAAACAACAAAACAAAAACACGAACAAAAAACCCCAACCAACCAACCAACCAACCAACCAAACAAACAAACAAAAAAGCACTTTAAAGAACAGAACAAAAATATGCTTAGAGAACATCACATATATCCTATCCTCGGAATGCACAAATATGTCTTAAACAAGGAGAGGGATTCAACATAACTGACATACATTAAATCTGCAAACGTCTGTTCATCAAAAACACTACTGAAAACTCAAGAACAAATCTGAGTAAGAGAAATCAGAATCCACACTTAATTATAAATTCATTTTTAAATACATAAAAAACTGCCAGTCAAAGAGAAACAGAGCAAATAGGAGAGTGTGCAAGGGAGGTGAGGCACTGTGCAAGAGAAACCATCAAACAGCCAATCTATATATGAAAAAAGTACTCCAGTTCATTAACTCTCAAGAGATTATAAATTACAAATACAATTATTTCATAGCCACTAGAACTTGAAAAATAAAAAGATAGATACATTCAAGCCCTAGAAAATGTGTGGCGCACCTGGAGTCTTAATGAGTGTGTGAACAAGCACAGCTATCTTAGGAGATAGCAGATTGTGCAAAGTTGGATGTGAATTTACACAAACTGTTTACTCCTAAAGATACACACAGGATACACTGTAGCATGCTCATAGTGACAATATATAAAACCTCCCCAAATATGTACTAATGGTGAATTAACAGTTATTGTCCATATACTAGGATATAACAATGAAAGTAAACTATAACTAGATGTAATAAGGTCAACAAATCTCACAATATAATACTGAGCAAAGTAAAGGAGAAACAAAAGCTATACAGTATAATTATCAATATGTGTATATTATAATACATATGTATGTGTATAATTATAACACATGTGTAAAATATAATATATATTATAATACATAACTAAAGTAACCCCCACAATGAAGTCAGGTAAGTTGTTATCCTTGTGGAAGAAAGGGAAAGTGACCAGCATGTGCCATGGAGCGATCTTATACAATGATTACAAAATGTCTTTCTTTGTAGCTGCATGCTGGTCACATGGTTTGAAAAAAAAAAAAACATTAAGCCATCCATGTCTACATTTTAAAAAAGTGACCGTAACCAGGATTTTTCAAAAATTCTTACTGCAATGACTTTTAATAATTGCCTAAGAGTAGACACTCCAGATAAACTCCAAATGTAGAATATCTCGATTTGTAGTCACAGGAAGGGGATAATGTGAAAGAATGAAGAATGTAACACACTTCATGGATGACCCGTTAAATCACAATGTTGACCCAGAGGCCCACCTGCTATCACACTAGGAGGCACAGGCAGGCAAGACATCCAGAGGTCTGCCTGTAGCGGGAGCAAGTATGTGGTGGAGAGATGGGAGAGAAAGAGAAGCAGAAGGGTCTGAGCACTATATAAAGAGAGGCAGAACTGGAGGTACAAGGATCGAGTGAACAGCCTGATGCAAGTAGCCTGCCCTGTCACCTTAGGTCATGGTGAATTCTGGGCCTGTGCTGCATCTGATGGCCTTGTCTGGGTTCCCAGCCATACAGTAGCAGGGGTCTGTATTGAAGTCTGTGGCTCATATCACCACCAAAGGCCATGAGGATGTCTCTGGTCTGGGCTGCTGCCTGAGACCATGTTGCAACACAGCTGGCCCCACCCCTCAAGGGCTGCAATGAATACCGGTGACCCTGTTGGCTTGGATGCAGGTAAGCCAGCCTGAAGCTGTGAGAGCAAGAAAGTAGGCCCCGCCCCTTACGGGATGTACCATTGGGTGAGCAAGCCAGGGCAGTGTTGGAGAGTTTGCCCCAGTGGTGTCGGTGCAGGAGAGCTGGCAGGCTGACTCAGCTACCACCCAGGCTCAGATTCAAAGCTTTCGGGTGGCCCAGTTCAACATCTACCCCATCTATGAACTGCATGAGCCTGTGAAGGGGCTGGTCCTGTAGATCCAAAGCTGTAGGATCTCCATTATACAGGGCAACAAATGACAGCCAAGAGGAGTCCCAGTGAGGATCCAGTATTGATAGCATAGCAGAAGCTAGAGGCCTCAAACCAGACCAATGACTCTTTGCAATGAGCATTTACAAGATGTGTGAACAAAAGTGTATACTCTGTGACACGCTGTGACACACTACAGCTTCCCCGATGAGATGTTTTGGGATTTGTTTGTTTCTTTCTTTCTTTCTTTTGGGGGGAGCTGTAAGGGCTGAGGGTTGATGTGAAGGAATGTGGAGATAATTCGGATGGGATGCACGATGTGAAACTCACAAAGAATCAACACAAAGTTTTTAAAAAACCAAAATGTGAGTGAAATAAGAAAATAGATACTATTTTATAAGAAAAAGAGGCAAAATATAAACACATTGCTTAGGAGTACACATGAAAATTAAAAATTATACAAACATAATTTAAGTAGTTACAACAAAAGGTAGATTATTTATTACCTCTAAGAAAAGAAAAGGAAGACTAAGCCAAACATGGTAAATTATAGCTAATGAGTCCAGGAATGTGAAACTATCAATAGTTAGACTCCCATCACTAGGGAGATGTAGAGGAAGAGAAAAGAGGGGAGAGGAGAGATAGGAGAGAAAGAACAGCATTAGTGCTGGGGAGTGCAAGTGATGCTCTGAGGATATGGTGGCTTGGGATTGCTGTACAGGTATCACACAATTACCTCATATATTTGCCTATGTTTGGTTTTGTTTTGTTTTGTTTTGTTTGTTTTGTTTTATTTTGTTGGTTTTTTGAGACAGGGTTTCTCTGTGTAGCCCTGGATGTCCTGGAACTCACTTTGTAGACCAGGCTGGCCTTGAATTTAGAAATCCACCTGTCTCTGCCTCCCAAGTGCTGGGATTAAAGGCTTGCGCCACCACCGCCCAGCTTTGCCTATGTTTATAACCTTATATTACACAATGCAAAGTTTAACCTATGTATTATCTGTGATATTACATTCTTGCTGAAAAAGAAAAAGGCACATTCTCTTGTTAACATCAATTTACATTCTTGGTCTGCAGTACTAATTATTATAGTAATATTTTATTAACAAAGAACTATTACTATGACTAATTCTTCATAATTCCAATTAAGTATGGACTTCACATGTTTTACAACAACTATAAAAATATAGGAGACATGTTTTACAACAGCTATAAAAATACAGGAGACCTTGAAAGAATATAAGTTCAATTTTTCTGCTCCACTTTCACTTATGTATTGAATATTATTTCTGCCTCTCTTTTCTTTTCAAACAAAAAGTGTACACTTACATTAAAAGTCCCAGATTATAACCAGATAATTTTGTGCAGATTGTACTCCCCAAAAAATTTTGGCTTGAAGGTAAGAAGACAGTTTCTTTCTTCTCTCATATGCTTTAAATCAACTTTAGGACTTTGTATACATATATGATAAGGGTCTATGATAGCTTAGCTGCAGATAAAATATTTGAAGTCTGACCTACTGCGACTCTGTGTAGGTATACTCCGTATGTTCGAGCAAACATGGTGGCTGGAACATGGTAGAGACCAAGTAATGTTTAATTACCAGTACTTTAAAATATAAAACACAAGTTGCTCATTCAAAATAGATCCAATATGATCTAATTTAAATTACACTGAAGTAGTTTCAACTGCTGGGAAATGGTATTGTGTAGACACAAATCATTTTCTATCCAATAGCATATGGAAGTAAAATTGTTACAACTATCATTACTATAACAGTATACTGACTTACACACACACACACACTCACACACACACAAAGGATATACAATTGAGGAAGTCATTTAAGGTCCATACTGACAGGTATCTCTGAATATTTATTTTTATAACTTTTAGACACCCCTAAACAAGAAACAACCAATAAATAAGGAAACAAGAGAAGATCGTCCTCTCATCAGACTTCAGTAGATTATTAACCTGGTGGCAACAGTCTAGCACTTTTGTGACTATAACAATGTCCCCGCCCCCACCAAGGGGGTGGGGCACAGAGCAGTTCTTTGCTCACCTATTTAGTGCCCTTAGTGCTCTTTAGAAAGTCACATTTTGTCCAGCAGGGAGCAGCCTTACAACAGCCAAGGACTTAACTTGAATATGAAACCCATAAAGGAAATCAAGGGGTGTTTGAATTCTAAAAATTCTACTTACCATAAGTCTGCTCTACAATTTGTTCAACTTTATGGTAGGTTTCCAGGAAACCCCAGATCTGAAGGAGGTCTCAAAGCGTGTGTGGGTCATCCATGGCTTCCGATTCCTAAAGCAGTAAATCCAAATTGTGAATGTGAAAGCGTCTCTGTCCAGTGCTGGGCTAAGTTACTGTAAAGTAGGAGCAGATATTTCTCAGTGAGTTGTGTCTTCCTTTTGGTGGGGCAGCAGGAGTCTTGAATTTGGATATTCAATACCATTGGACCTTTATTAAATGGGACTATTAAAGTCTTTTATCCAAGAGAGAATTTAAGGAAGAAATTAGAAGACATGACAGGTTATATGAAAAGCTAAGAAGCTCTGTGCTCAGAGTTTTGGGAGTTGATAAGGCTGCCATCCACCCTTCTGCTTTTCCAGGTCAGTATGCATATCTAGTGTTTTTTGTTTTTGTTTTTTTGTTTTTCTTTTTTGAGACAGGGTCTCCCTACATAATCTATGTAGTCCCGAGTGTCCTGGAATTTGCTTTGTAGACTGTACTGGCCTCAAACTCAGAGATTTTTTTTTGCCCCCAGAGTGGTGGGATTAAAGACACTGAGCCACCATGTATGGCTAATCATAAAATTGAAATACAGTACTAAATAGTTTATAATGCTGTTGTGAAAAAAAAAACATGAGCAATTGAAAGGCAAAATATTTTAATGTTAAAACCTATGATACAGTTAGCTATAATAATTCTATATCAGTTCTTATGACTTAAAGACAAATTATTTTGTCTCTATTCCTATGTGAAATGTCAAAGTTTGCTTTGTATGTGTTTGCACATATGGCTTTTCAGAGTTCACAACAAATAAGATACTTATCCAACTTCAAATACATATAATTTAGAGGGATTTTATCTGCTTACATATATTTATTCTATTTGCAGGCACTGTGACTAATCTGAATCTCAGTGTATTGCAAGTCTCCCAGACACTTATATGTGCTCGTGTAAGTATTTTATTAGTTATGTAAGCATCTGAGCCGCCCTAAACATTTTAGAGTCAATATTCAATCACCTAAATCTCATTTCACTCTTGTTTCAATCAGTTAAAGGCCACTACTATTTTAATATATACTAATATACTAATACTAATGTACATATTAGGCAACAAACTTTTTTAAGTCAATAGGACTTTAGTATGACTAATGTGCCATGCACACATACAATATCCCTAACAATTTGCAATATAAAGTTTGAAAGAAAGAAATTCGTCTCTTTAGCACTTGCTAGTACTATTATTAACATGAAGGGTACTAGTGTACTATGAAACATAGACTTATTGGGAAAGGAGTGCCTGTCATAGCATCTACGGCAAGAGAAGTGAGAGGACAGCTTGTTCACACTGGCTCTCTCCTACCACGTGGGTTGTAGGGGTGGGACTCAGGTCACCCTGATGATAGTTGGTACCTCTGATGTTCTGAAAAGGAACATTTTCTGCAAACAGCCAAGTTTATGTCAGTTCGTTATGGCAGTCCTAGGAAGTTCTTGTAGATTTTGGCAATAGGATGTGGGGTGTTGCCTTAAAAGAGACTGTGTGGTCTTCTCTTCCCAGGATCATGCCTACAGCAGAGTCTGCTTCAAAAGGACAACTTTAGTAATATTTCTTCAAAAATTGCTTTCAAACAATAGTATTTTTTAAACTAAGTAAACACTGGAGACAGTGAGGAGTGTGACCATACTAGAGACCTTGAGGGGTTTTAGAATATAAAGTATATATAACGGAGAAAGATAGAAGAGTCCACCACACAGGCTGACAGCTGTATAACCCTCCAGCTGCCATTTACTTCTGTGGGGCAACACAAAGAAGTGTCACATAACTGGCACTTTTAAATGGCTCAAAGGAACAGGAAGACCATGATGTAACATATAAAAAGTATTTGAAATTAAATCTCAGCTTCTAGCAAAGCTGTGCTCAACCATTAATGCCAGCCTCATGGTTCACTCATGGAAGAGATGAGAAGATTCAAGAGATTTTATTGTCTGCTAAACCTAAATTACTTACTACTTGGTCTCAGAGCTATCCACTTAAGACCAAACACAAATATACGGTAACTGTCATACTTCCTGCTGTGACTCTAACTGGTGTTGGGTTTTTACTGAGAATAATAAAGGATAATCAAACGAAACAAAGTATATTATCTGCCTAAAAGGAGTTTGACAACTAAACTACAAAGACTGGGAACTAGGATAGGAATTCTTTATTTGCTATTAGAGAAGGAATCCACCATTTTAATAAAATGACAGGATTGTATAAAAATCACAAGATTGGGTTTAAGCAGAAAGCAAGTGCTTAGCAGTTATCTGAGTGCCTTAAAAATATAAAGGCATGTGCTGCACCTACGGGTGACAAATCTGAAATGAAAACAAGCAACCTTTATCAAATCTCTCTGGTTGATGTGCTGCTAAACCACAGACTTTGTTGCTTGCCCCCCCCCCATATGATTCTCTTATATTTGTTTGGAGTTTTTTATTATTATTTGTTTGTTTTGCTGATGCTAACTCTGACTGATTCTCCTTTTCCAACTGTTTGGAATTATAGTCTCCTGCCCAAGCCCGAGTATGATGCAGGAAAAAAGACAGGGTGGGAAGGAGGAAGGGAAAGAGGGAATGGAAAGAAAAAAACCATAAGTAAAGGTGTTGTGGTGGCATTCACCTGTAAGTCTCAGGCAAAGGCAGGCAGACTTCTGAGAGTTATATACCAAACAGGGCTACATAGTGAGACCCTGTCTCAAAATAAACGAATGAATGAATGAATCAATCAATCCATATATCATGTATCACCCATCACTGTCAGCAGTAATTCAGTGACACAAGTATTGACTTAGGTCTCTTTTTCAGTTCAAACATTGCTTATCTTGGATGTCTTCAAGAAATCACTTAACCAATTCCTCCTCTAGTTCACATATGAAAAAAAAAAATCAGGTCTGAATTACATGGGTTTTTTTTTTTTTTTTCTACCACAAATAAAACTCATAGTGTAATAGAAACCCTCTCCATTCAGATTCAAATTACTAGGAAAATAAGGTACAAATACATCTAATTCCACTCAGATTTAGGGGAGAGAAACTTCAAGTAGTTTCCGTTATTTGCAGCTGCTTTGGAGAAGTGACAATTAAATGTGTGAACAGGGTTGTCAGAGTAACACTTGCCATTCACACTGCTTAGGAAAGACCCTCCGAGATTTCCAGAAACACTAATTAAAATTAAGAAAAACTGCTCACGGGGACTTGTCAGAAAGGTATAGTCTGTGAGAGTAGGGGAAGAAAGCTCAATGGTCTCGAAGTTCATGACGGGAAGTTTCTAAGTCAAGTCTACCACCCAACCCACCTAACCCTGGGTTCTCACTGCCTTAAGCCCAAGAGCTCACCAGCCACTGAAGTCACCGTTACTCCTTTCCAGACAGCTCAACCATTCGGGAAATCAAGGTTTCAAGGAGGGGTAGTGGTGGGGTAGTAGGGATGGGGAATAACTTTCCTTAGAGACCTGAGAGGTGAGAGAGGCAAAGAGAGGCGTCTCTCTGCTAAATAGCAGGGGAGAGCGCCAACTCCCAGTGGCTTTAGAAGCCCTGGGGACGAATCGCTTCTCTTTCCTTTCCTTTTAACTCGTGAACGTAGGCACGTAGGAACGTTCGGCACAATGCGGAAGGACGGTACCCACCTGCGGCCCCAAACACCAACAGAAGTTCCTCGGCCAGGACTCAGACGGACCCGATTCACCTGGGCCGCGTACAACCCTCCGGCTTTACGTACCGCACTTTTCAGCAATAGGCCTTGCGATTGGTTGACCTGCAAGGAAATCTCAGTTCTATTGGCTGCCAATGGCGTGTAGGCGGGACTTTGGGGCTGGCTCTGACAGGCCCCCGCTCCAGTTCCCAGAGTTCCGATTGGGTCATCGTAGGAGCTTCAAGATGGCGGCGGCAGACACCTGCGGCGCGGGTACCCTCAGCTCCCGGTCTGTGGCGTCCGAGGCGGGTCAGGGCGGCACCTCTAGTTTCCAAAGGAAGAGCAAGGCCTCCGGAGGCCCCGGAGGGGGCCCTCGGCTGCTGTCCATTGCTGGCACGCGACCGTCGGTGCGGAATGGACAACTGCTGGTGTCAACCGGGCTCCCAGCCCTGGACCAGCTCTTAGGTCGGTTCAGAATAAATATGTGGGCGCGTTCCAGGAGAAACTTGGGGGAGGGACTCCTGGGCAGCCCGTCACCCCTGTGCCTGGCCCGGCCCCACGCACCCATTTCCATTTTCCCTCTCCTCTTCATAAGCATGGTTAGGATGGCCTGCCCTGACAGAGGAAGACTGGGAGGAAACTTGCATGGAGTGTCAAGATGTGTGCGCTAAGCCCGCCTTAAGACCCAGACTCCTTACCCTTCTCTGCTCAGCACCTCATTTCTAGATGACCATGGACTCCCTACATGCCTTTACCCTAAAATGATTACTACTGAAAAAGAAACATATATGGAAAGGAATTGGCTTGTAAGATCCTCTGCTGGTGTCTTAGGACTCCTTCCTTCCAACCCCGGGTAGCTTAAAGCTGGGACTAACCCACAAAAAATATTTAGAGTTTTAAAGAAGGGTTCCTTTAGAAAAAGTTGAAAGTATTGCCCTCTTTCCCACAGCCTGGCTACTCATCTTAAATGGTAGAGCGGTGTGGCTCTAAAGAGTGGATGTTAAAGATGCCTGTTGACTGAAAGAAATAACAGTCCTTAGTATTCAGATAGTTCCACATCCCACCCCCCACCCGAGTTTCTTTTTCTTTTTTTAATTTTTTATTAGATACTTTCTTCATTTACATTTCAAATGCTATCCCAAAAGCCCCCTATGCCCTTCCCCCCGCCCTGCTCCCCTACCCAATTACTCCCTGGCATTCCCCTGTACTGGGGCATATAAAGTTTGCAAGACCAAGGGGCCTCTCCTCCCAATGATGGCCAACTAGACCATCTTCTGCTACATATGCAGCTAGAGACACGAGCTCTGGGGGTACTGATTAGTTCATATTGCTGTTCCACCTATAGGGTTGCAGACCCCTTCAGCTCCTTGGGTACTTTCTCTAGCTCCTCCATTGGGGGCCCTGTGTTCCATCCAATTGATGACTGTGAGCATCCACTTCTGTATTTGCCAGGCACTGGCATAGCCTCATAGGAGACAGCTTTATCTGGGTCCTTTCAGCAAAATCTTGCTGGCATATGCAATAGTGTCTGGGTTTGGTGGCTGATTATGGGATGGACCCCTGCCACCCGAGTTTCTTAAATATGTTCTTATCATCTCTGGAATTTTTTGGTTTTGTTTGTTTGTTTTGTTTTGGGGAGGGGGGGTTCGAGACAGGGTTTCTCTCTGTAGCCCTGGCTGTCCTGGAACTCACTTTGTAGACCAGGCTGGCCTTGAACTCAGAAACCCACCTGCCTCTGCCTCCCAAGTGCTGGGATTAAAGGCGTGCGCCACCACTGCCCAGCATCTCTGGAATCTTTAATGCAAAGCCTACTGAAGAGTATACTTGTTTCATAGAACTGATTTGTTGAAAGGATTGATTAGTTAGGTTAGTAGGACAGGCTACATTTCTGTCTGACTGCTGCTTCATGGAAACGTGTGTTTACATTTTGTAACCCTTTTTCATAGTGTTTTTTATATTTCCTTTAAACCTGGTGCATTTGCATATTGCATTTACCATTGCTTATTCTTGTTCTTCACTTGACATTTTCTCTGGGTTCTGCTCCAGGCTTTTCAAGTGAGTTTAGCAAAAAGGAAAGTCACAAGACAAGGAACAACAAGACAATGCATCAGGAACAGCGTGGTTTCTTGATTCTATGATTTCATGTCCTAAATGTACCTTGATTGTTTTCTACATAGATTTACAGTCGTTTGACATAATTGTTTCAAACCCACTCAGTTGTATGATACTGCAAACATGATGCAAAATGCATAGTCAGTAAATGTGTATTTCACTTTTTTTCCTGTTTGGCCTCAGTTATCCTAGTTTTGAACCCAAAGCTTAGAAAAGTTTGCCAGTTTTAGTGAACTCTCACCCAGAAAGAAACTAATCTGTAAGATTTAGTAACAGCAGATCTTTCCTAACAGACTAACCTATCTTTTCTACCTCTTAAATGTCTGTATTCTTAATTAAATAGGGGTAGGTGCCTTTATGCAGTTGATAGTAATCAAACTCATCAAGCAGAAGGACTGCATTTTCAGTATTGTCCCTTCATTTCCTCATTACAAATAGTAAAATGTGCCTAGACCAGAGCCTGGCACTCAGTAAGTTCTTAATAAGGTCTTGATTGAAAGAAGAAGAAAAAAGCCTAAACAGGAAATAGTGAAGTATGAAAAGTGGAGTTTGGCATTTGAGCTCCAAAAATTGATTCAGAAATGTAATGGTATGAGTAGTCCCCAAACTCCAGACCATCAGAGCTCATGTTTAGCTTCATATTTAATCATCTCAGAACTTACACCAGGGCTATTGCTAATTTTCAAGAACTATTTTCAGGGAGTTTTGATAGTTTACTGAATTTAAGATTAAATATTTAACTATAGCCTTTTCACACCTGCCAAAAAGAACTGAGGGCACCTTTTCATCTGTGTTTCTATGGAGACGTATGCTTGAACAATCATTTTGAAATTTGCAGAGATGCTTGAAGAGTGGAGGAGTTTAGTATTTGAGTCTAACATGGTAAAAATTAGTGTTCACTAAGAAAATTAAAATAGTAGCAATTGCTGAAATGTATGTTTTGCATTATCGCAGTTGATTTGCAAAATATATAGAGATTCAGATGGCTGTAATAATAGGAGCTACTATATTTGGAATAATAAATATACCCAGATGTATTTCAGTTGTTAACTTGAACATTAAGACGTTATTAACTTCTTAATGACATTTTGTAACTTGATTTCTTGTCCTATGTGTCTCCTGAAGCAAAAAGTTTACATTTGTTTTTCATTAAAATGTTTGGATGTGAACCATCTGTTGCTTATGTATATTCAGATAACCACAAGCATCTCATAACCCGGGTTGTTACTTTCAAACGTTATTTGATTCAGATTGTGGCAAGCCTAGTATGACCCTATTGTGATAAAATGTAATAATAGTGGAATATTAAGAATGTTGTGACGTTGTGGCCGAATAACAAGTAATATTGCATTATACCCACTCTGTGGTACAGTGAACCATTCCTGCTGCCACCTGATATTAGGGTAATTTTAAACATAATTGCAAATATATTTGAAATCCAGCATATAGACTGATTGAATGTTAGCTATTTGGTAATTCATTACCTTTGTTGCTTATCTCAAAATATCTTACAAATTTGAAAATTCTCCTTTTCAGCATTTTAAAGACCATGATCCAGTCATTTTATTATTGGATTTTCATATATATTTCTTAAATTGGCAATGTTTCAGTTTTACAATTTTTCATTTAGACTTTCTGAGTCTAGGGGATTTCATTATGTATGTGTGTGGACTTCTGCATGAGTACAGGTATCCCCAGAGGCCAGAAGAGACCATAGGGATCTCCTGGAGCTGGAGTTACAGGTGGTTGTAGGTGGCCTTATGTGCGTTCTCGGAATGGAATTTGGATTCTCTACAAAAGCAGCAAGTGCTTTTAACCACTGATCTATGTATCCAGTCCAGTAGTCCAGGCTTTCAACTTTGTCTCTTTCAGGGCATTTATATTGTTATTTGAGGCCACTATAGGTAAATAACATACATTTTAGAAAAGGAAAAGAACCTGGCTGGATAGATACTTCAGGAATTTCCAAGGAAAAACTGTAGGCAGTCTTGAGACGTTCTTAAAGGAAGCCTGACTTCGAGTATTTGGCTCATTACCCCTACTCTCTTGTTCAGAGTTTATTCAGTTTGGGCAGTTTGAACAGTAGTTGGGTTTGTGCTAAATAAAGTCTAGCAAAAATTCTTTGGAGAAGCTTGTTGTAGTAGCCACTGATTCCAAAACTGATATTAAATAATAAATCAAGTTATTTGTTCAGTACATTGTCACCTGTAGTGTAATGATATACATTAAGCTTGGGCTGTGTATTTGACAGTTTTTATTATATTTTAGGTAGCTATACAATTAAAGAAAATATATCTTCTTTCTATTATTATGTAAAGCTATTTCATATGATTTAATCTCCAGAACCATTACCCCTATTCATAGCTCTGGTTTCCATATTTGCCCAGTCAGCAATTGTCTTAATCCTAGGCCAGAATACTAGATAACTTAAGACATAAACAAATTAACAATATCCCCACAATCTAATTTGATGAGCAGTATTAATTTGATAGTTAAGGATACTTCATTTATCTGTCTATTTATTTATTTTGGAGGAGTCTTGACTATATATTGACTCAAGCTTTGGGTTAAATTCCATCTACAACTTTAGTGTATCAAGAAAGATGTATACAAATACTTTACTCCAGGGTATTTTGAAAAAAGATCGTGAAGTTTTTGTCTCCTTAAATTTATTTTGTTTTTTGATTTGTTTTTGAGACAGAATCTCTAGCCCAGGCTGACTTTAAACTTCTGGGAATCCTGCCTCAGCCTCCCAAGTACTGGGATTAGAAGCATATGCTACCATGCACAGCAAAAGCTTTATTTTAAAACTTTAAGTTTATGCCAGGTGATAGTGGAACACATCTTTTATCCTAGCACTCAGGAGGCAGAGGTAGCTCTCTGAGTTCAAGGCCAGCCTGGTTTATAGTGCTAGTACTAGGACAGCTAAGGTTACACAGAGAAACCCTGTCTCAAAATAATAATAATAACAATAATAATAATAATATAATATAAAAACCCTTAAGTTTATATGACCAATAAACTTATTCCATATGGAGCAATCTTCACAATGAACCCTGTAGGGATCATAATGTCCTCATGCTTACAGGAAGCACTAGAGAAACCAAGAATGTTAAGCATGTAGATTTGTCTCTTCAAGGAAGGGCTGTTTCTCACCCAGAAGGCTGTGAGTAGATGTCATTAACAGCCTGGTAATCTGTGATTATTATGCTTATCCTAAATCCTTCCTCCCTAGACCTGTATATTGAGCATTGCTTCTCAGTCAATAAAAACCATCCGTAAGGAAGACGTCAAATGGTCCTCTGCCTACTGAGCAACTTTACTTTCTGCGCCTTTACCTTCTATTCCACTGAAAATTATATAAGGAAGAAAAGCTTAGAGAGGTAGACCAGAAAAATCACCCAACCTTTTTATAGTAATCACTCTGGCTAGGGCACCACTGTGTAGTTTTATCTACATCATCACTTTCTAGCTAGCTGACCTCTCTGCTGTCTAGGTCAGAGACCACTCCATATCTTAGGTTCTTAAAGCTATAGAACCCATCTTCACAATAGAGGTAGTGTCACATATAATTTGCAAGAGAGTTTTGATGTGGTCACACCTTAAGCTTTATTGTAGACCTGGACCTGAGACAAATGTTACAAGGAAACACTCTTAGAAAATTATACTATACTTGAATATGTCTAAAATAAACTGCCTGGTGTCAGACTCTGGTGACCCACCCTGGCTAAGCAAATCATGATGAACCAGGTTTCCTTGTTGCCTCTTACAGTTCATTTCTCTTCTGGCTGTAGCATTTTCAGGGACTCCTATAGAACCCCTGTTATTCTCACAGGTCTAAAGTTAAAGTGAATTACATACTGTAGCTCATTAGGGAAAAAAGAAAACAACTTGCATTTTTGTAAGGGAAATCCTAATAAGATATTAACTTGACTGTCAAAAGTCATTAAGTTTATCCCTATTGATAGTATCATCAGGACTGTCCAAAGTTTCCAAGAATTAGGATTTTCATAAACATAAGATTTTTTAAAAATAAAAGGATTTTTTTTAATTAGGTATTTTCTTCATTTACATTTCTAGTGCTATCCCAAAAGTCCCCCATACCCTCCCCCCACCCAGATTTATAATTTTGAGTGACATTTTCCTGAATTAGCATCAGAAGAGCATTGTTTAGATCATTTTTCCAGAAAACAACCTCCCCCCCTTGTCAGGTGTATATGCTGCTTTGCTTAGCGAGTTCCTTGGTTACTGCTACAGTCACCACGACTTACCAAGTAATAATACATCCTTAGTGGTGTGTTCTGCTATGAAAAGAATTGCAGAAATAGCAAAAGCATCTCTTACTGAGCATGCTGTGTTTTCCATGCTACTTCATTGCAAAGGGAAATACTGCCTCATCCCACCATGAACCTTAAAACCAACCTTCCCAAGAACGCTGTCTTCAGTTGTCCAACAGCTTTGAATACATTTAGAATAATACAACAGATATATTTGTAGGAATTCTTTGGATATCTTTTTAAAGTGTATTTGTTATTTTTGAGTCATTAATTCCAAGTATTAATTCTTTTACAAATGAGACGAACAGCAATATATTCATAGTGGACTCCCTTACCTCTTTAGCATAGTTCCAGTATCTTAAAAGTTAATTTTAATGACTCACCATTTGAAGTATATATTCATGATATTAGCCTAGTTAAAATACTTAAAAGAACACATTCTAATATTGATGAAAATATATTTTTTATTTTTCCTTTTTATTTGAATTGACAAAAATTAATTTTATATTTAAACATTTCTAGACTTTGGATATAATGTTTTCTAAAAAATAATTAGAATTCTTAGTTCCTATGAGACTTACTCAATTTGAAAGTAGAACTTTTAGCATTCTCTGTATACATGACATGGTCTTGTTAATTTACTAGCAAGTGTTAAATATAATATTGCGGTGTTTAATCACAGCTGTATTGAGTGCCTCCTGGTTATGTCAGGAGGAAAGGGGACACTATAACAAATTGTGAAAGTAAATATGTATAGTAAGTAACTCTGCTAACATGTAAATATATTAATAAGCCACTGAGCACACTATGCAAAAGTAATTCAAATATTGTTTACAGCAGCAGCTTCCAATGTTATTGAGATCCCTGTTCTTGATGAAATCTAACTCAAAAGTTAGTGATTAATTCTTCTTCTCTGTCATTTTCAGGTGGAGGGTTAGCTGTTGGAACACTTCTTCTGATTGGTTAGTATAAAACACATGTGATCCTTCCAGCCAGGTCTGTCTGTTCTTAATGACTTTATGAGTTTCTCACTCTGAAACTGGATATTTCAATGATGAGCTTTCCACAGATGTAAAGTCACATTGGAACTTATCCAATACTTTTTAAATTCAAAATTGAGATGGACAGACATATCTGAAAATGTACTTCCTGACATTTAAAATGTTTACTCTTCACTGTGCTCTGTTTTAAATTTAATTAACTTTAAAGTGAAGTTTCAGTTGCTTTTTTTGAAACTATAAATTCTCAATATTAAGAGGTGAATTTTAGCGATTGAGCTGGAGAAATGGAAGAATTAATGTGTATACTATAAATGTGTGTATAGATGTGTAATACATTGCATAGATTTTGTTATTTTATTGAATGAAAAATGGCAAAGTAGGCCAGATGTTTGTCCATTTTTAAAATGATTATAGTTCTTATTAAAATATACAGCCCATTACGGCATATTCCAGCATAGATCATAGTCTTTAAATTATAGTAAGCCCCCTATTTTCCACAGTGAAAGCTCTCTCTTATTAATGCTTAACCTATTTGCTTGCAACATATCTACTGTTTCTAGTTTAGTCTTCAATCAGCTAGTCTACATTTTTGCATGACCCAATTAAAATTGAAAATACCTATTTTAGCAGCTCAAAATGTCCCTAATCTAAATGGGAATCATTTGGTTACCTATCTGTGAGACATAGGATGACTCCTTGTTCTCCCCATGTCTTCTTGAGACACCTCATGGGGTGGCATTTCTCTTTCATTGCCTAAAACTTATAGAAGAGTTCTTGTTTAATAAGACCTATAGTCAGGAAACTGAGACTATGAGATATAATGATCTAGACATTTATTAGTACCAGCACCAATAAAAGTATGTTAATAGATTTTTTTTTTTTTTTTACATAGCAAGGGACTGTTACAAATGTTTTTGGAAGATTTTCTCTAAGAGGGATTATATTACAAAGTGATGGTCCTTAAATTTTCACATACATACAGCATTTACCTAGTGAAGCTAAAACCCTGGAAAATTCAAAGTTATCTCTAACATCTCATTACCTATCTCTGCTTAATCACTGAAGGATAATGCTACTAGTTGGAGAATTGTCCATCATTTGGGTCTTGCTGTAGGTCATGTATTATGTAAAGTACTTTATAGATGCTTCTTTCTTTACTTAATATGATCTGTTAAATTCATAGTATCTGTATTTCACTCATAAAATGAGATTTGTGGGGCAGAGTAACTTCCACTTTCACATAGATAATAAGAACGCCAGCATTAGAATTTCACTGTAAGTCTAGAAACATAAATTTGGTTTTTGAGTGAGACATTTTTAATATTTAATTGTTTTGAGAATTTCATGCTTAAGTATTTTGCATTTACCTCATGCTCACTTTTCTCTCTACCCTATTCAGCTCCTCTTATGTCTACTTTCTCTCAAATTATGACCTCTTCAATAATTGTTACACACATATATATGTGTATCTCTCTCTTTTTCTCTCTCTCTCTCTTAGTTAGGGTTTTACTACTGTGAATAGACACCATAACCAAGGCAACTCTTATAAGGACACCATTTAATTGGGCTGCTTACAGGTTTAGAGGTTGATGACATTATCATCAAGGTATGGCAGAGTCCAGGCAGGCGTGATGCAGAAAGAGCTGAGAGTTCTACATCTTCATCTCAAGGCCACTAGGAGAAGACTTGCTTCCATGCAGCTAGGATGAGGGTATTAAAGCCCATGCCCACAGTGACACACCTGATCCAATAAGACCACACCTCCTAATTTGCTACTTCCTGGGCCAGGCATATACAAACCATCATTTGTGTGTGTGTCTGTGTGTGTTTTGAGCTGATCATTTGAAATTATGTGTGTGAGAGAGTGAATGTGTGTTTAGAGCTGATCATTTGGAACTAGATTACAAAGGGCTTACCTCTAGAGAAGACTGAATCTCCATCTCTTAGCAGCTGTTGATTGCCTATAGTTCTTCAATATAGGAGTGGAGAGTTGTAAAATTTCACTCATCCACATTGGCATGTCAACTGACTGGTCTTGTTTAGGAAACCATTTTGTTAAAACTACATGGGTGCAACTTCTCTGTCAGACATAGAAGAGTCTATATTCTGAGACTTTAGCAGATGTACTGGTTCCTTGTTTTTTCTGGTCTTTCCACCTTTTCTTTTACAGTGTTCTCTGAGCCTTAAGTATAGGGTTTGTGCTGTAGATATATTAGTTGAGGTTGGATGCCCCCATGGTCAGTAGTTCTCTTATATTTGTGAGTTTGTGTAGTAGTCTCTATTTGCTCCAAGAAGAAACTTATTTGATCGGGAATAAGAGATATACTTATCTCTAGGTATAAAAATAAGTACTTAGGGACTAGAGAGATGGCCTGGCTGTTAAGAGCACTGATGATTCTTTCTGAAGACCCAAGTTCTATTCCCAGCCCTGACACAGTGGCCCACAAACATCAGTTGACTATGCAAGTGCTACACTGACATGTATGTAGGCTAAACACACATACATAAAATATACAAAAATTTAAAATATATTTAGAATGCAGTTAGAAATTATAGTGGTTTAGGAAAGTGGCAGTTGTAGATTCTCCTCTAGGATCCATGACCTCACCAGACACGACTAGTTGGCGAAATTTACTGTGTCAGGAATGAATTCCCTCCTGCTGAGCAGGCCATAAGCCCAATTACACAAATGTTGGTTACTCCCAAGATGGATGTGCCACTATTGGACCGTTGGGAATATCATGCTGGATTGGTCATTGTTGTGTTTTGTAGATTATGCAGCTGGATAAGGCTCTTGATGGTTTTTCTCTATTAGCAGCTTGGTTTTTAGGAGAAAATAGAGAGCCAGTCTTCAGGGAGGAAGATGCTGATTCCTCCAAGTGTCAGGCAGAAACTATGGCATCTTCAGCAATAAGATAACTAGTTGTAGGCAACTAAGAGTAATAGCAGTAGCCTATATTATTTTGGGAATGTTGGGTCAAGTAGAAAATAGACAATCAGGATTTGAAGATAGAGTATAGGAACTGGATAACACTTGTAAAGATTATAGAAAAATAAATAAATATAGAAAAAAATGGAAGGGACATGCAGGAACTTTGAGACAGCAAATCCTTGAATTATAGGCATAGAAGATGAAGCGTCCAGAGTCATTAGCAAAGACTAGATTGTCAGCAGTATCATAGGGAAAACTCTAAATTAAGGGAAGACATATAGATACAGGAAGCACATAGAACACCAAAGAGACAGGAAAGAAACTTCACAGTTATTGTTTAAAAACGGTGTAAAAAGAAGTTATTAAAAACTGTAAGAAGACAACCGGCCACCTTTCTGGTCAGAGCACAGGTGTCCGACCGGCCTGAGAGGCTTCTGCCTCAGGTTCCACGGGAGCCAGCTTAGTTCCGGGACTCCTCGGAGGGCAGTCTGCACAGGTGAGAGTGTGGAATACAAAGGCCAGCAGTCTCTGGAACAGGCGAGAGCCACAGAGCCTCTGATGTGGTATTGGTATAGTGACAGACAAGTAGACCAATGGAACAAAATTGAAGACCCAGAGATGAACCCACACACCTATGGTCACTTGATCTTTGACAAGGGAGCTAAAACCAACCAGTGGAAAAAAGACAGCATTTTCAACAAATGGTGCTGGCTCAACTGGAGGTTATCATGTAGAAAAATGCGAATTGATCCATTTCTATCTCCTTATACTAAGGTCAAATCTAAGTGGATTAAGGAACTCCACATAAAACCAGAGACACTGAAACTTATAGAGGAGAAAGTAAGGAAAAGCCTCGAAGATATGGGTACAGGGGAAAAATTCCTGAATAGAACAGCAATGGCTTGTGCTGTAAGATCGAGAATCGATAAATGGGACCTCATAAATTTGCAAAGCTTCTGCAAGGCAAAAGACACCGTCAATAAGACAAAAAGGCCACCAACAGATTGGGAAAGGATCTTTACCTATCCCAAATCGGATAGGGGACTAATATCCAATATATATAAAGAACTCAAGAAGGTGGACTCCAGAAAATCAAATAACCCCATTAAAAAATGGGGCTCAGAGCTGAACAAAGAATTCTCACCTGAGGAATACCGAATGGCTGAGAAGCACCTGAAAAAATGTTCAACATCCTTAGTCATCAGGGAAATGCAAATCAAAACAACCCTGAGATCCCACTTCACTCCAGTCAGAATGGCTAAGATCAAAAATTCAGGTGACAGCAGATGCTGGCGAGGATGTGGAGAAAGAGGAACACTCCTCCATTGTTGGTGGGATTGCAAGCTTGTACAACCACTCTGGAAATCAGTCTGGCGGTTTCTCAGAAAATTGGACATAGTACTGCCGGAGGATCCAGCAATACCTCTCCTGGGCATATATCCAGAAGATGTCCCAACCGGTAAGAAGGACACATGCTCCACTATGTTCATAGCAGCCTTATTTATAATAGCCAGAAGCTGGAAAGAACCCAGATGCCCCTCAACAGAGGAATGGATACAGAAAATGTGGTACATTTACACAATGGAGTACTACTCAGCTATTAAAAAGAATGAATTTATGAAATTCCTAGGCAAATGGGTGGGCCTGGAGGGCATCATCCTGAGTGAGGTAACACAATCACAAAGGAACTCACACAATATGTACTCACTGATAGTGGATATTAGCCCAGAAACTTAGGATACCCAAGATATAAGATACAATTTGCTAAACACATGAAATTCAAGAAGAAGAACGAAGACCAAAGTGTGGACACTTTGCCCCTTCTTAGAAATGGGAACAAAACACCCATGGAAGGAGTTACAGAGACAAAATTTGGAGTTGTGACGAAAGGATGGACCATCTAGTGATTGCCATATGCAGGGATCCATCCCATAATCAGCTTCCAAACGCTGACATCATTGCATACACTAGCAAGATTTTGCTGAAAGGACCCAGATATAGCTGTCTCTTGTGAGACTATGCCCGGGCCTAGCAAACACAGAAGTGGATGATCATAGTCAGCTATTGGATGGATCACACGGCCCCCAATGGAGGAGCTAGAGAAATTACCCAAGGAGCTAAAGGGAACTGCAACCCTTTAGGTGGAACAACAATATGAACTAACCAGTACCCCGGAGCTCTTGTCTCTAACTGCATATGTATCAAAAGATGGCCTAGTCGGCCATCACTGCAAAGAGAGGCCCATTGGACTTGCAAACTTTATATGCCCCAGTACAGGGGAACCCCAGGGCCAAAAAGGGGTAGTGGGTGGGTAGGGGATTGGGGGGGGTGGGTATGGGGGACTTTTGGGATAGCATTGAAAATGTAAACGAGGAAAATACCTAATAAAAAATAAATTTAAAAAAAAACTGTAAGAAAAAAAAAAAACAAGAAACGAAACAAAACAAAAACCTCTCAAAAACCATAAGTCACAAGTAAAGGGCAACCCACCAAAATAACAAACAGCTGGTTTCTAGAAACATCAAAATACAGAAGAACCTAGATAAACATAGTCCAATTTCTAGAAGACCACAGATTCCAACCTAGACACTATCCTGTAGCTTTCTTGAATGCCTTATTTAACAGCCGTAAACAGTGGGATAGGAGTTATATCTCTTTGAGGAATGATGAAACACACACACACACACACACACACACACACACACACACACATATATATATATATATATATATATATATGTTGGGTTTTCTAAACTGAGGTTTCAAAATTCTAAATGTGAAGGATTTTACTTAGTGTACAATGAAGACACAGTTACAGATTGGTAAAAGTTCATATTTTACATGGTCAATATTTCTCTATTATAGCAGAACATTTCTGTTTAAAATGCTAAAATCTTGTCAGGCATGGTGGCATATACCTTTTACCCCATCACTCTGGAAGCCTCGGCAGGTGGATCCCTTGAGTTTGGGACCAGCCAGTACAAGTATATTTTAGTTATTTACATACATACACATGTGGGTGCAAATGTGCATGTATGTGTGTACATGCCTGGGGAGCAGTGTGGAGGTCTATTTCAGGTGTCTGATTTGATTATCCTCAATGTTATTTTTTACTGTGTTTTTGCATTATGTATAGGGCTGTTTGCCTGCACGTATGTCTGTGGTGCCCCATTTTTATGCAGTGCTTGAGGATATAGAAAAGTGTGTGAGAGTCCCTAGAACTGGAATTGCGGATGGTTGTGTTTTGGTAATCTACCTCTGGAAGGGGGAGCAAGTGGTTTTAACCTCTGAGCTGTCTCTCTGGTTCCTCTCCACATTATATTTTAAAATACTGTTTCTTCATTGAACTTGAAGCTCACAGTTAGTTATGTTCCTGACCATTGATTGCTGTTTCACACCCAGGAGTAGGGTTACAAATGAATATCACTACAACTGGATTTTTTGTATGGGTGCCAAGGCTCCCAACTCAGATCTCCCTGCATATGTGGCAGGTACACTGTCCTCTGAGTCTTCTCCTGTCTCTATTGTGAATTGATAAACCATTCTCTCATGAACCAGATTATTCTTTAATTATCAAAGCAGTTGTATGCGTGACTTGTACCTTTTCAAAGCAATATATTTATAGTTTCAAATAAAGTGTAACTATGGAAACTAGAAAAAGTGAGTGCTACTACAAAACTCCAAAATAGTCTCTGCCTTCAGAATATTGCAAAGTACCTAAATAGGAATGTATGAACGGCCATCCTATGAGGAGTAAACCACAAAAGGTAAATTTCATAATACAAGCTTGATTCTGTTAAAACAGCTGAGAAAAATCAACTAATTAGGAAGAAAGCTTTATTTTGGCTCATAGTTTCAATGTGTTCAGCACATGGTCAGCTGACTCCTTTGAAGTGGACCTGAAGTGAGGCAGAATTCAGTGTCAGTGAGATGATACAGCAGAGGAGCTTGTTCATCCTACTGGAGCCAGGAAATGGAAAGGAGGAGGCACAGCACAATATGTCTTTCACACACAAGCATTGGACCTTCCTCCAGTGAGATCCACATATCAGATCTCCTGATAGTCCATACAACTGTGGGTCCATCCGGGGATTGATATGTTGAAGATGCAGAGCCCTTGTTGTTTAATTGCCTTCCAAAGGCTTCATGTCTGAACACCACTACATTGAGGACCAAGCCTATGATATATGACATGTGAGGGAATGTTTCAAACCAACCCATAACAGTACGCAGACAGGTTTCAAGATGATTTGTACTGAAATCGCTTCACACCATTTACTACTCAGGGACATTTGCAACAACTGAAAAGTGAAAGTGTTAGCAGATGATGTTAGCAGAAATCTTCATCTGTTTGTAGAGATGCTGATTATCAAGACAGGCTTTTATACAAGTTGTCATTAATCAAAATATGTTACATTGTGAATATTGTTTTTAAAAGTGTCCCATATTACATGATTTTACTTGTAGAAGTAACATATGTTGTTGGCCAGTTAGCTGTACAAGTACAGATGCTTCTCTGTGGAGTTATTGTAAGTTAGAAGATTAAGTTGAACCACAGTAAGTTGAAGACCACCTGTAGTTGTTAGAATATTTTTGTTTTAATTACCTATTACTGTATACCAATAATTAACAAAACTTTGGTAGCTTACAACAACACACATTTTTCTGTGGGTCAAAGGTCTAGTCACAGCTTAGCTGGGAATTCTACAGTGGCAGTAGGCTATGGCTGGATTTTTTTATCTGAGTATGTGACTGTAGACTAACAGCTTCCAGGCTCACATCCCTATCAGCAATGTTCAGATCTTTGCTAGCTCTCTGAGCCACAGGGCATTTCACAAGATAGCTTCTAGTTTCCTGAAAACTATCAAGAGAGAATGCCTCTCAGCAAGGTAGATAATGTTGCAGTCTTAGGAAACAAGGGATACCCTGTCTCCTTTGCTCCATTCCCTTGCTTAGTAGAAAGTCACAGGTTCTACTGCATTCACTGAAGGTTAAAATGGTGTGAAAGACCGAGAAACAGGACTATGGGAATCACCTCAGGACTGACCCATTACGTGCTTTATAATTTTAACCTAATATTTCTTATGATACTAAAAAACTGAGAGCTTGAGGGTTTCCTCTTGTGGGATATTAGAATATCATATGATGTTTTTAACCCATTTGAAATTGTTGAGCTACATATTTCTTCTAAACATAAATTTTGAATATTTTTTTATGCAGTTACTGGTAAGCCACCCACCTCTCATAATAAAGCTGACTGGAGAGGGTTATGTTAATTTACTTTTGTATAATTTCTGTTGCTTTTGTGCTTCAAAGTCAGGGTTAAACAGTTGCAGCATTCACCATATGTTCCACAAGCTCAAAATAGTTACTTTCTGACTTTTTAAAAAATAAGCTTTTTATACTTTTTAAATTATTTTATCATGGTACCATGCAGTGATGCTGAAGCACTAACCTGGACCAGACAACCAGATCTGAATGCGCTCTTTTCCAAATCACCTGACTTCTGTTTTGAAGCAATTGTGGTGAGCACTGTTAGGCCACAGAAATCTTGGATTCAACCATTTTTTAGCTTTGAACTCAATGTTTGTAACACAGGACATGACAACATACAAGATAAATGTTGTTGTAGATGTGAGACGTATGAAAAAGACTTAAAGTGTAAGAACAGATTGGAAAATGAAGGGAAAAAGTACATGCATGAAAACCTGTACTGACAGCAAAAGGGCGTCAGCAAAGCAAGCCTACCCACTGGCAACAGACAGGCCTCCTCAAGTAGAAAGTGCATCTCAGATCCAGTCAGAAGTCAGCTTCATCCGAAGTCTCTTCCCTTTGTGGGACTCAAGGTATAAAGCTTGAGAATGCCCTGCCATCCCCCAAACCACACTCTTCACCAAGCAAATGACTCCTGGGGTTGCTGGCCATGTCTAAAGATTTGTTCTTATCATTTCCATAGTAATTTTGTCTTCACATAATCATTAAGTCATGATGAGTTTTACATTTTAAAATATTTTTAACTCTTTGTACTCTCCAGTTTTACTGCTTTTTCTCTAATATGGGCCACAATTGACTATTTTGATGAAATTACTATCATAGTGTTCTAAGGTGTCTGTGTATTTAGTGTTTCTTACAGACCCTTCCCATTCTTTTTCCATAATTAACTAATATAAAAATTTGAACATGATAGATCTGACTTAGAACTATCAATGTTCTGTGTCAACACAAGAAACAATGTTCGTTAAATTAAGACTAGAGACTGGAAGTTTAACTCAGTAGTAAAGGGGTTGCCTATGATGTGCAAGGTCCTGAATTTAGTCCAGAAAGGAAAAAGGAAAATAGTAAGAGGAAAGGAAAGGAAGAAAGAAAAGGAAAGGAAAGGAAAGGAATTGAAACGAAACATACACAAACACACACACAGTCTTTAATTATGCTTTATGTTAGTGACTCAGACCTTTTAATTCCACCAAAGTCTCTCTCTCTTTTTTTTTAATCCCATATAGTCTATACGAAACTTACCACTTAAAAAAAATCTAATACCTTAACTGCAAACTCCTATAAACTAAAGAACAAGTTATACTTCCAACCTATAATAGCATAGAGAAAACATTTGGTGTTTTTAAAAGGAAGAACTAAGACATTAAATAATCCATCAAAGCAAAACAGGAAAAAGCCAAATTGTACAGCTCCATGTTCAGCATTTAGGGTCCATAGTGCAATTGGCTAGTTTCCAAAAATGGCTTGGATAGTCCCAGCCCTTCAACTCTGCCACCTCAACACACAAATACTCCCATGGGTTTATTCATAGTTCCTCTTGGAGAGCATCCCATGGTCCTGGCATCTCTAATGTCTCTGGGTCTCAGCTGCAACTGAAAGTTCACCTTCATAGTTTTACTTACTGTCCTTTGAAGGCCTATCTGCTGGGTCTCTGTCCTTGCCATATAGCTTATATCCTTAGCTGTCTCCATGACCCCTTTGTCTTGCCTCTTTTTTGCTTACAAAACCAGTACTATGAAGATGATGAAGAAAGCATTTCTAGTTGTGCTGCTAGTTTTACTCCTGTGAGCCACATTTGTACCAGTTTCTCTGGCCTTATCCCAAGAAAACACATTCCTATTGTCCTCTTGCAAGAAAATAGGTTTCACATCCCATGTGATGCTGGTGTCCTTAAGAATTACAGCTGTTTTCTTAGCACTAGCCTGAATACCATTCTGTCCTGATGTTTCTTCTCCCAAACAAATCAATCCATTAGCTTCAAACTTAACCCCATCCAAGTTCTAAGGACATAGACAGAAAGTAGCCAGGATTTCTTTTTAAATTTAATTACTTTATGTATATGAGTGCTTTGCATGCATGTATGTGTATCAAGCATGTGCATGCTTGTTAGCCTCAGAAATCAGAAGAATGTTGGGTACCTTGGAACTAGAGTTAAAGATGATTGTGAGCCACCAAGTGGCCCTAAAAATTCCATCAGAGAACTCCTAAACCTGATAAACAGCTTCAGTGAAGGAGCTGGATATAAAATTAACTCAAACAAGTCAATGGCCTTCCTGTACACAAAGGATAAACAGACTGAGGAAGAAATTAGGGAAATAACACCCTTCACAATAGTCACAAATAAAATACTTTGTTGTGACTCTAAGGAAGAGAAAGATCTATATGATTAGAACTTCAAGTCTCTGAAGAAAGAAATTAAAGAAGATCTCAGAAGATGGAAAGATCTCCCATGCTCATGGATTTGCAGGATCAATATAGTAAAAATGGCTATCTTGCCAAAAGCAATCTACAGATTCAATGCAATCCCCATCAAAATTCCAACTCAATTCTTCAACGAATTGGAAAGGGCAATCTCCAAATTCATCTGGAATAACAAAAACGCTAGGATAGCAAAACTATTCTCAAGGATAAAAGAACTTCTGGTAGAATCACCATACCTTACCTAAAGCTGTACTGCAGAGCAATTGTGATAAAAACTTCATGGTACTGGTATAATGACAGACAAGTAGACCAAAGGACTAGAATTAAAGACCCAGGAATGAACCCACACACCTATGGTCACTTGAGCTTTGACAAGGGAGCTAAAACCATCCAGTGGAAAAAAGACAGCATTTTCAACAAATGGTGATGGCACAACTGGCAGTTATCATGCAGAAGAATGCAAATTGATCCATTCCTATCTCCTTGTACTAAGGTCAAATCTTAGTGGATCAAGGCACTCCACATAAAACCAGAGACAGTGAAACTTATGGAGGAGAAAGTGGGAAAAAGCCTGGGAGATATGGGCACAGGGGAAATATTCCTGAATAGAACAGCTATGGCTTGTGCTGTAAGATCAAGAATCGATAAATGGGACCTCATAAAGTTACTAAGCTTCTGTAAGGTAAAAGACACCATCCATAAGACAAAAAGGCCACCAACAAATTGGGAAAGGAACTTTACCAAATCAGATAGGGAACTAATAATATCCAATATATATAAAGAACTCAAGAAGGTGGACTCTAGAAAGTCAAATATCCCCATTAAAAAATGGGGCTCAGAGGTAAACAAAGAATTCTCACCCGAGGAATACTGAATGTCTGAGAAGCACCTGAAAAAATGTTCAGCATCCTTCATCATCAGGGAAATTCAAATCAAAACAACCCTGAGATACCACCTCACACCAGTCAGAATGGCTAAGATCAAAAATTCAGGTGATGGGCTGGAGAGATGGCTCAGTGGTTAAGAGCACCGACTGCTCTTCCGAAGGTGCAGAGTTCAAATCCCAGTAACCATATGGTGGCTCACAACCATCTGTAAATGAGATCTGACGCCCTCTTCTGGTGCATCTGAAGACAGCTACAGTGTACTTATGTATTATAATAATAAATAAATCTTTAAAAAAAATTCAGGTGACAGCAGATGCTGGCAAGGATGTGGAAAAAGAGGAACAGTCCTCCATTGTTGGTGGGATTGTAAGCTTATAAAACCACTCTGGAAATCAGTCTGGTGGTTCCTCAGAAAATTGGACATAGTACTACCGGAGGATCCTGCAGTACCTCTCCTGGGCATATATCCAGAATATGTCCCAACCGGTAAGAAGGACACATGCTCCACTATGTTCATAGCAGCCTTATTTATAATAGCCAGAAGCTGGAAAGAACCCAGATGCCCCTCAACAGAGGAATGGATACAGGAAATGTGGTACATTTATACATTGGTGTACTACTCAGCTATTAAAAACAATTTATGAAATTCCTAGGCAAATGGATGGCCCTGGAGGGCATCATCCTGGGTGAGGTAACCCAATGACAAAGGAACTCACACAATATGTACTCACTGATAAGTGGATATTAGCTAGAAACTTAGAATACCCAAGATACAAGATATAATTTACAAAACACATGAAACTCAAGAAGAACGAAGACCAAAGTGTGGACACTTTGCCCCTTCTTAGAATTGGGAAGAAAACACCCATGGAAGGAGTTACAGAGACAAAATTTGGAACTGAGACTAAAGGATGGACCATCTAGAGACTGCCATACCCAGGATCCATCCCATAATCAGCCTCCAAACACTGACACCATTGCATATACCAGCAAGATTTTGCTGAAAGGACCCTGATATAGCTGTCTCTTATGAGGTTATGCCGGGGCCTGGCAAACACAGAAGTGGATGCTCACAGTCAGCTATTGGATGGAACACAGGGCCCCCAATGGAGGAGCTGGAGAAAGTTCCCAAGGAGCTAAAGGGGTCTGCAACCCTATAGGTGGAACAACAATATGAACTAACCAGTAACCCCAGAGCTTGTTTCTCTAGCTGCATATGTATCACAAGATAGCCTAATCATCCATTATTGTGAAGAGATGCCCCTTGGTCTTATAAACTTTATATACCTCAGTACGGGGAACGCCAGGGCCATGAAGTGGGAGTGGCTGGGTAGGAGAGTGTGAGGGGAGGGTCTGATGGACTTTTGGGATAGCATTTGAAATATAAATGAAGAAAATACTTAACTAAAAACTAATTTTAAAAAAATAAAATAATTTAAAAACAAAACAAAACAAACAAAAAACAATCTTCCATCATGATCAAGTAGGCTTCATCCCAGGAATGCAAGGATGGTTCAATATGTGGAAATCCATCAATGTAGTCCACTATATAAACAAACTCAAAGGGGAAAAAAAAACCCCATGATCATCTCATTAGATGCTAAGAAAGCCTTTGACAACATTCAACACCCATTCATGCTAAAAGTCATGGAAAGATCAGGAATCCAAGACCTTTTTTTTACTAAACACAGTAAAAGCAATATACTGCAAATCAGTAGCCAACATCAAAGTAAATGAAGACAAACTTGAAGCAATTCCACTGAAATCAGCAACTACACAAGGCTGCCCACTCTCTCCCGACCTATTCAATATAGTACTCAAAGTCCTAGCCAAAGCAATTAGACAACAAAAGGAGATCAAAGGGATACAGATTGGAAAGGAAAAAGTCAAAATGTCATGATTTGCAGATGATATGATAGATAGATAGTATACTTAAGTGACCCCAAAAAATTCCACCAGAGAACATCTAAACCTGAAAAACAACTTCAGCAAAGGGGCTGGATATAAAATCAACTCATACAAATAAGTAGTCATCCTCTACTCAAAAGAAAAATAGGCTGAGAAAGAAGTTAGGGAAACGACAAACTTCACAATAGTCATAAATAATGTAAAATACCTTCTTGCACGTGCCCGACTGGCCAGCAAGAACAACACTGCAACAGGATCCTTCCACACACGTTTATTGGTAGAGCTTGATTGCAGAGGTGAAGTGACCCCAAGCCCAGAACTGGTGCTGCTTATATAGGCCTAGGAGCAGCATGTCTCACACCTGGATTGGTTGTGTTTGGGTTATGCTTTTCACCTTATTTGCATGCCTACATCTGATTGGTTAACTTGTCTCTCATCTGATTGGTTAACTTGTCTCTCATCTGATTGCGTGGTGGCCAGTAGTAGCCAACTGCCACTCTGCAGCGGCACATGTGGCTTCCCACAATACCTTGGCATGACTCTAAGGAAGTGATAGATCTGTATGACAAGAACTTCAAGTCTCTGAAGAAAGAAATCTTAGATCTCAGAATATCGAAAGATCTCCCATGCTCATGGATTGACAGGATTAATATAGTAAAAATGGCTATCTTGCCAAAAGCAATCTACAGATTCAATTCAATCCACATCAAAATTCCAAATCAATTCGTTATAGAATTAGAAAGAGCAATTTGCAAATTCATTTCCAATAACAAAAAAAGCAGTATAACAAAAACTATTCTCAACAATAAAATAACATCTAGGGGAATCACCATCTGTGACCTCAAGCTGTATTACAGAGCAATAGATCTAAAAACTGTATGGTATTAGTACAGGGACTAGCAGGAAGATCAATGGAATAGAACTGAAGACTTGGAAATTAACCCACACACCTATGGTCACTTGATCTTTGACAAAGAAGCGACAGCAATCCAGTGGAAAAAAGACAGCATTTTTTTTTCTTTTCTTTTTTTTAACCATAATTTTTTATTAGATATTTTCTTTACATCCATTTCAAATGCTATCCCAAAAGTTCCCTATACCCTCCCCCCGCCCTGCTCCCCTACCCACCCACCCCCACTTCTTCGCCCTGGCATTCCCCTGTGCTGGGGCATATAAAGTTTGCAAGACCAAGGGGCCTCTCTTCCCAATGATGGCCGACTAGGCCATCTTCTGCTACATATGCAGCTAGAGACATGAGCTCTGGGGGTACTGGTTAGTTCATATTGTTGTTCCACCTATAGCTTTGCAGACCCCTTCAGCTCCTTGCGTGCTTTCTCTAACTTCTCCATTGGGGGCCCTGTGTTCCTTCTTATAGATGACTGTGAGCATCCACTTCTGTATTTGCCAGGCACTGAGACAGCTATACCGGGATCCCTTCAGCAAAATCTTGCTGACATATGCAATAGTGTCTGGGTTTGGTGGCTGATTATGGGATAGATCCACGGGTGGGGTAGTCTCTGGATAGTCTATCCTTTTGAAAACACAGCATTTTCCATAAATGGTGCTGGATCAACTGGAGGTCAGCATGTAGAAGAATGCAGATCAACCTATTCCTATCTTCTTGTACAAAGTTCAAGACCAAGTGGATCAAGAACCTCCACATACAACCAGATGCACTGAATCTGATAGAAGAGAAACTGGGGGAAAGCCTTGAACACATGGGCACAGGGAATTTTTCCTAAACAGAACACCAATGGCTTTTGCTGTAAGATCACGAATCCACAAATGAGGCCCCATAAAATTGCAAAGCTTCTGTAAGGCAAAGGACGCTGTAAATGGGACAAAACACCAAACAACAGATTGGGTAAAGATCTTTACCAATCTCACATCAGATATAGGGCTAATATCCAATATATACAAAGAACTCAAGAAGTTAGATCCACAGAACCAAATAACCCTATTTTAAAAATGGGATTCAAAGCTAAACAGAGAATTCTCAACTGAGGAATATCAAATGGCTGAGAAGCACCTAAAGAAATGTTCACCATCCTTAGTCATCAGGGAAATGCAAATTAAAACAACCCTGAGATTCCACCTCACACCAGTCAGAATGGCTAAAATCAAAAACTCAGGGGACAGCAGATGCTGGTAAGGATGTGGGCAAAGTGGAACACTCCTCCATTGCTGGTAGGACAAATGGATGAAACTAGAAAATATCATCCTGAGTGAGGTAGCCCAGTCACAAAAGAACACATATGGTATGCACTCACTGATAAGGGGATATTAGCCACAAAGCTCTGAATACCCAAGATACAATTGACAGACAACAAGTAACTAAGTGCTAACCCAACTCAAGCAGCCAGTATTTTGAACAAAATATCACACAAGTGATCCTATTCCAGTTCTCAGTAGTGTCATTGTTTTCTGAAACCTTTTGAGTCATGCCTCCACTATTCACAGACTTCTCAGCATCCTTATCATTCAACCTCCCATAAGAACAGCCTACTGAGTTCTGCTTACATCATTCAATGCCTTTGTAGCCCAAAGTTCTAAAGTCTTCTACATTTCCATTTAAAAGCACTTCTCAAATTTGCACAGCAATGGCCCCATTCTATATACCGATTTCTGCACTACTTGCATTTCCATTTTTAGAAAAGATTACTTTTATTATAACTATATGTATGTGTGTGGCATGCATATGAGTGCAAGTGTCTGTGGAGACAAGAAGTGTTGGTTGTTTCTCCTGGAAATTAGCAAGCAAGTAGTCAAAATATCACTATTTGCAGATGATACAATAGTATATATAAGTGACCCTAAAAATTCCACCAGAGAACTCCTAATCCTGATCAACAGCTTCTGTGCAGTAGCTGGATATAAAATTAACTCAAACAAATCAGTGGCCTTTCTCTACACAAAGGATAAACAGGCTGAGAAAGAAATTGGGGAAGCAACATACTTCAAAATAGTCACAAATAACATAAAATACCTTGGTATGTCTCTAAGGAAGTAAAAGATCTCTATGAAAGGAACTTCAAGTCTCTGAAGAAAGAAAGGTATAAATTTCCTCTAATGGAAGGATTAAATGAGAACCATACTCAAGTTGCATGAATAAAAGGCTTGTGTTAAGCCCAGAACATTTCTTTGTTCTAACTGTTCCTAGGCCTACCTTTTAGTCTCCATTCAATGTAATCTTCCAATCTAGCATCTCTTGTCTTCTGCCTGAATTGCTCTGCTTAGACTCATACTAACTTTGGCAGTATGTTCTAATCTTCTGCCTCCTTTTCATTCTGTGGCTCATTCTGTCTTCACCTGAGTCTATCCTGTCTCAACTGTTCTGGTAAGACTGCTTTTCCCCACCTCTTCAAGTATAGTCCACAAAGGGCAGGCCTTTCTACCCTAGTTAACATAATCAGGAAGAAATTCCATAGACATGTTCACAGGACAACCCAGTTTACATAGACCCTCAGTTGAGACTCACTTCCCAAGTGATTCTAGATTATGTCAAGTTGGCAAGCAACACTAACCATCACAGTTGCTGTAGACAGATACAAATATTTAGATATCTAGCAACATACACAAGTATAAAATAATGAGAAGTAGATTTGACAAAATTTTACTTGGAATGATGGGGCAGATCACTGGAAATTTTTTATTGTGGAGTAAAAAAGTTAAGCCTGTTTCTCTTACCCACCAGGCCTTATTCTACCTCATTGACATAAAACATATACATAGTCTATGCCTACAGTATGGCCCATCAATATTTAAAGCAGCTCTACTTTGTTCTTGGGACTCTTTTCCTTCAAGATAAATATTCCAGTTTTCTTTTCACATACTTCTGTCTCCCTTCTCCATCTCACTCACACTCTTCCGATGATGCTTTAGTTTGTATGTCTCCATGCTAACATTGTCTGCCAATGTTATATCTGAGAGAGAGAGAGAGAGAGAGATACAGAGATACTTATATAGATATAGATAATTTAATAAACAGTTTGCTTTAAGGAGAGAAAAATTTCCATTCACCTATCTATAGAGATGGCTTTAAAAAAAAAACTTATTTGATATTTCTTTATTTACATTTCAAATGTTTTTCCCTTTCCTAGTTTCCCCTCCGAAAACCCCCATTCCTTCCCCCCTCCCCCTGCTCTCCAACCCACCCACTCCCTCTTCCTGGCCCTAGCATTCCCCAATACTGGGGCATAGAACCTTTACAGGACCAAGGGCCTCTCCTCCCATTGATGACCAACTAGGCCATCCTCTAATACATATACAGCATATACAGCTAGAGCCATGAGTCCCACCATGTGTTTTCTTTAGTTGTTTTTTTTAGTCCCACGAAGCTCTGGGGGTACTGGTTAGTTCATATTGTTGTTCTTCCTATGGGGCTGCAAACCTCTTCAGCTCCTTGGGCACTTTCTCTAGCTCCTTCATTGGGGACCCTGTGCTCTGGCCAGTGGATGGCTGTGAGCATCCATCTCTGTATTTGTTAGGCACTGGCAGAGCCTCTCAGGAGACAGCTCTATTAGCCTCCAGTCAGCAAGCTCTTGTTGGAATCCACAATAGTGTCTGGTTTTAATGGTTGTTTCTGGGATGAATCCCCAGGTGGTATAGTCTCTGGAAGGCCATTCCTTCAGGCTCTGCTTCATACTTTGTCCTTGTAACTACCTCCATGGGTATTTTGTTGCCCCTTTTAAGAAAGACCAAAGTACCCACACTTTGGTGTTCCTTCTTCTTGAGTTTCATATGTTTTGGGAATCAATTGTGCTGGCTTAACTGGTGGTTAGCATGTAGAAGAATTCGAATTGATTCATTCTTATCTCCTTGAACAAAGCTCAAGTCTAAGTGGATCAAGGACCTCCATATAAAACCAGAGACACTGAAACTTATAGAGGAGAATGTGGGGAAGAGCTTCAAACATATAGGCACACGGAAAAAATTCCTGAACAGAATACCAATGGCTTGTACTATACGATCAAGCTGTATCAAATTGGACCTCATAAAATTGCAAAGCTTTTGTAAAGCAAAGGACACTGTCAATAAGACAAAAAGGCAACCAACAGATTGGGAAAAAATTCTTTACCAATCCTAAATCCAATAACAGGCTAATATCCAATATATACAAAGAACTCAAGAAGTCAGAAAACCAAATATCCCTATTAAAAAATAGGGTTCAGAGCTAAACAAAGAATTCTCAACTGAGGAATATCAAATGGGTGAGAAGCACTTAAAAAAAGCAACATTCATCATCCTTAGTCATCACGGAAATGCAAATCAAAACAACCTTGAGATTCCACCTCACACCAGTCAGAATGGCTAAAATCAAAAACTCAGGTGACAGCAGATGCTGGCGAGGATGTGGAGGAAGAGGAACACTCTCCCATTGCTGGTAGGATTGAAAGCTGGTACAACCACTCATGAAATCAGTTTGGCAGTTCCTCAGAAAATTGGACATGGTACTACCAGAGGATGCAGCAATACCACTCCTAGGCATATACACAGAATATGCTCCAACATTTAATAAGGACACATGCTCCACTATGTTCATAGCAGCCTTATTTATAATAGCCAGATGGAACAGAATTGAAGACCCTGAGATGAACCCACACACCGATGGTCACTTGATCTTTGACAAGGGAGCAAGAGGAACACTCTCCCATTGCTGGTAGGATTGAAAGCTGGTACAACCACTCATGAAATCAGTTTGGCATTTCCTCAGAAAATTGGACATAGTACTACCAGAGGATGCAGCAATACCACTCCTAGGCATATACACAGAAGATGTTCCAACCGGTAAGAAGGACACATGCTCCACTATGTTCATAGCAGCCTTATTTATAATAGCCAGAAGATGGAAAGAACCCAGATGCCCCTCAACAGAGGAATGGATACAGAAAATGTGGTACATTTACACAATGGAGTACTACTCAGCTATTAAAAGGAATGAATTTATGAAATTCCTAGGCAAATGGATGGACCTGGAGGGCATCATCCTGAGTGAGGTAACACAATCACAAAGGAACTCACACAATATGTACTCACTGATAAGTGGATATTAGCCCAAAAACTTAGGATACCCAAGATATAAGATACAATTTGTTAAACGCATGAAACTCAAGAAGAACAAAGACCAAAGTGTGGACACTGTGCCCCTTCTTAGAATTGGGAACAAAACACCCATGGAAAGAGTTACAGAGATAAAGTTTGGAGCTGTGAAGAAAGGATGGACCATCTAAAGACTGCCATATCCAGGTTTCCATCCCATAATCAGCTTCCAAAAGCTGACACCATTGCATACACTAGCAAGATTTTGCTGAAAGGACCCAGATATAGCTGTCTCTTGTGAGACAATGCCGGGGCCTAGCAAACACAGAAGTGGATGCTCACAGTCAGCTATTGGATGGATCACAGGGCCCCCAATGGAGGAGCTAGAGAAAGTGCCCAAGAAGCTAAAGGGATCTGCAACCCTATAGGTGGAACAACATTATGAACTAACCAGTACCCCAGAGCTCTTGACTCTAGCTTCATATGTATCAAAAGATGGCCTAGTTTGCCATCACTGGAAAGAGAGGCCCATTGGACTTGCAAACTTTATATGCCCCAGCACATGGGAATGCCAGGGCCAAGAAGTGGGAGTGGGTGGGGCGTGTATTGGGGACTTTTTGGATAGCATTGGAAATGTAAATGAGGAAAATACCTAATAAAAAAAATTACAGTACAAAAAAAAAAGTTAGCATTGGACATTTCCACACATTATAACTGAGTTAATCAACACACCCACACTTCCAGCTTTTCACCTGTCACCTGTATGTAGTGCAGACACCACAGGCACCTTCCTTTTCCTTCACACACTGAGATTCTTATAAAATGTTATCTATCCATGTAAAGCTTATATTTTAACTTTAAAATATGAAGATTTTCACTCTGATAGTCTTAAATAACTAGCTATATCCTTTAACATATACAGCTAATCCATTATGTCCACTATACCTTGATCAAGGATTTGCTCCATGGTAGTATGCTAAGCAGATTTATGAATAACTGAATGTGTGGTATTTTAGTTACACCTTATAAAATTGTTTAGTCAACTTTAATTAAAATTGTATTTAACAATATATACATATTTCATGTCTACTATCACATAACAAGCACATTCAAGATATAAAACATTTCTATCACTCTAAAATCTGCTTGAACCAATTCCCTGGCTCCAAACACCCAAAATCTCTCAAGATCAGTTTCATTATTTCTAGGATAGTATATAAAAGTAATGATATTCTGTATATTCTTTTAGATCTGAGTGTTTTCACAGCGTGTGTTATTATTCATCTATGTTGTTGCTTATATGTATCACCTTTTGTTCTTTCTTGGAATTCAGTTTATGAATATATTACCTGTCACTTTGTTCTCTAGTTAACAGACACATTGTTTCCAAAGTTTAGCTACTACAAGCATTTTTATTGTTTTTTTTTCTGAACCTGTTTTTTAATCTCACTGAAAATTACTGAGACCTATAATAAGTGCTTGCCTAGCTTCATCAGAGACTCACAAACTATTTTCCAAAGTATGTATACTCTCTTCCACTGCCATTGTTAATACAGGTTTTTTTCTATGTCCTTGCAATAATTTGTATTTAAATTACATTTACATGAAATATATTGACTTCTCAAAATCAAATGGCATATTTTGATGCTAATGTTATGATTAAATATCTTTTAATCTGTTTGTTAGCCATCCATATGTATATTTTGTGAACAGTGTCTTCACAACTTGTGATTATTTCTGTAGTAGATAGTTTGAGTACTAATCCTCTGTCAGGCATGTATTTATTGCAAATATTACAGTCTGCAGGGTTTTTTTTTTTGGTTTTGGTTGTAATCCTGTTGTTTTATTTTTTTTTATTTGTTTGCTTGTTTTATTCTGTCCTGAGGATCTCCCTTAGCATCCCAAGTTTTCCTCCAATTTGCATTCCTCCTGCTGGAGGTTCCTGAGTACTAAAATTACATATCTGAACCTTTTAAAATTATAATTTATTAGTTTACTATATGTGTATATGAGTATATGTGCAAGCAAACCCTGGTGGAGAAGTCAGAGGACAATCTATAGGAGTTCTGTACTCCTAATGTGTGACATCTCGGGTTGCTTTAAGAGCCGCCAAGAGACCGGAAGAAGCAGAAGAACATTAAACACAGTGGTAACATTACTTTTGATGAGATTGTCAACATTGCCCGGCAGATGAGACACCGGTCTTTGGCTAGAGAACTTTCTGGAACTATCAAGGAGATCCTGGGTACCGCATAGTCTGTGGGCTGCAATGTGGACGGGCGCCACCCTCATGATATCATAGATGACATCAACAGTGGTGCAGTGGAGTGCCCAGCTAGTTAACAAGCAACAAGAAAATATTTCAATAAAAGACTATCTGATAACCAGTGGGGGGGGGGGGAGATCCTCAGGTTTGGTTACAAGTGACTTTACCTGCTAAGAGCTCTTGCCAGGGTGTTCTGTTATGGTTTATATGTGTGTGCCCTAAGAAACTTTTGTTTACATCAAAGTTACAAATATTTATTGTCTTTGTGATAATTTGCTTCATTTACATTTCAGTTGGTTATCCATGTAGAATCATTTCTGAGTAGTGTAGTACAAGGGGTAAGATGAAAGTTCTGTTGTTTTGTGTTTGACTTTAATATGAGTTAAGATGAAAGGTTAGGGGAGTGGCTGGAACAGAATCCTTCCAGTCTCCATCTGCACCAGGGAGCTGGGGCTGTTCCACAGCCCTCTGTATACAGGTCCCACTAGGAGAGAGCTGGTCTCCCAGGAGTGCTCTCATGCCTAAGCTCAGGATTTCTCTCCAATAACTATCCAAAGCTGTACCAGACAGGGGTGCACAGGGCATGAGAACAGGGGAGCAGCTGGAACAGGATCCTTCCAGTTTCCATTTGCATCTTGGAGCTAAGGCTGTACTACAGCCCTCCATACCCAAACCCTGCCCAGGAGAGAGCTGGTCTTTCCAGGAGTGCTGACACAGGCTTACAGGCCCACAGGAGGGACAAGCGTCAGCAAGACTAACAACAGAGATAACCAGATGGCGAGAGGCAAGCACAAGAACCTTACCAACAGAAACGAAGGCTACTGGCATCATCAGAACCCAATTCTCTCACCACAGCAAGTACTGGATACCCCAACACACTGAAAAAGCAAGATTCGGATTGAATTATGATGCTGATTGAGAACTTTAAGAAGGACAGAAATAACTCTCTTAAAGAAATGTAGGAGAACACAGGCAAATAGGTAGAAGCCCTTAAAGAGGAAACAAAAAGAATCCCTTAAAGAATTGCAGGAAAACACAACCAAACAGGTGATGGAATTGAACAAAACCATCCAGGATCTAAAGATGGAAGTAGAAACAATAAAGAAATCACAAAGGGAGACAACTCTGGAGATAGAAAACCTAGGAAAGAGAACAGGAGTCATAGATGCAAGTGTCACCAAGAATACAAGAGATAGAAGAGAGAATCTCAGGTACAGAAGATACCATAGAAAACATTGACAGGACAGTCAAGAAAATGCAAAATGCAAAAAGCTCTTAACCCAAAACATCCAGGAAATCCAGGACACAATGAGAAGACCAAACCTAAGGAAAATAGATATAGAAGAGAGCAGATTCCCAAATTAAAGAGCCAATAAATATCTCCAACAAAATTATAGAAGAAAACTTCCCTAACCTAAAATTAAAGAGATTCTCATGAACATAAAAGAAGCCTACAGAACTCCAAATAGATTAGATCAGAAAAGAAATTCCTCTTGTCACATAATAGTCAAAACACCAAACACACTAAACAAAGAATATTAAAAGCAGTAAGGGAAAAAGGTCAAGTAACATATAAAGGCAGATCTGTCAGAATTACACCAGACTTCTCACCAGAGATTATAAAAGCCAGAAGATCCTGTGCAGATGTTATACAGACCCTAAAAGAACACAGTGCCAGCCCAGGCTACTATACCCAGAAAAACTCTCAATTAACGTTGATGGAGAAACCAAGATATTTTCATGACAAAAACAAATTTACACAATATCTTTCCACAAATCCAGCCCTACAAAGGATAATAAGTGGGAAACTCCAACACAAGGAGGGAAACTACACCCTAGAAAAAGCCAGAAAATAATCTTTTAACAAACCAAAAAGAAGACAGCCACATAAACATAATTCCACCTCTAACAACAAAAATAACAGGAAGCAACAATCACTTTTCTTTAATATCTCTTAATATCAATGGACTCAATTCCCCAATAAAAAGGCATAGATTAACAGACTGGATAGGTAAACAGGACCCAACATTTAGCAGCATATAGGAAACCCACCTCAGTGTCAAAGACAGATACTACCTCAGAAAAAAAGGCTGGAAAACAATTTTCCAAGCAAATGGTCCCAAGAAACAAGCTGGAGTAGCTATTCTAATATTGAATAAAATGGTCTTTCACCTAAAAGTTATCAAAAAGAATAAGGAAGGAGACTTCATACTCATCAAAGGAAAAATCTACCAAGAACTATAATGACTATCGTTGTTGCTGAGATATGTTTCTTGTACACAGAAGAGTGATGGATTCTCTTTGTGCATTCATTTTGTTAGCCCTATTCTTTTTACTGGCCATTTGAATCCATTAATGTTGAAAGATATTAATAAAAAAAAGAAAGATATTAATGACCAGTTTGTTACTTCCTATTATTTTGATATTGGTTGGTGGTAGTGTGTTTCTCTTCTTTTGGATTTAATGGTGTGTAATTATTTATTTTCTGTGTATTCTTGAGTTTAATTTGCCTCACTGGGTTGGAGTTTTCCTTCTAGTAACCTCTGTATGTTACCTCTGTATAGCTGGTTTAGTAGAAAGGTATTGTTTAAATTTGGTTTTATCATGGAATATAACATAATGGTTTCTCTATCTGTGGTGACTGAATGTTTTGCTAGGATGACTGCTAGGTGGTCTCTTAGAGTTTGCAAGCACTACCCAGACCCTTCTAAAGCTTTCGAGTCTCAGATGAGAAATCAGGTATAATTCTGATAGTTATGATTTTATATGTTACCTGGCCTTTTCCCTTGTGGCTTTAATTTTTTTTTCTTTGCTCTGTATATTTAATGTTTTGATTATTATGTAGCAGGTCCAATCTACTTGGTGTTCTGTAATTCTTGTTCATTTATAGGCATCTCTTTCTTTAGGTTAGGGATATTTTCTTCTATGATATTGTTGAAGACGTTTTCTGGGCCTTTGAGCTGTGAATCTTCTTCTTCTCCTATCATTCCTTGTATGGTCTTTTCATAATGTCCCAGATTTCCTGGATGTTTTCTGACATGAACTTTTTAAATTTTGCACTTTTTGACCAATATATTGATTTCTTCTATCGTATCTTTTACACCTGAAATTCACTATTCCATCTCCTGTATTCTGTTTTCTTCAGTTTGTGTGTGGTGTGTGTGTATGTGTGTGTGTGTGTGTGTGTGTGTGTGTGTGTGTGTGTGTGTGTGTTGTATTGCTTCTATTTCACTTTTTAGGTCTTAGAGAGTTGTATTCATATCCTTCACCTGTTTATATTTTCCTGTATTCCTTTATTTTTATTTGCCTCCTCTTTTAATGCAGCTACCTGCTTGGGTGTATTTTCGTATATTTCTTTAAAAGGATTTATTCATTTCCTCTTTAAATGTCTTTATCATCTTTATAAGATTGGATTTAAGATCATCTTCTTGTGCCTCATTTTCATTAGGATATCCAGGGTTAGCTGTAGCAGAATAGATAGCTAGACTCTGGTAGTGCCATATTGCTTGTTGATTCTGTTTTTATGCTGTCCTTTAGGCATCTGTTTTCCATGATGGCAGGACTTAAGAAAACCGGGCGAGGGGGGTGGGGAGAAGCCATGAGCCAGGCAATGGAGGATAGGTAGGATCCCTGACTCTGCTGGCTCTGCCTCAGGCAGGCGCCATTGGCAAGGGATTGGTGGGGCAATATTCCAATCTAGTAGTTCTTGGGTCTCCACAGGTGTTCATGGAGAAGCAGGATGCTTTTGGGGTACTACAAGGCTCCTAAGGACCCAATAGTGAACCCAGAGCTTGACAATAGGTTTCAGGGAACGAGTTCAATTCACCTCTGCACATTGTGTCCAGGGGAGACCAGCTAAAAAATGCATTGTTGGGGGAGGGTTTTAAGCTGATTAATCTTACTTCCCCCGACCCCAAGGCCTCCATGGGGGAGCAAGATGCTCTTGGGGTCCTGCAAGGCTCCTCAGGATCAAAGAAGCAACATATTAAAAATTTTAAATCTGATTAAAAGAGAACAAGGAGAGGTATATGGTAGGGAGGAAAGGGTAGGGGGGAATGATGTAATTATATAATAATCTAAAGCAATACAACTAATTTTTAAAAATTTAAATCTGAACTTTTAAAAGCATACATATCCTTCTGTTTTTCAGAGTGGTGCAGTAGTTCAGAGTGATCTTTGGAAAAAAGAAATCTGTACTGAAAAAATCTACTTGTTAATTCTCTTAGGCTCTCTGCTTTAGGAAAACATAATCTAACCCTCACATCACATATTTGTTTTAATGAGGAAGAAATGTAAAAGACATGTATGATTATACTGAGATTTTAATGTATCTTTTAATTTTTTTTCTTTTCTTACAGAAGAGGATAAATATAATATCTATTCACCTTTGCTCTTCAAGTATTTCATGGCAGAAGGAATCATCAATGGGCATACTCTGTTGGTTGCATCTGCCAAAGAAAATCCTGCCAACATTTTACAGGTATAGAATATAGTAATTCAACATATATTTAAATGCTTCATGAAAAAAATGTACATACAAGCAAGGCATGTCTTTGCAAATTACATTTAGACACATTACTAGGATGTGGGGTTTTTTTGTTATTTTGTTTTTTGTTTGTTTGTTTGTTTTGTTTGGGTTTTTTGTTGTTGTTGTTGTTTGAGACAGGGTTTCTCTGTGTAGCCCTGGCTGTCCTGGAACTCACTTTGTAGACCAGGCTGGCCTTGAACTCAGAAATCCGCCTGCCTCTACCTCCCAAGTGCTGGGATTAAAGGCGTGCACCACCATGCCTGGCAGAGGTGGGTTTTGTTTGTTTGTTTGTTTGTTTGTTTCCTAGTCAGATCTCACTCTAGACCCTGGCTATCTTCAAACTCACTGTCCACTGTAAAATGATTCCCATAGGTATGATCTACTTTAGTTGTCATTGTTGGTGTAGTGAAAATGGTTTAGACCACTTTTACTATAAGTAAACATTGTAGTATTTTCAGCTATAATCTCTGTGCTACCAGAATTTACTCAGAGCCAAAATTTCTATGTGTTTTAACCAGCATCTACCTCCCTGTTTATCTCGATGTCTAACCTCAGGAAATCACTGTGTTACTTTCTACCATTGTGGGTGTTTTGAATTTAGGAATGTGCTCTAATGATAACATTTTCTTTCCCACTTGGAACGTTTATCAAAAATATTCAGATTATTGCTTCAAACCCTAAAGGTTGTAAACAGTAGTTATACTTTTATAACATGAAGATTTGGTACTTTGTTTTGAAATTCTTTTCTTTATAAGTAGCCCAGAACAAGTAATTTTTATTTAAATGCCAATTTTGTTTTCTATAATTGAATATTTATCAAGAATATATTCAATGGAGAATAAAATTTAATGTATGGTATTATGGTTTTTAGGAAAGAAACTATTTACTTAAACAAACAAAAAAAAACCATAAAATCACTTTATTTTAAGAAACTCAAATAAAGATATCACACAGCTAGATTGTAGTAGGCACAAACACTTGCCCAGTCCTAACTGTACTTTCCGTTGAATTTCTATGAATTTGGATATCCATTCAAAAGCCATGGAACTTTACTAAGGGTTTTATACTTCCAATGGCAATTACATTTTCATACATCTATCTACCACAAAAAAAGAAAAGACTGCCAGAATTGAACCTAGAATAAAATTAGCTTTAAGTACTCTTCCCTGACTCTTGTGGCCACTTGCCTATCTCTTTTAATAATACATTTTTTTTTTTTTAAGGAGCAGACAGTTCAGAAAGGATAGGTACTTGGATAAGCCTGGTGCCCTAAGTTTAATTCTGTAACTGACATAAAGACAGAGGGGAAAAACCTACTTCACAAAGTTGTCCTCTGACTGTCATGTGGATTCCATGATACACATCCCAAACTTACATCCTACACATACACGCATGCATACAATAACAATAAATAAGATAAAAATTACTTTTATTTTAATAGCATTATTTGCTTTTAACAATAACCGTGTGTGTATGTGTATGTGTGTGTGTGTGTGTGTGTGTACTCAATGATTGTATTAAGTAGTATGTATATTTAACTTTGTTCTAGGTAAATAGAATTATTTAATGATTCATTTTAAAATATTTTAATTTGTGTCCTTATATTTCATACAGCCCTCAATTTAGCATAGATTCTTATACGTAGTAATATTTCCTAAACTTTCAGGAATCTCATTTTTATATTTCTTATGTTTGATATAGAAAAGAAGCAGAATTTGGTTTTAAACAGACACCATTCTCCTCTCCTATGAAAAATGCAAAAGTGTTTTAATGTATGTATATTTAATGTGGTCCACTTAGTATTTATATGTGTTTAAAATATAATGGATTGTAAAAGTGTAAATGCCAAATGTTTCAATTATTCATATACTTTATAATACCCATATAGAAATATTTTAGTATTTCTTTGAAAAGAATAAACAAATATTTTATAGTATAAATTGAGATGTTAAATATTGATACAGGTAAGTAGGTTTTCTAAATAGTATTTTTTTTTAGAATTTCCCTTTGTCCAACGCCAATATTATTATACTTAAGTCTTCATTGTTATCTAAAGGTTCAATAATGGGTGACCAAAGTCAAGGTATTAGCAGTTTAGAAATACAGTACAAGAAAAATAATGTGGTAATTGCTTAGTTCTAATTTCTCAAACCTATAACCAAGGCAAATATTTCTGGTCAAAGAAGAGAGGAAAGACAATCTTATAGACCATAATTATCTTAAAACTGTATAACTGAAAGACGAGATAAAAAGCCTCATCAGCTGCCGAAGATATATTATATAACCACCCAGCAATTTATCCATCATCCTTTGAGAACATATTCATGCCTATTGTAGTCAGAGCTCCTTCAGGAAGCCGACATTAAAATGTAGCTTTGAGAAATTATACCCCTTAGTGAATCTTATAGAAGAGTATACGTGGTGTTGTGAAATCTTTAAAAAACACACAGTGAAAGTATTTTGTAGTTTACATTTTTTTATCTAAAAGAATATTCTTGGTAATCTCAACCCTAATGATGAGTATTGCCCAAGAAAATTTACTTCCTAAGGAATGTTTTCTAAAATAGTAAAAAAAAAAAAAATCCATTTTTATAGAAATATATTTAAACATTTAGCAGTAGGTGTTTTCATTTAATAAAAATAATATATGCACATAAACATCTCCTTGAAAGTTGAAAATACTAGTATTTTCTATTACATTCATTTTTTAAGTTTAATATAATTTGTTGGTATATCTGTGTAATTCAAGAAAATATTCAAAAGTAAATGCTGATTCGTTTTATAGCAAGTTCAGTGTTAAAACTTCAGTTGCATACTTCTTCATGATGGCATGCCAGATCAGTAATGTCCATGCAGCAGAAAGTGTGTAATATCTGGAGCAAAGGGTGATTTCCTTTAGTTTGTTGCAATAAATTTTTGACTTGTTTTTTTTTTTTTTTTAAATGCAATATGTCCTGTCTCCAACATCAGCCAGGATTGCTACAGGCCAGATTAAATGGTGAATTTTTAAATATGTAATCAGAACTACTATATGACTACTGTCTGGAGCATCCTAATTTGATGTTTTAAAAAGGCTTGTACCATCCTGTATATTTAACATCTTATCACCATGAAATTTATAGTTCAATTTAAAATTAAGGTCAGGTTTTTCATATTTTATATATTCTTTCAAATTTTAAAAGAAATGACATCTGGAGACTTATCACAGAATAAGTGATACTTATTTAAAATAAGCTATGATTGATGGATTAATATAGCAGCAGAATATTTAATAATGAAGGAATATAATAAAATATTAAAATCTTTATAATCCTTTCTCATGAATTTAAGGCTAACAAGTAAAAACTTTACTATCTTAGTAAATTGAAAATATTACCCTATATACTAAAAATGTTACCCAAATATTGAAGGCATTTATTTAAATCTGCCTCATTTTATCATAAATCTACTTGATTCGATTCTTTGGTTTAAATTGAAATGGAATATACTAGTTATTTAAGAATTAATGAGAGAAGTTTTTTTTGCCAAACATGTATGTAGCATTTGATTTATTATAGTTTTCTTTTCCTTCTGATAATTTGGTGTTCAGATGTTTAAATCTCTATTTACCACCTGTGTGTGATATGGCTGAGAAGACACTGTGAAAGTGTGACAACACTGAAGGGTCAGTGCTCTGCTCTTTACACTGCAGGACTGAATGGAAAGAATACAAAATGTCTCAGACTCAGGCATCATTCTGCCAAAAACTGCAAAAAGAAGTTAAAAAAAAAAAAGAGTCCAATATATCTTTGTACAATTTTATCTTAATGGAAACTTTTATCACAGTGATTTAGAATGAAAGCAAAATACCATCCAAATAATTATAAATTATATCCAGCCTTTATATCATATGCTCAACACCTTATTAATACTATTTCCCCATGCACTTTACATCCTCTATATTATTTGTTGTATTTCCTTAAAACTATTGTACCCATATAATTTGAGCATAACAACTTTACAGAAACTAGACATTGCTTTGCAGGCAAGGTTTCTTCTACATCTTGGTCAGCATTTTATTTTTTCCTACATATCATCCATGTATCTGCTTTTTAGTGTTTAATACTCTGATTCTGATGAGCTAGAATTGTGTTGTTTGACCCTTGGTGTGACTCTGTCCCAGCCCCTGGCTACTGGGAGAACTTATTTAGAATTCCAGGCCCTCCCCTGGCAGCCAAGCTTGGAGCTCTCCTAGCAAACTAAAAACTAAGAAAATGTGGACAAGTGCAGTGCAGCTGCCAGTGACCTACATTTGTAGCCAGCTTTTAAAGATGGCATGGGATTGGCTTTCCAGTAAGGAAGTGAAAGGGCAAGCTGAAAGCAGACCTGTGAAGGAGAGGAAGCCTGCACTCCTGGCTCCTGGGAGTCCTGCTGCTTTGACAGGAGCACACATGAAAGCTGAAGTTTCCACGTGGACACAGAATGTTGTCAGCAACAGAGTTAGTTGCCTGTGATGTTTATTATACACAGGCTGAAATGTATTTAGAATCTTAGCTTAGACTCTGATTTCTACATTATCTCTTAGTCTGATGGGAGATCTGCTAGTCATTTAGGCTTTTAAGATACGGTATTCCAGATGTCTACATTTAACATGAACAATCTAGGGATTGCTTTCTAAAGGCTAAAGCACTTATTGAAGCCCTAAATTTATATTCAAATTTTTCATTTTATTTCATTTTTGAGACAAGAACTCATGTAGCTCAGTCTGGCCTCCAAACCATCCCCGAGAATGACTTTGTCTTCTTCCCTTCCTGCTCACCTCAGAGCACTGGGCTTCCAGGCGCATGGCTCCACACCTCCTTCATTGTAGTACTGGAGACAGAAGCCAGGGCTGCTTTGCTAAGCAAGCACCCACTTTATTAAAAATGTCATTTTGAACCCAAAAACAAGAATGGTTATGACTACTTAGGTATTATTATACACGGAAAAAGTAGTTTAATTATGGAAATGGTTAGAAAGGATTTTATCATTCTTGAAAAGAAGCTACAGTATCCAAATTAGGAATATTAGAAATAGGGTTTTGTTTTGTTTTCAGAAGAAATAGGTGTTCAATTCTTACTTTCAAAACACTTGGTAACTTGAAATTCCAAAAACTAAAGCCATTTAAAGTAAAATATACTATTCATATCCATTGTCCCACTTACTTGACCAAGTACAAGATGCTATGAAAGGAGAAAGTAGCACACCATCCAGGACTATAGAGTCAATCCTTCGGCAGGGACAGTTTGTGATACATAAAGATTAACCCAAACAGGAGCAGGTGCCTTCTTCAGCCAGGGCTGGAGGGCTTCAGTGGCCAGGCCATTCAGAATGTTACCTTCTTCATTGTAAACTGACAGCTGCAGAAGGTAGCCTTACTTTATCACATCCATCTTTTCAAATTATGATATATTTAGGAAATTAGATGCCTTTATAATGAAATATTTATTCAAAAGTTTATTTGAAAATCTCTGATAAGTTAAAAGCAGGCTGAAAGTCATGATTTCATTCTTCTTTGCAGTGAAATTAGCTTCTCTGTGTCCTTGAACACATCTGTTGATAGGCAGCTAGGCTGGTTCCATATTTTGGCTATTGAGAAGGGTGCAACAGTACACATGGACACCCAGCTCTCTGAGTTGGTTTAGATTCCTTGGGCTTTTTGCCCTGAAGTGTAATAGCTGGTGTCCTAGTATTACTATTACTGTGAGAAAACACCATGACCAAAGCAAGGCGGGGAGGAAAGGGTTTATTTCATTTACACCTCCTCAACACTATTTATCATCAAAAGAAATCAGGATGGAATCTCAAACACAGCAGGAACCTGGAGGCATGGGCTAAAGCAGAGGTCATGGAGGGGTGCTGCTTACTGGCTTGCTCCCCAGGCTCTCTTTAGCCTGAGTTCTTTTAGGACCCAGGGCTACCCAGTCTAGAGGTTACCCTGGCCACAATGATGGGTTGTGTAAAAGTAACTTGCATTTGCCAAATGGCATTGTGGTCTCAGCAGCTTACTGCTGAATAAGCTCACCCTTTCTAGTTCTTTCTGAACTCTGGCTGGCTGGTTCAACTCAACTATTCTGGCTCAGACTCCTCTCCAAGAATACTGATTCAATCTGGCTTCCCTGTTTCTCCGGAATTGCTCTGCTTGGCCGTTCATTCTAAACTTCTGGCTCTCCCTATTCTCTGACTTCAGCTGCCTCTGCTGCTGCACTGAGGCTTCACTGAGCTGCACTGAGATGCATGAACTCAGGAAAGAACTCAGCTCTGCTGCACTGACTACCAACTGCCTGACTCACTCTTAGTAACTGACTGACTGCTCCAAAGTAGTCTCTCCTTCCTGTCTGTTCTTATGAGAGGACATGGGGTACCCTCTCTCACTGACTCACTCTGTCCAAATCTTTCTCTGATTTGACACCTTGCCTGCCCCTCAACTAGATACCACTTTCAAACATGACTGCTTCCTTCTACAAACTAACTTTACCTTCATTGTTTTGGATTAAAGGTGTGTACTAAGGATGGTGTCTGTGTTCCAGCCAGAGGGATTAAAGGTGTGCCATTTCAACTGGATCACACAGACCTAGGTCTTTGGATGTCATCCCCTCCCAGACAGCCGTGTTGCTGAATTAAAATTCCTGGATTAAAATCACTAAGAAAATGCCCTATGGGCTTGCCAGTAGCACTGCGCCTTTATTATTCTTATTATCATCATCATTATTATTATTAATCATTTTATTTATTTACATTTCAAATGATATCCCCCTTCCCTGTTACCCCTCCACAAACACTCATTCTCTCAACTTAGACTTCTTCCTCTCTGATGACTTCTGCTCATATCTACTTGATATAAAACCAGCCAGCACAGCTGGGATGCTGTAGTTCTAACCTTAGGTTCTGAGGAAAGGCCAGGCTGATTTGCATGGTGACTGCATCCATTTGCATTTCAGTGGGTAATGTAGGACTCCTCCCCTCATCTGTTTGTTGTCCCTGGTTTTCTTAGTGAGAGCTTTTCTCTCTGGGGTGAGATGGAATCTCCAGGAAGTTTCCATTCCTATTTATTGTGGATACTGAACACTTCTTCAAATATCATGGAGAACATTAGACCATTCATAGATTGCATGATTTTAAGTGGTTCGATATTTAATTTTAGAGTTCTTAATAGATTCTCTGTTAATCTTCTCTAAGGTTGTAGTTCTAAAAGATTTTTTTAGTCTGAGGTAGTTTTTTTTCCTCTGATAATGGTTTTTGTTGCTACTCAAGGTTTTTGAGTGGCTGGAGTAAAGGCTAAGCAGTTGAGAGAACTGCTGCTCTTGTGGTTCCCACATTCAATTCCAAGCACCCAGCCCAAATTGAGCAGCTCCTGTAACTGGCCTTGTGATTGCATGTGATTATGTGACTTTTTAAAATTTGTGTAACAAATATCTCACACATGTTTTATATTTGAAACTAAAACAATGTAAATAGTATTTCTGTGATTATAAATATGTATCTTCAGTGCTTTCATATTCAAGTTACAATAACCAGTATTATCTTTGAAATTTTTCTCCTTTTCAACTTTCAAGAAATGGTTCCAGAATAAACTCCTTAGATTTCTGGAGTAACATAATTATTAATACAATATACTATACATACTGACATGATAGGGCTTTCAAACCTACAGGAAGATTTTATTTTTACGAAAGATTTCTCAGGGTTCACAGTGTGATCAAATGTGCTGCAACGCGTTAGTAATACTGTATCTTCAGACAGAGCAAGTGGGCTAAGACATTACAGATTGATACAGTGCTAAGAGATGTTCCTGGTACTGGGCTAACCCGCTACTCATATACTCTTATCTCAGATGCAGTTAATCTGAGGCTGTATCTTTGATTTCTGTAACACTACAAAGGGGAAAAAAAAAAAAAACAGTACCAGTAAACTAGGCTAGAATCTATCTCTTTATTTACAGTTTTTGTTTAATTTGTACTAAAAAATTTCCTAGTCTTATTTTAAATGCATTTGCATGTCAGAAGAGAAAAGATTAACATCCCAGCAAGCTTCTTATCCACAATACTACTGGTTTCCATCCCTCTGACTCAGAGTCACTGATAACCAGGGTTCATTTCTACAATATATTTTCACAATGCTCTCCTTTCTATCACCCCCTGGTGATGTCATACTTTATTTTAGGAAACATACATTTAAATTTAGGTAGACTAATTTGATTTATAAATCTTAGGCACTAGTAACTTGAACATGTAGGGTTGGCAGCCACAGACTCATTTGGGAAGGTTCTCAGGAGGGTAGTATGTTACAGAAAAGAATGGCATAAGGCAGGAGATCTAAATCCAAACCCCGATCATGCCCAAAATAAAAGAATAAATCTTTGGCAGGCACTTAACACTCAGGTCTTTTTTCTTAAAAGGTGCTCCCAAATTTTAATCTAAAGCATAGAACTTTGAACTGTTATTCCAGATACTTTGTTGATTTCCTCAAGAAAAGTATCAGTGGAAACTTTCTTTAAAATGACAAAAAAAAAAAAAAAAAAAAAAAAAAAAAATCCCAGCACTTGGGAGACACAAGCAAGCAGATCTCTAAGTTCAAGACTAGATAGAATCTAGGACAGCCAGGGAGAGGAGGGCTACACAGAGAAAAACACTGTTTCAGAGAAAAGAAAAAAAAAAAAAAAACAATCTGATATTGGTAGTTTTTCCTGAGTACTCTTTTTACAGACTCTCAGCTGAAATGTTGAAGAATTATATTTGCATAACAAGAATCACAAGCTCCAGTTCCACACGTACAAATAATGGTAAGTTTGCGTGTTGTAAAATGCATCCAGGGATGACTGTAACATTCATTCATCCCAATGTCTGCAAGCAACAGGCAAAGAAAAACATGAGGCCTATACTTAAAACAGTATATTCAAGCTGGGTGGTGGTGGCACACGCCTTTAATCCCAGCACTTGGGAGGCAGAGGCAGGTGGATTTCTGAGTTCCAGGCCAGCCTGGTCTACAAAGTGAGTTCCAAGACAGTCAGGGCTACACAGAGAAACCCTGTCTCGAAAAACAACAACAACAAAAAAACCCCAATACATTGAAAGAACACATATACATATTGTAATTCTATTTCTAAACTCCGTTATTTCATATATATATATATATATATATATATATATATATATATATATATATGGAATTTTGTGCTAATTAATTATGTGAAGTAGCTTTCTCAGCATTGACAATTATATAATCAAACTGTTGATCAACTCTGATAGTGAAACTGTCTTTGTCCTGCAGAATCAGGTATTTGGTTGATATTTAACTCATTATGTCACAAGCACATCCAGCATGCAGATCTGCTTTCCTGTTTAATAACTAGTAAAATATATATACCAAAGGCTTGTTTGGAATTAAGTTTATCTTAATTATCAGTAAGTCTTTAATCTTCTCAACCTATTTCTTATCCCTGTAAACCCAGTGTCATTTCTTTAATGGATTGGTTAGTAGGGAAACTTTAAGCAGCAGTATAGTTTAATGCTTAAGAAATGTGTGCCATACCTGTCATGAGGTTGTAGTAATCAGTATTTTGAGCACTCGTGAACCATAATAAATCTGTAGTGCTGACATGGGGGAGAAAGAAAAGCCAGAAAAGGAATTTAACCATAGAGCAATACTTCCCAAAATCCCATCTTGTTTGTTTTGTGACCTTGTACAACTTTCTTAGCCTTTGTGCTCTAATCTTCATATGTAAAATGAGGTGAATTATCATTGCTTGGGTCTTAGGATTGAAAATGTTAATGATTTAGAGTGCTCTCAACCATACTGGCACTTTCAAACATGCTAATGATTGAGCTTTGTTTGCTTGCTTTGGTTTGCTTTTGTTGTTGTTATTTTATCCTGTTCGTCATTTAGTTTTTTAATATTTGAAGAGATTGGCTCAGGTTGATCTTTTAGCTCTGGTAACTATGTGTGTGTGTGTGTGTGTGATTTATGTTAACCTCTATAAATGCTGTTTTTTCTCAGTTTTTCGCTGAATTATTATGCTTTTATTTTTACAGAGTGTTATATAACATTTTGCAACTTTTGAAGTTTTTCATTTTCCCCTGGTATTATTTCCATTTCTTTCTCATTTATCTTAGTATTTGAATTCTATGTCAGATGTTGTCTTAGTCAGGGTTTCTATTCCTGCACAAACATCATGACCAAGAAGCAAGTTGGGGAGGAAAGGGTTTATTCAGCTTACACTTCCATATTGCTGTTCATCACCAAAGGAAGTCAGGACTGGAACTCAAGCAGGTCAGGGAGCAGGAGCTGATGCAGAGGCCATGGAGGGATGTTCTTTACTGGCTTGCTTCTCCTGGCTTGCTCAGCCTGCTCTCTTATAGAACCCAAGACTACCAGCCCAGAGATGGCACCACCCACAAGGGGCCTTTCCCCCTTGATCACTAATTGAGAAAATGCCATACAGTTGGATCTCATGGAGGCATTTCCTCAACTGAAGCTCCTTTCTCTGTGATAACTCCAGCTGTGTCTAGTTGACACAAAACTAGCCAGTACAGATGTTTTGCTCAAGTATTTAATGATTTATCTCTATTCACATTCAGTGTTAAAGTATTAAAAACTAACTGGAGATATCTGAGCACATACCCTGTGAGCTAATCTGTTTAAGGCTTATCATAAGCTCACATAGTGATATCTCTTAGGTGTCTTCCAGTCTCCAGACCTCTTGCCTTTTCTATGTAAGAATGACTTCTGTTATCCTAGCAGGTGTCTGTACATGTTGGAGTGGACGTCGGATCACCCCTCCTCTTCAATATTTCATCTCATCTCTTTGGTTTACTTCTACTTCAGAGTTTGAATGTCCTCCATTGCTCCTGCGCAGTAGGGAGGAGGAGCATCCTGGCAGAGGAACACTTAGGAGGAGCTGGGGTCTTGAGAGTTCCTTTTAAAGACTTTCTGCAATCGTGTTATCACATACTCAGTGCTCCTAGCTTGTGGATATTACTAGTTTCTTAAGTCAGTTAGCCAAACACTAAGATTAGTGAAAAGCCAAGGGCTAGACTCTGGACTGTTATATTATTTTTGTTCACCAATTTCATAGAGATAGTTACTTAAGACATGGATGCATGGTATGAAAAACCATGCTCGTTGTGGCACAAGCAACAGAAAGGTCCACAACACAGGAGTAACATGTAAAAGTTAGGTCCCGGTTCTTCTTCCCAGGCCATGCTCCCAGAAATGAGACTTAAGACTCAAAATATATTTACAAATGCTTTGGCCACAAAGCTAGACTCTTCTCTGACTAGATCATATCCAAAGATTTTATTTTATCCTACATTCTGCCACATGGCTGGTTACCTGTGCTTAGGCAGGTAATTTTTGTGATTATAGAAATTCAGATATTTTTGTATCCTTATTCATTGCAAAACCATTAAACTTTATATCTGACAGTATACCCCTTTTCTGTTTTAGAATTATCTATATTAAATCCCAGGGTTATAGCTCAGTTGGTAGAATGCTTTCGAGCATGCACAAAACCTTAGGTTCAATCCTCAGCCCCACATCAACTGGACATGATGATGCACATCACTCATCCTAGAACCTAGGGGATTAAAGCAGGAGGATGATAAATTTGTTGTCATCCTTGGTTACATAGCAAGTTCAAGTATGCTCTGGACTACATAGGACACCTGTCAGAAAGGAAAGAGGGGAGGGAGGGAGGGAGGGAAAAAGAGAGAGAGAGGGAAAGAGAGAGAGACGAAACGAAATGTCTAAATTATTCTCTTTGTGCGTAAGTTAATTTTACAAGACACCCATGTCTAAATGCATTGGAAAATTCTAACATTGCTGTCATTATGGTTCAAGAAATTGTGATATATAAAATTGATGTTGTATTATGTGTCATTCTGTTTTCTTAGGAACTCCCTGCACCACTACTTGATGATAATAGTAAAAAGGAGCTTGAAGATGTACACAGTGCTAAAACCCCAGAGCCTGATGTCAACATGAAGATAGCCTGGCGGTACCAGTTACAACCCAAGATGGAGGCAAGTCAGCATGCAAACTAGTCATACTAAACTAAAATTCACAAATGCATTTCTTTTCATTTTATAGAATCTCTGCTTTGCCTTACTAGGTTTTAGGTCTTTTGGCTTTAGCCCAGTTTTTCTTTTTGAAATGGGAATATTACTCTGTACTATTATATATAAGTATGTGACTTGGGTTTATTTTTTTCTCTGTGTGTGTGTGTGTGTGTGTGTGTGTGTGTGTTCATAGAGGACATAGTGTCTTCCAGCTCTCTCCACCTTACTTCTTGAGATAATATCTTTTACCAAATGGGAAGTTTATTGATTCAGCAAGCACAGATTAATTTAGACATTCTCTCCTTTGTGTCTCTCCTTCCTTCCATTTTTTTTTGGGGGGGGAGGGGGGGTTTCGAGACAGGGTATCTCTGTGTAGCCCTGGCTGTCCTGGAACTCACTTTGTAGACCAGGCTGGCCTGGAACTCAGAAATCCGCCTGCCTCTGCCTCCCGAGTGCTGGGATTAAAGGCGTGCGCCACCACGCCCGGCCCATTTTTTTTTTTTTTTTGATACGTGTCCTTTGAAGTCCACGGCATACTTGACCTTGCTATGTCACCAAGGATGACTATGTAGCCAGCCCTTGGAATAATTCTGCAAAGATTGCCTTAAAGTTTTAGAAGAGACTTTGGAGCATTAGAATTCTGAGTAATATTAGAACTTTAATATTTTGGACTCTTAGAAATGAACTAAACGTATTTTGCATTATGAGACTGAACATGAGACCGTAGAGCTAGAGGTGAAATAGTATGAAATGATGTGCTTGCATGTTGTGCTTATAAGAGATGGTGTCTTAGTCGGAGTTACTATTGCTGTGATGAAACACCATGACCAAAGCAACTTGAGGAGGAAAGGGCTTATTTCACTCATAGTTCTATATAACAGCAGTGAAGGGCAGTAACTCAAGCAGGGCAGGACCTTAGAGGCAGGAACTGATGCAGAGGCCATGGAGAGTGCTGCTTACTGGCTTGCTCCCCATGGCTTCCCCTGCCTGCTTTCTTATAGAACTCAGGACCAACAGCTCAGAAGTGGCACCACCATCAATGGGCTGAGCTCTCCCGTGTCAATCACTAATTAAGAAAATGCTCTACAGTTGGGTCTTATGGAGGCATTTTCTCAATTGAGCATCCTCCTTTCTGATGACTCTAGCTTGTATCACATTGATATAAAACTAACCAGTAGCCAGTACAGATAGATTTATAATGGTTATTTTCAGTGTCAATGTGACTGGATTAAAAAATCACCTAGATTGAGCTTCCAAAGGGATTTCACTGAGGAGAGAAAAACTATCTAAATATGGCTGTGTCATTCCATGGGCGGGGTCTTGGTTTATAAAAGAGAGAAAGCATATATATAGAACATGGACATTCATTTTGCTCCTTTCTAATGGTGGAAGCAAATGTGACTAGCTGCACAACTCTGCTGCCATCCCTTCCTACCATGGCTAGCTGTTTGAAGAAACTTCGAGCCACACCAAACCTTTCTTCTCTTATTTCATTTCTCGTAAGACAGCTGGTCACAGAAATGAGAAAATTAATACAGTACTTCATACTTCATATGTTCACAGTATTTTATAATTAACTGATAAGATACCTCCTCCATCAAATGAGACCTCTTTGTGAAGATAGAGAACTTCTTTTGTTTTCTTGTATATGTCTATCAATCATATTAATGGTTACATAGTAAATAATAATCAATGTAGTTATTAATAGTTAGTAATAAGTGTATTTATTTATTCAGTCAGAAAACATCAAGTAATCACCCATCAGCTGTGTACCAAAGCATGCATAGTTAGTAAGGCAAGTTGTTCTTTTACACATACATTTTATTTGAATAACCTGATTTAAAATTTTGATTTAGACAACTCTGAACAAATGACAAATTAAAGAGTATATAATACTCAATAAAAGAGTATATATTATACTCATATAAAATAAGGACTAATTTTCCTTTTATATGTTGACTTTATAAAATTAACAAGAAACTCAATTAGTATAAGTCATAAAAATATGAAAAGAAAATTTTTGTTACTCTTAAACATGAAAAACAGAAGTCTGGTTTAGTTACAATAATAGAAAACTCTGATACTGTCCGGCCGGCCACTGTTCAGAGATAGGCAGCATGGCGTTCTAAAATGTTTGTCAACACACTTTATTAACAGTAGAGGGAAAGTAGTCCTCTCATCCTTTGCTGATAAAAGTGAAAGTGGTAGGAAGGTGCAAGCTGGGTCATCAGGTTAAGGCACTTGCTGTACTGGCCTGACAGCCTGTGCTTGCATAGCCAGAACCCCCCACGGAAAGGGGAGAGGAGAGACCCCACTTCCCAGTCTTTACCCCTAGGCCCACGCACGAGTTTTGGCATATGTGTACCTAAACTTAACACACACATCAGACCCACAGATACCGACTTTTACAAAGAAAATTTAAATATAGCTTCTGTAATATCCTTCAAAATTCACTTCATGGATATATTTGTCAACTACAGAATATGTGAATAGTGAAAGATTGAAAGTAACCTAAATGTCCATTAGTAAACAACAAATAATATATATCATAGTGTATCTGAAATGTAAAATTATTTATATTAAAAACTAATGCCAGGCCAGCTACCCACAACACCTGCCACAGGATCTTAAGACTTCTGGTGAGTGGAACACAGCTTCTGCTCCAATCCAATTGCGCGCGGGACCTGAGACTGCATTAGTTAGGGAAGCAGAAAACCGGCCTGAGTAGGGCCACAAGCCTCTTCGGGTCTGACCAGCACCGGAGTAGCTAGAGCGCAGGGTCGACTGACACCCTCCAGCTACCCACGACACCCGCCTCAGGATCTTGAGACTTCAGGTGAGTGGAACACAGCTTCTGCTCCAGTCCAATCGCACAGGACCTGAGACTGCTTTGGTTGGGGAGGCAGAAATCCGGCCTGAATAGGGCCACAAGCCTCTTCCAGTCTGAACAGCACCTGGGTAGCTAGAGCGCAGGGTCTGCTGACACCCGCCAGCTACCCACGACACCCGCCACAGGATTTTGAGACTTCTGGTGAGTGGAACACAGAGTCTGCTCCAATCTTTAAACAGTGACAACAATAACAACTAATCCCAGAGATTACCAGATGGTGAAAGGTAAACGTAAGAATCTTACTAACAGAAACCAAGACCACTCACCATCATCAGAACCCAGCACTCCAACTTCGCCCAGTCCAGGGCACCCCAACACACCGGAAAAGCTAGATCCGGTTCTAAAAGCATATCTCACGATGATGGTAGAGGACATCAAGAAGGACTTTAATAACACACTTAAAGAAATACAAAAGAACACTGGTAAACAGGTAGAAGACATTAAAGAGGAAGCACAAAAATCCCTTAAAGAATTGCAGGAGAACACTGCTAAACAGGTAGAAGACATTAAAGAGGAAGCACAAAAATCCATTAAAGAATGCAGGAAAACCAGACAAACAGGTGATGGAATTGAATAAAACCATCCAAGACCTAAAAAGGGAAGTAGAAACAATGAAGAAAACCCAAATTGAGGCAACACTGGGGATAGAAACACTAGGAAAGAAATCTGGAACCATAGATGTGAACATCAGCAACAGAATACAAGAGATGGAAGAGAGAATCTCAGGTGCAGAAGACTCCATAGAGAACATCAGCACGACAATCAAAGAAAATACAAAATCCGAAAAGATCCTAACTCAAAATATCCAGGAAATCCAGGACACAATGAGAAGACCAAACCTACTGATAATAGGAGTAGATGAGAATGAAGATTTTCAACTCAAAGGACCAGCAAATATATTCAACAAAATTATAGAAGAAAACTTCCCAAACCTAAAGAAAGAGATGCCCATGAACATACAAGAAGCTTACAGAACTCCAAATAGACTGGACCAGAAAAGAAATTCCTTCCGACACATAATAATCAAAACAAAAAATGCACTAAATAAAGATAGAATACTAAAAGCAGTAAGGGAAAAAGGTCAAGTAACATATAAAGGCAAGCCTATCAGAATTACAACGGATTTTTCACCAGAGACTATGAAAGCCAGAAGGGCCTGGACAGATGTTATACAGAAACTAAGAGAACACAATTTCCAGCCCAGGCTACTATACCCAGCCAAACTCTCAATTACCATAGATGGAGAAACCAAAGTATTCCACGACAAAACCAAATTCACACATTATCTTTCCACGAATCCAGCACTTCAAAAGATAATAACAGAAAAAAACCAATACAAGGACGGAAACCACGTGCTAGAAAAAGCAAGAAGGTAATCCCTCAACAAACCTAAAAGAAGACAGCCACAAAAACAGAACACCAACTCTAACAACAAAAATAAAAGGAAGCAACAATTACTTCTCCCTAATATCTCTTAATATCAATGGACTCAACTCCCCAATAAAAAGACATAGACTAACAGGCTGGCTACAGAAACAAGACCCAACATTTTGCTGCTTACAGGAAACTCATCTCAGAGAAAAAGATAGACACTACCTCAGAATGAAAGGCTGGAAAACAATTTTCCAAGCAAATGGTAGGAAGAAACAAGCTGGAGTAGCCATTATAATATCTGAGAAGATTGACTTCCAACCCAAAGTCATCAAAAAAGACAAGGAAGGGCACTTCATTCTCATCAAACGTAAAATCCTCCAAGAGGAACTATCAATTCTGAATATCTATGCGCCAAATACAAGGGCAGCCTCATTCATTAAAGATACTTTAGTAAATCTCAAAGCACACATTGCACCTCACACAATAATAGTGGGAGACTTCAACACACCACTTTCACCAATGGACAGATCATGGAAACAGAAACTAAACAGGGACACAGTGAAACTAACAGAGGTTATGAAACAAATGGATCTGACAGATATCTACAGAACATTTTATCCTAAAACGAAAGGATATACCTTCTTCTCAGCACCTCACAGTACCTTCTCCAAAATTGACCACATAATTGGTCACAAAACAAGCCTCAATATATACAAAAATATTGATATTGTCCCATGCACCCTATCAGATCACCATGGACTAAGACTGATATTCAATAACAAAATAAATAATTGAAAGCCAACACACACGTGGAAACTAAACAACATTCTTCTCAATGATACCTTGGTCAAGGAAGGAATAAAGAAAGAAATTAAGGACTTTCTGGAGTTTAATGAAAATTAAGCCACAACATACCCAAACTTATGGGACACACTGAAAGTATTTCTAAGAGGAAAACTCATAGCTCTGAGTGCCTCCAAAAAGAAACTAGAGAGAGCACACATTAGCAGCTTGACAACACACCTAAAATCTCTAGAACTAAAGGAAGCAAATTCACCCAAGAGGAGTAGATGGCAAGAAATAATCAAACTCAGGGGTGAAATCAACCAAGTGGAAACAAGAAGAACAATTCAAAGAATCAACCAATCGAGGAGCTGGTTCTTTGAGAAAATCAACAAGATAGATAAACCCTTAGCCAGACTCACTAGAGGGCATAGGGAAAGTACTCTAATTAACAAAATCAGAAGTGAAAAGGGAGACTTAACAACAGACCCTGAAGAAATCCAAAACACCATCAGATCATTCTACAAAAGGCTATACTCAACAAAACTGGAGATCCTGGATGAAATGGACAAGTTTCTAGACAGATACCAGGTACCAAAGTTAAATCAAGATCAGGTTAATGATCTAAACATTCCCATATCCCCTAAAGAAATAGAAGCAGTCATTAATATTCTCCCAACCAAGAAAAGCCCAGGACCAGATGGGTTTAGTGCAGAGTTCTATCAAACCTTCAAAGAAGAACTAATCCTAGTTCTTCACAAACTATTCCACAAAATAGAATCAGAAGGTACTCTACCCAACTCATTCTATGAAGCCACAATTACTCTGATACCTAAACCACATAAAGACCCAACAAAAATAGAGAACTTCAGACCAATTTCCCTTATGAATATTGATGCAAAAGTCCTCAATAAAGTTCTCGCTAACCGAATTCAAGAACACATCAAAACAATCATCCATCCTGACCAATTAGGATTCATCCCAGGGATGCAAGGATGGTTCAATATACGGAAATCCATCAATGTAATCCAGTATATAAACAAACTCAAAGACAAAAACCACATGATCATCTCGTTAGATGCTGAAAAAGCATTTGACAAAATCCAACACCCATTCATGATAAAAGTCTTGGAAAGATCAGGAATTCAAGGCCCATACCTAACCATGATAAAAGCAATATACAGCAAACCAGTAGCCAACATCAAAGTAAATGGTGAGAAGCTGGAAGCAATCCCTCTAAAATCAGGGACTAGACAAGGCTGCCCACTCTCTCCCTACCTATTCAACATTGTACTTGAAGTCCTAGCCAGAGCAATTAGACAACAAAAGGAGATCAAGGGGATACAAATCGGAAAAGAAGAAGTCAAAATATCGCTTTTTGCAGATGATATGATAGTATACATAAGTGACCCTAAAAATTCCACCAGAGAACTCCTAAGCCTGATAAACAGCTTCGGTGAAGTAGCTGGATATAAAATTAACTCAAGCAAGTCAATGGCCTTTCTGTACACAAAGGATAAACAGGCAGAGAAGGAAATTAGGAAACAACACCCTTCTCAATAGTCACAAATAATATAAAATATCTTGGCGTGACTCTAACTAAGGAAGTGAAAGATCTGTATGACAAGAACTTCAAGTCCCTGAAGAAAGAAATTAAAGAAGATCTCAGAAGATAGAAAAACCTTTCATGCTCATGGATTGGCAGGATCAACATTGTAAAAATGGCTATCTTGCCAAAAGCAATCTACAGATTCAATGCAATCCCCATCAAAATTCCAACTCAATTCTTCAACGAATTGGAAAGGGCAATCTGCAAATTCATCTGGAACAACAAAAAACCTAGGATAGCAAAAACTCTTCTCAAGGATAAAAGAATGTCTGGAGGAATCACCATGCCTGACCTAAAGCTGTACTACAGAGCAATTGTGATAAAAACTGCATGTTACTGGTATAACGACAGACAAGTAGACCAGTGGAACAGAATTGAAGACCCTGAGATCTACCCACATACCTATGGTCACTTGATCTTTGACAATGGAGCAAAAACCATCCAGTGGAAAAAAGACAGCATTTTCAACAAATGGTGCTGGCACAACTGGCGGTTATCATGTAGAAGAATGGGAATTGATCCATTCCTATCTCCTTGTACCAAGGTCAAATCTAAGTGGATTAAGGAACTCCACATAAAACCAGAGACACTGAAACTTATAGAGGAGAAAGTAGGGAAAAGCCTCGAAGATATGGGTACAGGGGAAAAATTCCTGAATAGAACAGCAAAGGCTTGTGCTGTAAGATCGAGAATCGATAAATGGGACCTCATAAAGTTGCAAAGCTTCTGCAAGGCAAAAGACACTGTCAATAAGACAAAAAGACCACCAACAGATTGGGAAAGGATCTTTACCTATCCTAAATCAGATAGGGGACTAATATCCAATATATATAAGGAACTCAAGAAGGTGGACTCCAAAAAATCAAATAACCCCGTTAAAAAATGGGGCTCAGAACTGAACAAAGAATTCTCACCTGAGGAATACCGAATGGCAGAGAAACACCTGAAAAAATGTTCAACATCCTTAATCATCAGGGAAATGCAAATCAAAACAACCCTGAGATTCCACCTCACACCAGTCAGAATGGCTAAGATCAAAAGTTCAGGTGACAGCAGATGCTGGCGAGGATGTAGAGAAAGAGAAACACTCTTTCATTGTTGGTGGGATTGCAAGCTGGTACAACCACTCTGGAAATCAGTTTGGCGGTTCCTCAGAAAATTGGACATATTACTACCAGAGGATCCAGCAAAACCTCTCCTGGGCATATATCCAGAAGATGTTCCAACCGGTAAGAAGGACACATGCTCCACTATGTTCATAGCAGCCTTATTTATAATAGCCAGAAGATGGAAATAACCCAGATGCCCCTCAACAGAGGAATGGATACAGAAAATGTGGTACATTTACACAATGGAGTACTACTCAGCTATTAAAAGGAATGAATTTATGAAATTCCTAGGCAAATGGATGGATCTGGAGGGCATCATTCTAAGTGAGGTAACATATTCACAAAGGAACTCACACAATATGTACTCACTGATAAGTGGATATTAGCCCAAAAACTTAGGATACCCAAGATATAAGATACAATTTGTTAAACGCATGAAACTCAAGAAGAACGAAGACCAAAGTGTAGACACTGTGCCCCTTCTTGGAATTGGGAACAAAACACCCATGGAAAGAGTTACAGAGATAATGTTTGGAGCTGTGAAGAAAGGATGGACCATCTAAAGACTGCCATATCCAGGGATCCATCCCATAATCAGCTTCCAAATGCTGACACCATTGCATACACTAGCAAGATTTTGCTGAAAGGACCCAGATATAGCTGTCTCTTGTGAGACAATGCCTGGGCCTAGCAAACACTGAAGTGGATGCTCACAGTCAGCTATTGGATGGATCACAGGGCCCCCAATGGAGGAGCTAGAGAAAGTACCCAAGGAGCTAAAGGGAACTGCAACCCCATAGGTGGATCATTATTATGAACTAACCAGTACCCCAGAGCTCTTGTCTCTAGCTGCATTTGTATCAAAAGATGGCCTAGTAGGCCATCACTGGAAAGAGAGGCCCATTGTACTTGCCAACTTTATATGCCCCAGTACAGGGGAATGCCAGGGCCAAGGGGTGGGGGTGGGGGGGCCCTGGGGGAGGGGAGTGTATTGGGGACTTTTTGGATAGCATTGGAAATGTAATTGAGGAAATTACCTAATTAAAAAAAAATGTATCAACAACAACAACAACAAAAAAACTAATGCCGGGTGTGGTGGCGCACACCTTTAATCCCAGCACCTGGGAGGCAGAAGCAGGCAGATTTCTGAGTTCGAGGCCAGCCTGGTCTACAAAGTGAGTTCCAGGACAGCCAGGGCTATACAGAGAAACCCTGTCTCAAAAAGCCAAAAACAACAACAACAACAAAAAAGCCAACAACAACAACAAAAGCCTAATAAAGGAGATTTGGGTATATTCAGAAGTTTGTCACGTGTGCAGCCTAGTGTAGTTGTGATTGAGAATCTTGGACAAATGCAGCCCTTCTGCTTAGGAAATTCCATAGGTGACAGATTGAAATCTAGAGGAAATTCAGAGCTAACACTTGAACCTCAGCACTAAAGAGTGTCGTGTGCTTTGTCTATTAAGTTTATTAGGTCACATTGATTTGGGGACCTGGGGTTTGTTTCATTGTTTGTTTGCTGTGTCTTAACTTTTGGAGTTCTTTATAGATTCTGAATATTAACTGTTTTTTGGATACATAATGGGTAAAAACTGTTAACCATTAGAGTAGGCAGTATCTTTACTCTTTTGTTTCCTTTTCTGTATAAAAACTTTTTAATTATATATAATCTCATTTCTAGATACTTTTTTAATGGTCTCTATTGCAAACAGTTGTTTCCTTGATAAGTGGTAAAAGCTATGCTTGTCTGTGGACATAAAAATAGATTTAGAATGAAGTTAAGAATTACACTTGTTTAGTTGAGTTGCTATTGCAGATTCCTCACTTGCAATACCTGGCTAGGTGTCCAGTACCAGGGTGATTGATCTCTTGTTAGTGGGCCTCAAGCCTTTTAGAGAGCTGATGGTTACCACCAAAAAGTGTGCCACTATTGAACCCTTAGGGCTATTTTGCCATCCTGGTGATCATTATGATTCAAAGCATCGTAGCTTGATAGGATTATTGGTTGCTTCACATCCTTAGAGTTTGCATTCTAACCTGTACTATGAAGCCTAGTCCTCAGGGCAGGTGCTTTCAAATCATATCCAGTATGGATCCTCTGGGACCTGTATTGAAAAGTACATGCTGTCTTCAGCAATAGGGAGTTTTCTTTGACTTTTGGAAGGCAACCAAAAGCCCCAACAATAGCCTGTAATGTTTAAGGAATCTCTTAGACTCCCTTGACCAAGAATTCAAAAAGGTGTTTCTTATGCCTAGAATTGGAATTTTTGTTTCATAGTCTGTCTGTTTCTCTTGGGAAGAGCATTGTCAGCCAGGTGGGATTGGAAAATCTTATTTTAACTATAAATGTACATGTATGCCTATAGAATTGTATGTACTATATTAATTTTAAGTAAGGAATAATACTGATTTCCTTATGACTTTGTCATACATCTCTATTGTTTTTTACCCTCCTCCATCCCTCTTCTGTATTAACAAACCTCTCCCCTTCCTAATTAAATCCCCACACCCCAGCTTCTCCCTTTTCCCTTTCAAAGCACTTGGACTCTACTATTCTTTTCTCAATTGCCTCCACTCCATGATTCCTTTTTATTTTCCCAGTTTCTGTGGTTACAGAGCTCCTAAAGAAATGGGTAATATAGGATTTTGATTACTAGATCATGGAATCTTTTCTAAAAGGAACCCCAAATCTAGGCTACAGAGCAAATCTTAACAAATGGAAAAGAACTGGATTAATTTTATATATTTTACCAGACCATAGTAGAAAAAACTAGAAATCATTGAAGAAAAAACAAAACAAAACAAAACAAACAAAGCAAAAAGAACAGAAACTACATATACTTTTAAAGAACAAATAATAAAGTCTTAAGTGAACTTAGTCATTGAAGAAACCAGAGGCCAATTGAATCAATCTTAGAATTAAATGAAAACAAACTGTTACATGAATGAAATGTGGCTTGAATTTGAAAGGCCTCACATAGGTTTACACCCACTGGTCTGCTATGGTGGCACTGTTGGGGAAGGGGATAGCAGGTCTAGGAGATGGAGTAAACATAGAAGTGCATCATGTGGAATGGGTTTTTGCGAGTTTATGCCCTTGTCCCCCTCTAATGTGCTTTCTCAGCTTCCTATTTATGGTTGGAGATGTGATCTCTTAGAAAGTGGAGGTACTAAAGTCATTCACTGATGTTCTGTTAGAACCTATTTCATCTTCCATACCCATTAATTACCAGTTAATATTTGTTTTATGAAATTTAGAGATGCAGTAGTGCTGCATATACATTTACAACTGTATATTATTAATAAATGTTCTTTGTATTAATGTGGCCTTTAAAGTTTTTGTTTTAATTTTTATGTGAATGGGTGTTTTGCCTCTATGTATGTCTGGTTGTCACATGCATTGCTGGTGCCAACAAGGCAGAAGAGGGCTTTAGAGTTCTCTTGCACTGGAGTTGCAGGTTTTGAGCTGCTATGTGGTTGCTGTGAGCTGAACCTGGACCCTCTGGAAAAGCAGCCAGTGCTCTTAACTGCTGAGCCATCTCCACAGCAACAATGTGGCTATCATCGTCTCACTAATTTGGGTTTGAACTCTACTTTGTCACATAATAGGACAACTTACCAGCATGCTTTCAGGTTCCACTCATTGAATATGTTGATTCCAACTTTTTACTCTGTAGTTCTTTACCAGTGAAGTATGTTTCTTAGCAGAACTGATACTTGGATCTTGTTCTTTTAGTACAGTTAGATATATGCATTTCCAATTATTAGAGACAGGCTTTATAATTCTTACAATTTTTTGGATTTTCTGGTTAGTTGAATTATTTGCTTTTTTATCTTGTGTGCATGTGTGTGTTCCATCTTTCATCTTGGTATTTGAGTTTTGCTAGTTCTGCTATGTGAGTCTGTGAGTCATTTCTCACTCAAACTACCACAATGTGCTTTTTCATTTTTATTGTCTTTTTCTTTTGGTATTGAACATTTTTTATTCTTTCCTACTCTTTTGTTCATTTTTCTCTCCTGAAATTTATAATTTATTCTTCCCTGTGATCTCATTAGACTCTCTTCCTTCCTCCCACATAGATTGTCTTTCTTAAAGTTCCATCAGTACTGGTGGCTTAGTAATCATAAACTGCCTTCATTTGTGCTTATCTTGAAATTCCCTGGTCAACTTTTTGAAATAGCTTTGTTGGATGGAAAATTCTTGGTTGTTATTTATTTTCAAGACTTGCAATATAGCAGTTCATGCTTTCTTGACATTTTAGGGTTGCTGGTGAGAGATATTATATTATTTGATATGTTTGCTTTCCACTGCATTTTTAAGGTTTTTTTTTTTAACCATGTATTTCCAGCATTTCCATTTGGTTGATTTCAGAGTCTACATTTTCTTCCTAATGTTTTTCTTTTTTTTATTTAACTTTCTCTTCACTATTGCTGATCTTTTCTCAGCTTGTTCCTTTCTCTGCTTTTTCATCTGCCCATTTGAATCCTCTAAGGGATCTTTGACTCTTTTTGAAAGTGGGATTCTGAAATCCTTTTCTGATACTTGAGCCTTCTCATGTCTTTCATTTCTTATGATGAGGAAATGGGAGCTTGTAGAAGTTTATTACTGTTTTCTCACTGTGTGTTTTCTATATTTTTGGAAAGATTATGCACTCCAGTTTTTGTTTTGTTTTATTTCTGTTTTATGTGAATCTTCTTGGTGCATTGATCTGGGTTTATGTTCCAACTAGGATTTAGGACAAAAGCTGACTATAGTAACCAAGAATTATTTGATGTTAATCTATAGTAACAGATACTGGGTACTTCAGTTATATCCCTGCTAAGGTTCAGACAGACACTGCAGGTGGCATGGGGAAAGCATAGTTTATAATAGGTCGTTAGATTTGAGGCTATTAAGAAGTGAAATGAGATGGGAAAGAGGAAAGGAGGGCAAATACAAATTAAGAAGAGAAGTGTGACTTACAGACCAGGTGCACACACTGCACAGTCACAAGTGCTCGTTAGTCAAGACCGAGCTAAAACCAAATGACTGAACAACTGAAGTACAAAGTTAAATAGAAAATCTAGATCTGCCAGTATTTCTTCTAGACACACACACACACACACACACAGATACACACAAATGGTTTCCTCAAGTCTCAAGAATGGAAACTAGGCAGCTTAGTGTGTATTCACTCCTCAGTTGATCTTCAGAGTCACACTCAGGTTTCTGTAGTGCTTCCTCAGTCTGGGGCTCATGCCTGCTGGCTGAAGCCTTATCTCTCATGCTGACGAGCAGAGTTGTCTGTGCCTGAGCTCTAATAGCTTTCAGAGAGGCTCCTGTGCATGTGTGCTTACGTTCACTGCTGAATGTTCCCTTCCAGACTCAATCCTAGCTGTTTCTCTTCCAAATGCTACACAGCCCTTGCCTGAGAAAACACCTCTGCCTATGCTGCTGGGTATGTCATACTTCATGTGCTTCATGGTGTTATGGTAGAGATGTTGTCTTCCATGTCTTCCTCAGTTCCGTTCACCCCAGGGTAGTTGTGAAGGAAGATTCTCTACATTGGGCTGCCATAAGCACTTCCACCAGTGTCTGTGGCCAGTACCATCCTACCTGTCTATCTGCTCAGGTGTGCACAGTTGTCACTCACCTGCCACTCAGCCTTTCTCTGCATACCAGTTTTTTACAGCTCTCTGTCAGGAGGAAGGATAGTCCTTTCTTGTCAGCTACCACTTTCCCCATACCCAATATGAACCCACTGGGTGTGGCTATATGCCCATGGCTGCTCCCCTTGTAGGTTTCTTCTTGAGAGAATTTTGCTGATCTCTTGTTTGTTTTGATTTTCAAGGCAGGGTTACTCCATGTACCTTTGGCTATTGTGGAGCTCACTCTGTAGACCAGGCTGTCCTGGAATTTAGAGATGCACCTGCCTCTGCCTCCCAAGTGCTAGGATTAAAGACATGAACCACCAGCACCTTGCAAATTTTGTTAATTTCCTCCTGCTTGTGCCTGTGTTTCCTCCACACTTCTTATTTGACTTCATAATCCCTCTATGTGTTTATAATGGTCTTTGACTTTCTCCTGTTAAGGATAGACTATCCTTTCCGACCCTGACTTTTATGTGTGTACGCTTGTGGAGACCTGAGTTGATGTCAGGTCTCTCTGGTTGTTACCATTGTTGTTTACCTCGCTGAGAACTTAATTTGAGGTCTCATCCTTGCTATGCAAACATCTGTCCCTGAGCATCCAGACCAACAGCAGATGTTCTGCTTCCATTGTTTCTGCTTTAATTTTTGAGACAGTGTCTCTTACAGAACTGGAGCTCACTGACTGGCTGGCTGGTCAGTGAACATCATTAATATGCAGTCTCTGCCCGCCAGGACAGGGTTACAGAGGCCTGCTGCCATTGCTAGGTTTTCAGATGGATGTTGGGAATCTTCACTTAGATTCTCATGCTTGTGTAGCATTACTGAGCCATCTTCTCAGCCCTTCTTATCCTTACTTATACTTCAAGAGATCTCCCAAAGGCAAAACCATCATCTTACATGGGGATTCCATTCTTTCATTTATTCATTATCCCAATTTTACCCAGGGGTTTGCTGAAATACTGTATTATCTACAGTGACTTCCTACTTCACTCTGCATGAAGTCTTACTTCTTTTACTATTTTGTTTTCTTGAAGACAGGATCCAAAGAAGGAAACCGTTTATCCATTTCACTGCTTATCTTGTGTCTATTTTAGCATGTGAGCTCAGGAAGAGTATTTTTTGCTTTATTGGCTTGTGGTGTGTGTTCAATAAAATTAATTAGTGAGTAAATAAATGCTGACTTAAATTGCAATCATCAATACTACAATAAGTAATCACTTCTTTTTATTATCAATGCTTTATCAATGCGTAAATTTGTTTACTTCTATTTAAAAGTGTATGCTTCCAGTTTTACAAATAAGAATCATGTTTGGTTACTTTGCATTTTTTTGGCCACCACAGTAAGTTTTTGTTCAGTAATTATCCTACCCAGTGATCTTTGGCCAGCACATGTCTTTGTTGTTTTCATAAGTCTAAGCATTAATTTGCAATTCCCTGTTTGAAAATAAACAAAAACATTGATCTTTCTATATTTCCTAGAACAAAATGCAGTTTGACTATTGTAATTTAAGAGTAAAGAAGTAGAAGTAGGGGGCTGGAGAGATGGCTCAGTGGGTAAGAGCACCCGATTGCTCTTCCGAAGGTCCAGAGTTCAAATCCCAGCAACCACATGGTGGCTCACAACCATCCGTAACGAGATCTGGCGCCCTCTTCTGGAGTGTCTGAAGACAGCTACAGTGTACTTACATATAATAAATAAATAAATCTTTAAAAAAAAAAAAAAAGTAGAAGTAATCCAAAAGGAGTCTCACCAATTACCAGAGATGCCCTTAATAGAAGTTGTTACCAAGCCTTACCCGGCTAGTCCTAATCTACTATGAAAAGTGCCAAGGATGTGAATACAGGCTGAGTAATGTGTAAGTGCTTCACTCAGGCCCAAGAATGTGTCACTGAAGTTTAGAATATGTAGAGTCCTTCCCATCTCACTAACGAGTTAGATGTTCTGTCATGGTGGACTTGCCCTCTCCGTACTTGTCAGCACACACACACCCTCCAGATTGCTAGCCTGCAGTGACTTCTGGATTTCACTTCAGAAGTGTAGGACTGTGGTACTAGTCTCCAGCAATTCACAGCAGCATATCAGATTCTTGTTAAAGTTAGTAGTGTAGCCACAACAGTTCTGGTAGCTATGTGAATGTGTTAATGTGCAGCAAACTTTTTCAGTAAGGCTATGTAATTACAAAGCACAATGATAGACACACACAAACCAGAGGAAAACAAAAACCAAAAAGCTCCCAGAAAAGCTAAAAGCAATGATAAATTTTCTGATTCTCAAATAAATAATATCATAGTAATAATGATATCTATATTATATTCAAGTTCATAAAATACTAATTGCCAATACTATGTAGATTATTTTGAAAGCAAAATAAAATCACAATTAGTCCAGTTCTAGTGAATGAGCTGAGTCTCTGTGTAATTGGATTCTTGCAGTCTGTTATACAGACACTCAGAAACAAGACTTGTTAACAGTGGCTGACATCTCATGTAGCTGTCTGTGGTGGAGATACTTCCGCTGCCTTGGTTGCATTCTGACACTCTATAGAGATGCCAGTGGCATTGGAGTGAGTTGCTTTCTTCCTCTCTTTTCCCCCTTGCCTTCCATCAGATTTCATTTTTTATCACAGTAAAGACTTACTTCTATTTTTCTTTCTATTCTAAAACTTCTTTCTATTCCACAGATGGTAAAGTTGAAGGAAGTTTATGAAAGGGGCAATAAAAGTTGTCATGTATAAAATTAAAGCAACATGTTCTTAGCACATGAAATAAATGAGCTGCTTTTTCATGATAGGTTAATATAAAAATACAATTTAATTTTTATGACAATGATATTTTTATAGATAAACACTGTTACAGTAACAACATTTAGTATTCATTTCCAGGGGAAATTGCTAGTCTCAAAAGATTTCAGTATTTCAGAAATCTGACTATATGCTAATACTATGTATCTTGAATAGAAAAATTTGCAAAAAAAAACCATTTTATCCTATAAGAATACATTTGTTTTGTTTTTCTTTTATTGAAAGATTGAGGTCTTTTTGATCAGTAATGAAAACTTTGTGTCTACCTTATCAGTAGCTATACTATCATATCTGATTTTAACATCTAAATAAGTTAATAATTACAGCAAGAAAAGTTTCTAGTTTTATTTGTACATTTTAATGAATTGTTTGAGTTCTGTATGTAAACTGTCACAGCATGAAATCAATTTTCTGCCTTGATTCATCCAAAATCTGAGACTTCTGTCACACTAATATTATAATTAAAAACATTAATAGTGACGGCAACTTAAAAAGCATACCTTGCTTTTTGGTAATTTGGCGTATTTCTGTGAGTGCATGGGACTTCAAGAACCTTCAATCCACTAATAAATTTATTAACTCAAACTTAAAAGAAGTGAAAAGTCTCTCTTTCTTTCTCTCTCCCCATGGTCAGTCTGCTAAAATAGATTATTCATGCTTATTTGATTCAGGTAGGCTTTTGCAAGCTTCCCTACCAGGCCTGGGAATGTGGTACATTGAGGCCTTTTCAGAGGCTTCTGACATAGACCAAGCTTTTATTGCATGGTGTTTTATTATAGCCAAATCCTAGTCTCCACCCAGTTTGTAGGCACTCAGCTTATTCTTTTGAATCAGGAAAGGTTATCACCTACCTTAATCCATGCTACTGCATGGATTAAGGACACCAGTGTGCCCCAGGATTCTCAAAGAGGATCCTGGAAACTTCTGGTTTCTTCTTTTTTGCTGTCTTTACTAAATTCTATTGGGCCTTAGGGGGATTTGCATCTGAAATGGGCAACCTGGTGTTTTTCTCAATGAAGACATCAGATCAAAGTTCAGTTAGTCAAGGCCTTTCTGAAACATTAAGAGGGCTTGGACTTACACAATAAAAAGATGAGCTCTCACAGAGATTGCAGTAAAAACATTCTGAACTATAATCCGGATAAAGAATCAATTATAGGCCAAAGAACAGACCTTGTTTAAATTGCTTTAGACTAATAACTTTACATCTAAAAAGCTTTATACCGTATTTTTAAGGAACATTTTAATATCATATAATTTATTTGTCAATACTTTTCATAATAAATGGAGAATTTGTGCCTTAGGAATCATAATTCTGCAATACTATTATTGCATTGAAAAGATTAGATTGAAGCCAACTAATAGACGTCTTTCATTAATGAAAATAAATAGTACCTTATGGAGAGATGCACATTCATTTTATTTAGAAAATAAATGTCACACCCACCGACTCATTCTAGGAAAAAGTGCTTCTCTTAGACTTCAGGGTGTTTTATTTCATGTGACTGTATAATTTGATGTTTATAGGCATTTAATTTAGGAATATGAATCACTGAAATCTTAAATGCAAATAGCAAGTGTCAAGCAAACTTATGTTTAACTAAATTAAAAAATTGTCACTCTGTAAGATAAGAGCCTACTGTGAGTTCTCATGTTTCTGCAGAGATATTAGTTGTGTTGAACATCCCCAAGTTTGCCAGTTTCTTAGTACTCAGCAATGGTAAAGATCAAATCAGAGCTTTTTCCAGAAGCTGTTTCCAGGCTAATTTGGTAATAGTTTAACTTCATGTAGAAGGGTATGGGCTCAGGGGATGCATTCATTAAAATCAGCCTAGATTCCATTCCGAACAATAGTTAATACACTTTTTACTAATATATGTAAAGAAATTCAGTGTCAGTAGTTATTCGTTTCCTAAGAGAAAAATGGTTTCTTGGAGAGAATGTTAATAAAGACAGTCAACCTGTGAAGCAACAGTCACACCAACTTTCCAGTTCTCACATAGTGTCCATCCATCCTCGATCATGCATGTGCCTTGATGCTGCCGGGACTCCGGGACACTGTATAGTCAGCTTCATTTAGATTTATAAGAACTGCTGTATATGTGTATATATCCTGTGGGCATTTAGATTTAATATGATGCTCAGTTAAACATATTTAAATATTTTATTTTTTTTGGAGCTTGCAACCAATGAATTGGCTTACCTTCATTTAGTTCTTATCATCTCCTTATTTGATTTGTCATTAAAAATTGAGCTGCTATCAGTGAATTAAGAATTATGTATATTAAATATCAAACACAGAAGAATGTATGTACAGAATAGGTTTAAAATGAAAGAGGTATATGAATTATAAAATTAGGAATCATTAACAGAAAAAAAATTGAGAGTAGAAAGTCTAATTCTTAACTGTGCTTTGTTTAGCTAATAAAGACTATTGTATGGATATTTAAGTTTAGGAAACATATTTATGTCAGCTTTTCATCATTAGCACTAATGTACATGGATATGCCATTACTTTGCTTGATGTAGGACAAAGAAATTATAATGTAAAATAATGTTACTTTAACAACCTGCACGCAATGTCTGCAGGTTGGACCGGTCTCGTCTTCACGATTTGGTCACTATTATGATGTATCAAAAAGGATTCCTCAGGAGCTACTACAGAGTTCAAAGTGGCATGGATTCTTCCTTCCAGAACACATCTCTCCAGATCTTAAAGGAGAATCCTGGTAAGTCCGTGTTGTGTAACAACAAGTTCTGATTTCAGATATCAGTAGATTGCATTTTTACCTAAGTTTTGAAGAATGTATATACAAAGGTATAGCCCAATAATGCTAGTTTTCTACAAGTATATAACAAATTATACAAGTATTTTGGTAAACTACCTATTGCCGTGGTTTATTGTATGATAGACCTGGATACCAAGATAGTTTCAATTCCATGTGATTTCACTTTCCAGGAAATGTGAAACAATTCTAAATCAGGACTTCAAGCCATAACACAAATAAATATCATAAAATTTTTTGACAGAAATTTCAGGGAAATGTGTAAAGCACTGCTGCTTGCTAATACCTTTTAGTGAATGATCTTTCAAAGGGTAAACAAGTCTGTGTTCTTACTGTGTTAATAAGACATTGTACTTTTAGTGAAACTATAAATAAAAATCTGTAATTTTAGGTAAAAAAGATGATTTGGAGTTAGAATTATACGTTAAAGAGTTCTTTAGTATTAAGACAACCTAACATCTTTATAGTGCCAAAAAACGTATTAAAGCAGAATTCTGAAAGTTACAGACTTGATGTTAAGTAATGTGTAAGATATTAAGAAAACTTACTTTCAGTTCTTACCACACTGAGCTACTGAATGCAGTAGTAAGCAGTAAGCTACATCCTGTGTCTTCTTAAACACTTTCAAGTCATTTTCAAAGTAAATTACTAAGAGAGTTTATAGATAGAAATTTATGAAATTAAATGACTTAAATGCATTCAGTCTCTGTTCTAGAAACAATACCTAAGAATTTAGTCAACACTGTTCCCTTAAATCATTTTCAGAATTTCTTCACTTTGTGAATGAGTTCCCTAGTCTATGGTTAGAGACATAAAGTGGCACATTGGTCTGTTGTAGTTCTAGTGGCCATGCTACAGATTGGCTGCTGTGTGTCGGGCAAACTACTACATGTTGTGCACTTATTACCTCCTGTTATTTTGTATTAGCAAATACTTGTGCTTTCCAGAAGATACTGACATACATAGATCTAGCAGGGTAAACTGAGTATGGAATCAGGAGAAACACGTAGTATCTCTTTCCTTTCTGCTTCATTCCTTTTGAAGACTTCAGTGTTTGTTATTTTCATGATTTTGTTGCAGACACAAAAGAGTACAAATGAACAAATGAAAATATTGTTCTGATTCTGGCTTCATCCTTCTATGCTCTTGGGATCCTCCCGTGAGTTCAGTGAAGCCAGTACCCTTGTGCTAAAATTGGGAGCTAAGGACTACCACATATTTACCCATATTATTTTGTTATTGTTAATTTTAAATCATTATGTTGGAGTTCTGAACTCTGCCAGTTAAACTAAACACACACACGTACACACAAGCATGTGCACAAAAGTGGTAATACCTACATTCAAACGTATTTCCTCTGAATCACAATTGTGTGTTGGCTGTAATTATATACTGTTTTGTTCATAGAATGCTCAGCTATCTAAATGTGATATATGAGCTGGGGCCATAGTCCAGTGGTAGAGTGTTTGCTTAGCATAAATTTAATCCCTATCATTTCAAAATAAAATAAAGCATATATTAAGAATAGTATAATTTAACAAAAAAAATACTTTTATAATTTGAAACAGGTTTGTTTCAAAGAATAAAGATTTTTATAACAGAAAATATGAGGTTTTTATTCATTCTTTCAGGTAAAGGAAGGAAGTCAACTTTACTTAAATGCTCCTCTCAGGAGGGGGACTGTTCATATATTTAACCGTAGCCTATTTACTAAATTCTACCAAGAGCCCTCTGTTTTAGTCAGGGTTTCTATTCCTGCACAAACATCATGACCAAAAAGCAAGTTGGGGAGGAAAGGGTTTATTCGGCTTACACTTCCATACTGCTGTTCATCACCAAAGGAAGTCAGGACTGGAACTCAAGCAGGTCAGAAAGCAGGAGCTGATGCAGAGGCCATGGAGGGATGTTCTTTACTGGCTTGCCTCCTCTGGCTTGCTCACCCTACTCTCTTATAGAACCCAAGACTACCAGCCCAGGGATGGTCCCACCCACAGGGGCCTTTCCCCCTTGATCACTAATTGAGAAAATGCCTTACAGTTGGATCTCATGGAGGCATTTCCTCAACTGAAGCTCCTTTCTCTGTGATAACTCAGCTGTGTCAAGTTGACACAAAAATAGCCAGTACACCCTCTGAGCTGAGTAATGTCACAGTTTATGGGGACTTGAGGTCAAAGATGCTAGGCAAATTTACTGTTGCAAATTATAAGTCATTAAAGCGGTGATTCTCAACCTGTGGGTTGTGACCCCTTGGGGGGCCAAGTGACCTTTTCACAGAGGAGGTACAGCAGATATTCTGCATATCATATACTTACATTAAGACGCATAACAGTATCACAATGATAGTTATGAAGTAGCAACAAAAATAATTTTATGGTTGGAGATCAGCACAGCATGAAGATCTGTATTAAAGGGTCACCACTACACTAAGGTTACACCCAAAATCATATTTGTAAAATCTCCGTGTTGCAGGAAATGTGCAGCTCACCAAACTGAGGGACCAAGAGACTATACTTTGATGAACTGTGAGGATGTAGTCAAATGGTCTTTAAAACATGTAATTGCTGGAATGTTTTTTGAAAGCTAGCAGTTTTACACAGAATAGGAAAATTTATAGATTTTAATTACCAAGGCAGTATTTCATTTCAGAGTAGTTAACTGATAATTCATTTATTTCATATTAAACTTAAATGCTTAATTAAATGTAATTAAATTTTAAACATGTAATTAAATTAATTTTGAATATGAGTACTTTACCATGTGAGATTTATTTTAATTTATGAAAAGTGTATGCTCATTTCACTGACATGAACTTTGATGGTTCATTTATAAAACAATAAAGCCAAGCCTTACAGTTACCTATACTTTTCCTATAATTAAGAATAAAGGATATGTACTTGTGGCTCACTGCCATATGTGAGATACAGTATATCATTTCATAATTTTTAAAGGCACTATTGATAACAAGTAAAGATTTTTTTATAGCAAGAAAAACTGAAGGTCATTTGCAATTTACAGTAATTTAAAATTACTGGTAAGTTTGTTCATACATATGTTCTAAATTTTCCCATTAGAGCCTAGGCATAGTATCTTGACATGTATTCCAGTATTGTTAAGGTCACTTTAGAGAGCTAGTGCCTGCAACCTTAGCACTGGGCAGGTGGGAAGAGGAGCATCAGGCTAGCATAAGAAACAGGATAGCATCTTTTTTTTTTCTTTTTCTTTTTATTATTATTACTAGGTATTTATTTCATTTACATTTCCAATGCTATCCCAAGAGTCCCCCACACCCTCCAGCACCCACTCCCACCTCTTGGCCCTGGTGTTCCCCTGTACTGAGGCATATAAGGTCTGCATGACCAATGGGCCTCTCTTTCCAGTGATGGCCGACTAGGCCATCTTTTGATACATATGCAGCTAGAGTCAAGAGCTCTGGGGTACTGGTTAGTTCATCATGTTGTTCCAACTATAGGATTGCAGATCCCCCCAGCTCCCTGGGTACTTACTCTAGCTCCTCCATTGGTGGCCCTGTGATCCATCCAATAGCTGACTGTGAGCATCCACTTATGTGTTTGCTAGGCCCCGGCCTAGTCTCACAAGAGACAGCTATATCAGGGTCCTTTCAGCAAAATCTTGCTAGTGTATGCAATGGTGTCATTGTTTGGAGGCTGATTATGGGTTGGACCCCAGGTATGGCAGTCTCTAGATGGTCCATCCTTTCCTCTAAGCTCCAAACTCTGTCTCTGTAACTCCTTCCATGGGTGCCTTGCTCCCAATTCCAAGAAGAGGCAAAGTGTCCACACCTTGGTCTTCGTTCTTCCCGAGCTTCATGTGTTTCGAAAATTGTATCTTATATCTTGGGTATTCTAAGTTTCTGGGCTAATATCTACTTATCAGTGAGTACATATCAAGTGAGTTCTTTTGTGATTGAGTTACCTCACTCAGGATGATGCCCTCCAGATGCATCCATTTAAATTCATTCTTTTTAATAGCTGAGTAGTACTCCATTGTGTAAATGTACCACATTTTCTGTATCCATTCCTCTGTTGAGGGGCATCTGGGTTCTTTCCACCTTCTGGCTATTATAAATAAGGCTGCTATGAACATAGTGGAGCATGTTTCCTTCTTACCGGTTGCGACATCTTCTGGATATATGCCCAGGAGAGGTATTGCTGGATCCTCCAGTAGTTCTATGTCCAATTTTTTGAGGAACCACCAGATGATTTCCAGAGTGGTTCTACACGCTTACAATCCCACTGCAATGGAGGACATTTCCTCTTTCTCCACATCCTCGCCAGCATCTGCTGTCACCTGAATTTTTGATCTTAGCCATTCTGAGTGGTGTGAGGTAGATTTGCAGGGTTGTTTTGATTTGCATTTCCCTGATGATTAAGGATGCTTAACAATTTTTTCAGGTGCTTCTCAGCCATTCAGTATTCCTCAGGTGAGAATTCTTTGTTTAGCTCTGAGCCCCATTTTTTAATGGGGTTATTTGATTTTCTGCAGTCCACCTTCTTGAGTTCGTTATATATATTGGATATTAGTCCCCTATCTAATTTAGGATAGGTAAAGATCCCTTCTCAATCTGTTGTATTATTGAAGGTGTCTTTTGCATTACAGAAGCTTTGCAATTTTATGAGGTCGCGTTTGTCGATTCTCGATCTTTTTTTTTTTAATTAGATATTTTCTTTATTTACATTTCTTTTTTTTAAATTTTTAATATTTTTATTACATATTTTCCTCAATTACATTTCCAATGCTATCCCAAAAGTCCCCCATAGCGCCCCCCACTTCCCTACCCACCCATTCCCATTCTTTTGGCCCTGGCATTCCTCTATATTGGGGCATATAAAGTTTGCAAGTCCAATGGGCCTCTCTTTCCATTGATGGCCGACTAGGTCATCTTTCGATACATATGCAGCTAGAGACAAGAGCTCCGGGGTTCTGGTTAGTACATCATGTTGTTCCAGCAATAGGGTTGCAGATCCCTTTAGCTCCTTGGGTACTTTCTCTAGCTTCTCCATTGGGAGCCCTGTGATACATCCAATAGCTGACTGTGAACATCCACTCCTGTGTTTGCTAGGCCTCGGCATCGTCTCACAAGAGACAGCTATATCAGGGTCCTTTCAGCAAAATCTTGCTAGTGTATGCAATGGTGTCAGCGTTTAGAAGCTGCTTATGGGATGGATCCCTGGATATGGCAGTCTCTAGATGGTCCATCCTTTCCTCTAAGCTCCAAACTCTGTCTCTGTAACTCCTTCCATGGGTGCCTTGCTCCCAATTCCAAGAAGAGGCAAAGTGTCCACACCTTGGTCTTCGTTCTTCCCGAGCTTCATGTGTTTCGAAAATTGTATCTTATATCTTGGGTATTCTAAGTTTGTGGGCTAATATCTACTTATCAGTGAGTACATATTATGTGGAGTTCCTTAGTCAACTTAGATTTGACCTTAGTACAAGAAGATAGGAATGGATCAAATCACATTCTTCTGCATGATAACTGCCAGTTGTGCCAGCACCATTTGTTGAAAATGCTATCTTTTTTCCACTGGATGGTTTTAGCTCCCTTGTCAAAGATCAAGTGACCATAGTTGTGTTGGTTCATTTCTGGGTCTTCAATTCTGTTCCATTAGTCTAATTGTCTGTCACTATACCAGTACCATGCAGTTTTTATCACAATTGCTCTGTAGTACAACTTTAGGTCAGGCATGGTAATTCCACCAGAGGTTCTTTTATCCTTGAGAAGAGTTTTTGCTATCCTAGGTTTTTTGTTATTCCAGATGAATTTGGAGATTGCACTTTCCAGTTCATTGAAGAATTGAGTTGGAATTTTGATGGGGATTGCATTGAATCTGTAGATTGCTTTTGGCAAGATAGCCATTTTTACTATATTGATCCTGCCAATCCATGAGCATGGGAGATCTTTCCATCTTCTGAGATCTTGTATAATTTATTTCTTCAGAGACTTGAAGTTCTTATCATACAGATCTTTCCCTTCCTTAGTTAGAGTCACGCCAAGATATTTTATATTATTTGTGACTATTGAGGAGGGTATTGTTTCCCTAATTTTCTTTCTGAGCCTGTTTATCCTTTGTGTAGAGAAAGGCCATTGACTTGTTTGAGTTAATTTTATATCCAGCTGATTCACTGAAGCTGTTTATCAGGTTTAGGAGTTCTCTGATGGAATTTTTAGGGTCACTTACATATACTATCATATTATCTGCAAAAAGTGATATTTTGACTTCTTCCTTTCCAATTTGTATCCCCTTGAACTCCTTTTGTTGTCGAATTGCTCTGGATAGGACTTCAAGTACTATGTTGAATAGGCAGGGAGAAAGTGGGCAGCCTTGTCTAGTCCCTGATTTTAGTGGGATTGCTTCCAGCTTCTCACCATTTACTTTGATGTTGGCTACTGGTTTGCTGTAGATTGGTTTTTTTCATGTTTAGGTATGGGCCTGGAATTCCTGATCTTTCCAAGACTTTTATCATGAATAGGTGTTGGATTTTGTCAAATGTTTTCTCAGCATCTAATGAGATGATCATGTGGTTTTTGTCCTTGAGTTTGTTTATATAATGGATTATGTTGATGGATTTCTGTATATTAAACCATCCCTGCATCCCTGGAATGAAACCTACTTGGTCAGGATGGATGATTGTTTTGATGTGTTCTTGGATTCTGTTAGCAAGAATTTTATTGAGTATTTTTGCATCGATATTCATAAGGGAAATTGGTCTGAAGTTCTCTATCTTTGTTTGGTCTTTCTATGGTTTAGGTATCAGAGTAATTGTGGCTTCATAGAATGAGTTAGATAGAGTACATTCTGCTTCTATTTTGTGGAATAGCTTGTGAAAAACTGGAATTATATCTTCTTTGAAGGTCTGATATAACTCTGCCCTAAACCCATCTGGTCCTGGGCTTTTTTTGGTTGGGAGACTACTAATGACTGGTTCTATTTCTTTAGGGGATATAGGACTGTTGATCATTAATCTGATCCTGATTTAACTTTGGTACCTGGTATTTGTCTAGAAATTTTTCCATTTCATCCAAGTTCTCCTGTTTTGTTAAGTATAGCCTTTTGTAGAAGGATCTGATAGTGTTTTGGATTTCTTCAGGATCTGTTGTTATGTCTCCTTTTCATTTCTGATTTTGTTACTTAGGATGCTGTCCCTGTGCCCTTTAGTGAGTCTGGCTAAGGGTTTATCTGTCTTGTTGATTTTCTCAAAGAACCAGCTCCTCCTTTGGTTGATTCTTTGAATAGTTCTTCTTGTTTCCACTTGGTTGATTTTGCCCCTGAGTTTGATTATTTGCTTCCTTTTGTTCTAGAGCTTTTAGGTGTGTTAAGCTACTAGTGTGTGCTCCCTCTAGTTTCTTTTTGGAGGCACTCAGAGCTATGAGTTTTCCTCTTAGAAATGTTTTCATTGTGTCCCATAAGTTTCAGTACGTTGTGGCTTCATTTTCATTAAACTCTAAAAAAGTCCTTAATTTCTTTCTTTATTCCTTCCTTGACCAAGGTATCATTGAGAAGAGTGTTGTTCAGTTTCCACGTGAATGTTGGATTTCTATTATTTATGTTGTTATTGAAGATCAGCCTTAGTCTGTGGTGATCATATAGGATGCATGGGACAATTTCAATATTTTTGTATCTGTTGAGGCCTGTTTTGTGACCAATTATATGGTCAATTTTGGAGAAGGTACCATGAGTATATCCTTTTGTTTTAGGATAAAATGTTCTGTAGCTATCTGTTAAATCCATTTGTTTCATAACTTCTGTTAGTTTCATCGTGTCTCTGTTTAATTTCTGTTTCCATGATCTGTCCATTGATGAAAGTGGTGTGTTGAAGTCTTCTACTATTATTGTGTGACGTGCAATGTGTGCTTTGAGCTTTACTAAAGTTTCTTTAATGAATGTGGCTGCCCTTGTATTTGGAGCATAGATATTCAGAATTGAGAGTTCTCTTGGAAGATTTTACCTTTGATGAGTATGAAGTGCCCCTCTTTGTCTTTTTTGATAACTTTGGGTTGGAAGTCGATTTTATTCGATATTAGAATGGCTACTCCAGCTTCTTTCTTCAGACCATTTGCTTGGAAAATTGTTTTCCAGCCTTTCATTCTGAGGTAGTGTCTGTCTTTTTCCCTGAGATGGGTTTCCTGTAAGCAGCAGAATGTTGGGTCCTGTTTGTGTAGCCAGTCTGTTAGTCTATGTCTTTTTATTGGGGAGTTGAGTCCATTGATACTAAGAGATATTAAGGAAAAGTAATTGTTGCTTCCTATTATTTTTGTTGTTAAAGTTGGCATTCTGTTCTTGTGGCTGTCTTTTTTTTAATGTTTGTTGAAGGATTACTTTCTTGCTTTTTCTAGGGCGTGATCCTTGTATTGTTTTTTTCCTGTTATTATCCTTTGAAGGGCTGATTCGTGGAAAAATAATGTGTGAATTTGGTTTTGTCATGGAATACTTTGGTTTCTCCATCTATGGTAATTGAGAGTTTGGCCGGGTATAGTAGCCTGGGCTGGCATTTGTGTTCTCTTAGTGTCTGTATAACATCTGACCAGGCTCTTCTGGCTTTCATAGTCTCTGGTGAAAAGTCTGGTGTAATTCTGATAGGCCTGCCTTTATATGTTACTTGACCTTTCTCCCTTACTGCTTTTAATATTCTATCTTTATTTAGTGCATTTGTTGTTCTGATTGTTATGTGTCGGGAGGAATTTCTTTTCTGGTCTTTTCTATTTAGAGTTCTGTAGGCTTCTTGTATGATCATGGGCATCTCTTTCTTTAGGTTTGGGAAGTTTTCTTCTATAATTTTGTTGAAGATATTTGCTGGCCCTTTGATTTGAAAATCTTCATTCTCATCTACTCCCATTATCCGTAGGTTTGGTCTTCTCATTGTATCCTGGATTTCCTGGATGTTTTGAGTTAGGATCTTTTTGCATTTTCTTTGATTGTTGTGCCAGTGTTCTCTATGGAATCTTCTGCAGCTGAGATCCTCTCTTCCATCTCTTGTATTCTGTTGCTGATGCTTGCATCTATGGTTCCAGATTACTTTCCTAGGGTTTCTATCTCCAATTTTGCCTCACTTTGGGTTTTCTTTATTGTGTCCTCTTCCCTTTTTAAGTCTATTACGGTTTTGTTCATCTCCATCACCTGTTTGGATGTGTTTTCCTGTTTTTCTTTAAGGACTTGTAACTCTTTATAAGTGTTCTCCTGTATTTCTTTAAGTGAGTTATTAAAGTCATTCTTGATGTCCTCTACCATCATCATGAGATATGCCTTTAAATCCAGGTCTAGCTTTTCAGGTGTGTTGGTGTACCCAGGACTGGCTGAGGTGGGAGTGCTGGGTTCTGATGATGGTGAGTGCTCTTGGTTTCTGTTAGTAAGATTCTTACGTCTGCCTTTCGCCATCTGGTAATCTCTGGAGTCAGTTGTTATAGTTGTCTCTGGTTAGGGCTTGTTCCTTTCGTGATTCTGTTAGCCTCTACCAGCAGACCTGGGAGACTAGCTCTCTCCTGAGTTTCAGTGGTTAGAGCACTCTCTGCAGGCAAGGTCTCCTCTTGCAGAGAAGGTACACAGATATCTTTTGTTCGAACTTGCCTCCTGGCAGAAGATGAAGGCCTGAAACAGGGCCTGTCTCAGAAGCTGTTAGCTTCTGTAGTCCACACTCTCACCTGTGCAGACTCAGGATAGCATCTTAAAACCAAAAAGACAGCTTTGGTAGTTCACGGTGTCACAAAGTAGGAAGATAAGGATAACAACAGCTCATTTTTAGACTAGTTATGTAATTGATTGGGCATTGTTTTGAGTTAGCATTTGCCAACAGCTGTATTCAAGCACAAGAAGTAGGTTTTTTTTTTTTTCCTATTGAAGTATACTGCCATTCCACATTTAAGACAGCAGAAAGTTGAACAACAAACCTAACATACAATCTAATCTGCTACTCTGACTTGAATTTATTGCTTTTCTGTTCCTGTGATCAAATATGAAGCAACCTATGGAAGAAAGCATCTGTTTTGACTGTGGTTCCAGGAGGTTTAGAGTCAATCATGGCAGGAGAAGTGGTAGCAATCGACAAGTTAAGAGCTCATATCTTCAACTGGAAGCACAGAGTAGAGAGGGAACTGGAAGTGGCCAGAGCTTTTAATCCACAGACCTGCCCCCCAGTGACACAAATCCTCCAGCAAGACTGTACCCCTCAATTCCCCAAACAGTGTCACCAACTGGGTCCCAGGTGTTCAAATGCCAGCAATATGGGGACAGTTTTCATTTCAAATCACTTCACTGCTGAATCTTAGCATCCTACCCAAACTTGCATGTATAGGCTCTGTCTTAGTCAGGGTTTCTATTTCTGCACAAACATCATGACCAAGAAGCAAGTTGGGGAGGAAAGGGTTTATTCAGCTTACACTTCAATACTGCTGTTCATCACCAAAGGAAGTCAGGACTGGAACTCAAGCAAGTCAGGAAGCAGGAGCTGATGCAGAGGCCATGGAGGGATGTTCTTTACTGGCTTGCTTCCCCTGGCTTGCTCAGCCTGCTCTCTTATAGAACAAGACTACCAGCCCACAGATGGCACCACACACAAGGGGCCTTTCCCCCTTAATCACTAATTGAGAAAATGCCTTACAGTTGGATCTCATGGAGGCATTTCCTCAACTGAAGCTCCTTTCTCTGTGATAACTCCAGCTGTGTCAAGTTGACACAAAACTAGCCAGTACAGGCCCACCCCTAGAGATGGGGTCTTTGTTGTGGTTTGAATCTAGGATAACCTTTCTTTAATTTAAGCCCCGCTTATGGCACTATTCTGAAGGCTATGGAGCCTTTATGAAGCAGGGTCGGGCTGGTGGAGGTAAGTTATTAGGAGCAAGCCTCAGAGGTTAGAGCCCTGATTCTAGTCCCATGGTATACTTTTTGCCACCCATTCCTGTCACTGTGAACTTCACCATACCTTCCCACCACAGTCAACTGAAATTGCTCCAAAACTGAAAGATTTGTACTACTATTACAAAATACCTGAGGTTGTCTGACAGATACAAATCAGAAGTTTATTTTCTCACAGATGTGTTAGCCAAAGCCTTCAAAATCAAAGTTCTGGCAGTTTTGTTGTGTTGTGACTGCTACCAGGTGCTGAGTTTCTCTTATGCCTGGGTATTTGCAAGCAAGGCTGAAGATTTGTTAGGTGGAGTCAAAAACAATACAACAAAAAGCAAACAGCAGAAAAGCTTAAAATGAAAACTAAGGAACAAAATGATAGTCTATGAACTGTGAGCCAAAGAAAAAAGAGCAGACAACAACTGCTATGGATACATGAGAAGAAAGAGGAAAGATTGAACATTGTGGAGCAAAGAAGACACCATCCAACTCTCCACAATATTGAGGAAAGATTCTATCCTGTGGCTTTTATATATGCTGAAATGCATAGTTAATAAAAGCAAAAGTAGACAATCTAAGTGCAGTCAGCAAGCCTTGCTGCTTCAAAGGCTCACGTTCATGAATACATGAACTCACATCAGAGGCAACACTGTTCAACTGTCAAGTATTTAAAATAACATCCTATGTTAGCTAGGATATGGAAATATAACCAATCATATTAATTGTGAGGGTAAAGGTTATTGAAACAGTCTTAGGAAAAGGTATCAAAAGTTAGACTATCTACTGTCTTTTTACTATTATCCCATTTCTGTGAATTTATCCCAAATAATGACATGTTCTCAAAGATATGTATGCATGAGTGAATGAATTATGTCTAAAATTGCTACAAAAAATCAAGAGAACTCACTGAGATCATTAGCCACTATGAAAAAAAAAAGAAGTCTTAATTGGATGATGGTGTTGAAGCTTTATTGGATTTAGGTATAAATATAAGGAAAGAACTAACTAAGAACATCAAATATGAGAAAATTCAAGTTGCTTTGATGCAGATACAAATAGAGCTCAATCTGGCAGAGAGGTAAATTTGAGGCGTTCTGATTGGGAGAGAAGATCATACATTTATTTACATAGGACAGGGAGAAGGGGGAAGTTAATAATGTTCAGAAGTGAGCACTGTTAGCATAGAGCCTGAAAAAATAAGGTGTGTGCACAGGTCAGGAGAAAGATTTCAGATGATTCTTGTGGCAGCATGCTGAAGATTGTGTATGTGGTACAAATGATGATGGTGGGGACCTTTTGCCTTTGGGTCTTTTACAACAAAACTATCACATACCATGTACCTTGAACCAAGAGTTCTACTTTTCATCATGCTGAGGGTCTGGAAGTCCAAACTCAAGTTCTGGCAAGACTGGTTTTTGTGAAGACTTTCTACATAGACAGATGCCAGGATTTCAGTCAGTTCATATGGCAGAAGGGGCATACACACACCTATAGGTCTCTTTTATAAGGTTACTAATCCCATTCATGAGGCTTCGACCATCATAATCTAGTTATCACATCTAGTTATCAAAGTCAACTACAGCAGGCAAATATATAAATATAGCAATGAGCATGTCTTCTGGATATATATAGTACTAGATGTATCTTGGTTGTTTCTGTTTCCAGATCATGAGTATGATGAAAAACAGATGCTTTTTCAGTTTGAATAACAATGGAGAATAGGTGAAACTGTCATATAGGAGTTTAAGGGTATTTAGTGAGATTGCTAAGTAACCCTAATACCCTCTTGGAATTTATAATTATAAATTTTAAGTCATACTAGTCCAGTGAATGGACCTTTCTCTGACCATTTTCAGCTGCATCGGGGCAGATGGTGAGCCCATAGAAAGTTGGATCAACCAGAAGAGTTTTGCCATGACAAAGAAAGGGATAGATTAAATGAAGTTATGGGATGACTATGGAACAAGATTGCTAATTACGTTGTGCTAACCAACAGGAGTCTAGCATGGCTGTCCTCTGAGAGGTTCTACCGCAGCTGATTGGGACAGATCCAGATACAGCCAACTGATGTCAGGGACCCCTATGGAAGAGTTAGGGGAAGGACTGAAAGAGTGAAGGGAATGGCAACCCCATAGGAAGACTAACAGTCTCAGCTAACTCCTGGGTGCTCCTAGAGACTAAGCTACCAACCAAAGAGCATACATGGGCTGGTGCGAGATACTACACACACCCCATCCTCCAGCACATAAGTAGCAAATGACTGCCTTGTCTGGCTCCAGTTGGAGAGAATTTGCTTAATTTTGTAGAGACTTGAGGCCCCAGGGAAGGGGATAGGGGATGGCAAACACCCTCTAAGAGGCAAATGGGAGGGAGAATGGGATGAAGAACTGTGGGAGGGGGGACTGGGAATGTAAAAATAAAATAATTAACTTTTTAAAAGATGCTACCAAGTGTAATACAAAAAGATAAAAGTGACCACAGTCAGTGATGGCCTAGGTAGATTGAAAGTAAGTGGAACGGAGAGGGCATGAGCCTGAAATTTTAGAGGGTAGGTGATAATGACACTGCGTGGTGTATCATGGTGAAATCGAACAGCTTAGGTAGGATGAATAAGGGAAGAGAGAAGATGTAGAAACTGGAGTGCAGAGGATTAGGCAGTGTGTGACAGCCCAGGCTGGGATACCCCACACAGCTGGGAGGCCTGTAGGAGCCATGTTCTAGCCATTCATATGTGGCAGCTCCTGGCAGAGGCAGTATACTACCAGGCTCACTGTCTCTCATTAGATCATATCTTCACTTAATGTCCATGTCATAGAGTGGCGTCTGTACATCTCCATGGTCTTAGATCTTCCCAGCTGTAGTCCAGGAGTCTCTGCTGGCCATGGATCTCCTTAACACTCTTGAATTCATTCTTAGACTCTGTGTCTTTGTCTTAGTTGGGTTTCCATGGTCCACTCAAAATCTCTGCTAGGTGAGAGCATCAGAGAAGAAAATGACAGCCTTATTAAATGACAGCCTTCAGGGTAATCCTAATGAAAATTTTAACTTGAAAATTACTTGTGAAAAGACTTCACAATCTCTGGAATCACATGCAAATTATATGCTAATAAACCTTTAGCTCAGCAAAGTATTTTACACAATTAGTTGAGACATGTATTGTGCCTATTGCCTTACTACTTGTCATAGTTGAATCTTTCTTTATAATATACATGCAAATAGAACTTTGATAAGATAAATTTTATTGTCCTTTTGGCTTTCAAAATAATGTCAAAAATGCCTCATATTTATTTTAATTGTAATTATAGATAATTTTTTGAGAATGGCAATTCTTAATTTTCTAAGGCTTTGTGTTTTGTTTTGTTTTTTTTCTCAAATATTTCTATCAGGTTGTTAAACACATATTTAAGTGACCAGAGTTTTTTTGTTTTTTTGTTTTTTTTTTTTTTCAGTATGGAATAGAGTTTATTTAGGGCATGGGGAGGAGAGTTGAGGAGGGATAGAGACAGAGAGGCAGGGGGATAGAGAGGAAGAGGAGGGGAGGGGAGAGGAGTGGAGAGGAGGGGTGGGGAGAGGCCAACTGGGAACAGGTGGAGGGTGGGAAATGGGGAGAGAAAGGACAGAGAGAGTAAGAGAGAAGGACAGTAAGAGCCAGAGTTTCTTATTTTTAAATCCAAATGACTTTAAAGAGAAAAATCATTCTTGAACTATATAATTTTAAAGTCACTGTAGACAAGAGAGATAGGAGAAAAAAATTAAAGAAGTTGTCTGTGTCACATTTTGAGCTGAATTGTTCGCTCTGGTAGACACAGAGCTAGTTCTCAGGCCTTAGCATCTTCCTGCTACATGGTAATGGTGCTCAGTTATCAATTTGTAAACTCGCTGTTTAGTATGAAAGTTTCCCTTACGTTATCACACTGCAAGTTAAGTACAGCTCAGGCACATTGGTGAAGATATCATGGGTACAGCTAAGATCTCCTCTTGTAACTGCACCCTGGAGTGCTTCATTTAATATGTTGAATGGAACCACATTCAAAACTCCTGTTAACCACAGTAGTGTGTGGGAACCAAAGACTGTTTGTGCACCTCCTTTAGAGACCTAACATAGTGAAATTGAATAAGCAAATGAGTACACTTTTAGACTGTTTTCAAGGGATTTTGTTTGTTTAGTTTATTTGTGTTGAGACATGCTCTCATTCTGTAGCCCAGGCTAGCTGAAACTCACTATGTGGACTAGACTGGCCTCAAACTCAACAGGGGTCAGCCTGCCTCAGCCTCCCAAGTGCTGGGGTTAAAGTCATGCAACCATGCCTAGCAAATATTTTCATTTTATATGTCAGTTCTATCACTTAATGATATATAACCTTGTACAAGGCATGTATCCTACAATGAGTCTTCATTTTCCCCGCCACAAGTAAGGATAATGTCTGAACTTACTTCACAAGATCATTGTGTTCATCAAATGCTATGCCACCAGAGTCTCTTCAGTGTTTCCTATGTACCATGCAGTTCAGCAGCTAGTGTGACTAAAATCAGATAGGGTCTTAAACAGTCTACAAAGAGTTTGTCACCGGGCGGTGGTGGCGCACGCCTTTAATCCCAGCACTTGGGAGGCAGAGGCAGGCGGATTTCTGAGTTTGAGGCCAGCCTGGTCTACAAAGTGAGTTCCAGGACAGCCAAGACTATACAGAGAAACCCTGTCTTGAAAAATAAAAAAAAAAAAAAAAAGAGTTTGTCTTCTGTCTGCAAATTCTTCACATTTCAACTACTTATTGTGACTCAATATACAATTTTATTTTTCTCATATATCTTTTTACAGACAAAAATTTATCTTTCTCCTGTTGCCCAAGCCTTTTTTTCCCTTTGTGAAACTAAAGATAATTTTAAGTACTTAGTATTTTAAAGTTCAAAATTAGTTCCAGGGTTAGAGCGATGAGTGAGTAACCACTCAGGAGTACTTACTGCTCTTCCAGAGGAACAAACTTGGATTCCAATACCTACATGGCACTTCATATCATTTATAACTTACAGGCTTTATAAATTCCAGAAAATCTAATGCTCACATGCAGGCAAAACAGTTACAAATGTAAATTAAAAAATAAATCTTAGAAATTAATCTACATAACTTTGTATATTTTATATTTCTATATTTATAGTAGCTTCAAGCACATAAAACTAAGTGTAGCTCATTTTAATATAAATATTGTTGAAAGTATAAGAATAAAGCAGGACCATATGTATGATTCAAAATGAGCTGCCTTCCGAGCAGCCTTTAAATATTTGAAATAGTCAGAACTGTTAAGTGTTTGAAAACAAGAGCTGGGGATATTGCTTAGGGGTAAGGTTGTCCTCTGAGCTTCACACACTCATTGTGACTCACACATCTGAACCACTCAGATAGAACCACCTAGGTATATGGATTGAAAAAGAGACAAAGTGTTTAGAAACAATAATAACAAAGCCAGGGTAACAGTTATAGATGAATTTTCTTCTCAATTCTTATGACTAGATACATGAGCACACACATACACACACACACACACACACACACACACACAGAGCATAAGATTTCTCAACATTGAAGAATCAATAATAAAACCAAAATTTACTAAGGAAATAGCAGATACTTATTTTATCAATATTTATATATGCTTTTATACATATTAAACAGCAATGAGTGATAACTAATAAAGTACAACTCCCCCTTTTAAATGATTTTATTTTATTCATTCAGAAGTTGATACTCGCTTTTGCAATGCACAAGCATTTATTTGTATTTATGTTTGCAAACCTTTAGTTTCTAAGTAATTCATGAAATTTATCTTATTACTTAAAAAGTTCTAAGTGTATTGGCTAGTAAATTATTTTATGTTGATGCTAAATAAGGAAAGTGATTAAAACGTATTGGGTTTATGTTTTCATTTTCATTCTCCAAAATGAAACACTGAATAAGATAAAGAGAAAAATCTAAAGAATACAGAGAAAATAAGAAAGGGGGAGGGAGGGAGGGATGAGGGAAGGAGAGCATGAAAGAGAGAGAGCTTAAGACCTCAAATTTGTATGGACACAAGTGATTCAGTGGCAACGAAAGTTGACTTTAAAAACAGGAAGGGACCTGAGTAGATATTATTCTAAAACAGGCATACAAGTAGCCAACAGATCAATGCAGGAAAAAAAAAACCCTCAAATACCATTGTTCACTAGAGAAATATATATTAAAACCTCTAGGAGATGTTGACTTACAACTCTCGTTATCAACATGGTAAAGGGTAAGTATTGGTGATGATGTAGAGAAAGAAAGTCTTTGTCCACTGTTGGTAGAGTTGAAAACAGTGTGGCAGTCATTACAAAGTTCACAGTACAGGTATTGTATCTAATAGCACTACTCATGCACTTATATCTAAGGAAGTGAATCCGTGTGTTGAAGGAATAGCTGTGTTCCTTTTCATTACAGCAAGGATACAGAATCAACCTGAATTATCAACAGAAAGTGTGGTATACACACAAACATGCAGCAGAGTACTATGTTACCTTGAAAAAGAATCCTGTATTCTGTAGTACAGATGAAAGTAGAGAACATTTCGAAGCATTGTTAATGCCTTAGGAGGGAATGGGTAAACACATGCTTTCTTTTAACCCATAGTGAGGTTCATCATATTAGTAGTTGCAATGTATTTCATAATCTGGGATCTCGGAGCAGATTATCCACCAGCCCTGTATAAAGCTAGTTGGCCCACATGGTAATTGCATAGACTGCATTCACACTGGAATACTATGTGCTGAAAATGGAGCTAGCCAGAACAAATAAGTGCCGAGGCAGGACACTCTCAGAGAATCACCCTTACACAGTGTTATTTATGGATGTGTTCTAATGTAAAAGTAGGAAACTATGCCCATGTAGCCTGTGTTGTCCTTGAAAGGGGGCAGTACTACGTGAAACATACCCATGCTGGGAGGCCCTTAGTCTCCTGGAGTCATGTGTGTTTTTGACAGAAAATTTTTCCTTATGTTAGCTCTGTTTCTGCAAGATAGGGATTTGGAGTCAGCTGCAGCCATTCAGAAGCGCACACATGTACAAATATATACACGCATTTTTGCTGAATCAACTTGTATTGATGTTGCAGACTAAAGAAAGGTGCTGCTGCACTTCTTAGCTTCACTCATGAAACAGGCTTCCTTCTTTCTAACTTTTCCCTGAAACATCTTGTGACATTTACAAGGGTTATATCTCAAGTGTTCTTTTTAGGCCCAAGTGCACCTTAAAAATTCATTTACTGTTTTCAAAGTAAGAAACAAAGCTAGTGAGAAAAAAATCTAGGATGTCTTCTTAAACCCATGCATTTATTTTTGTATCATCTTTTAACAAAGGAAGTGGCTAAATTTAGTAAGAATTATACTATGTTTGCCTTCATGTGTCCTAAAAATCCAAATGATTAAATTAATGTTATTTTAGCAGTTTGTTGTAAGGACATTAAAACTTTGATGGAAGATGAGCGCAGGTGATCAGGACATTGATTTGGGAGTGTGGGCATAGCAGTTCATTAACTATGTGTTAATTATGTATGATTACTCCTGAAAAGCTACGCTGGCTTCATCTTTTAGGTTACTTCATTAAATCATTAATTTTCTTGGAGGTAACTAAGCCCGACATAATTAAGTCATCTCAGTCTCCACAGATTTTTATCCTCTCATAATGTCAAAAACTAAGTAACTGACCCTCTTTTTTACATACTGACTTCATATTTTAAATTGTTTAATATTAATTTGATACACTTTTTTATTTAAACATTTTAATAAATTTGTGTTGTTTACTTAATGTATTATAGATGTTTCACTACCTGTGTGATAGGCCTGTTTATGTATTTGAACCACTTCTTACCAACAGTTTTTTGTCCTGTGGCTACATGAGGCTGCTTGAGTTCATTCAGAAGAGCATTTACGCTGAAGGATTTGATGGAGCTAATCCCCAGGTATGAGGGTTTCCGAGCCTTCTGTAGTCATGGACAGAGTGCTGTTCTCAAACCTCTCGGGTAGGCTGAAGAGCCTGGGAAAAATCAATAATGTGCAACCTATTTTCACAGACCGTGTAAATGAGCAGAGAGTATTCATATGTATTTAGAGTTCTTACTAGATTCTCAGGATGCACACAAAATAATCACATTGTACTTAAATATCTATTTTTAGCTTCTGAGATTACTAAGTAGTTATGTTTTTTAAATTACTTCTCATAATAGAAGTATTCATTTTTTTATTTCGAATGTTCATATTTCTGTCATTCAGACCTTAATTCTAAATTGCCTTATGTGTAAGAATTATCACGATATTTATGCCTTGCTCCATTACATTCTGAATTGTTTCATTGAATAAAAGATATATTTTTGTTATATTTTATACCACAACTGTTCTCTGTACCTCTAATTTTATACTTTCTCCAAATTCTCAATACTGAAGATGTTTTACTTAAATTTAAAAAAATTAAGAAATTTTATTGTTAAACATTTGCCTTCCAAAGATTCTGAGTGATATTAATTATATTTGATGCTAAAAGATGTATATTATTTTATGATTATTATATTATTTAAGGTTATTTTAACAAATGTATCTTTACTGCACAGTTATTTTTAATGAAGACAAAGAAGCTAGAAATTAAATTTTATCATCTTTATCTACAATTGCTGTTAATTCATAGATTTCTATTTTTTAATCAATTTACTTACTATATTAACAATTTCTTCATGGCAAAATAAATAATTTTGAAATTGGTTTTATTGCCAATTTAATAGCAGGGTGAAATATTTATGTGTATCTGGAAAGTATTTAGAGATGACCTTTAATGTTTTCTATAGTCATTGTAGTGACTGCTAGTACTATTCATTCCTTATTACTGCATTTTGGTCCTAGCTAAGATTTATGGGTGCCATGTCTTCTTTTGGTGCCAGTGTGTGTCTGCAGAGGCAAATTGGTCGCTGACAGACACCTTTCCCCACTTGCGGTGGTAGCTATGGAAACAGGCATGTCATAACAGTTCCTATGGTGCAGTGTGCAGAGCTGCAGCTTCTGCAGGATGATGACATTTCTTCTAAAAGCAGGAAATTTATAAAATGCAGAAAAGCAACAGGAATTGCTTGACTTTTGCCAAGGAATATGTACATAAGCACCTTAGAAATAAAACTAAGAATACTTCGGAAGTAACCTTGTATTGAAACAAAATAGAAATTATTTCTTTGTTTATTTGGATATGGAAAAAACATACCACTTTCAAGAGACAATTGATTTGTATTCTTTAAAGTTGATAAGAAATAAAATGAAGCACGTTCAGTTCTCTCATTATGTGAGGCTCAGTAACAGTTGACGTTCATAAAGACTGGACAAAACTGAGGTAAAACATTTCTATAGTGCATACCAAAAATGCTTAACATTTTCGAATTAAACTTCTGCCAATAAGTCATTATAGAAGTAAATTTCCTATGTATTAGAGCGTATTAAACCCTGTACTATATTACTTGCTACACTCCCTAGTCTAGTCACGTCTCAGAACTGCAGACAAGCTGAGGAATAGCAAAGAGTCTTTAAGTAGTATTCTTGAGTCAAAATAGTATTTTGACATTGGAGTTAATCCTACTTGTAAGGGGAAATTTTTTGTCAACTGTGCACTTTCAAATAAATTGAACTAGTTGGATAGAAGTTAAAATATATTCTATAAGGAACAGACGATGTAGCTCATCTACAAATATATTTGGGTACAAACATTTAAAACTTGCTTCGAAATATCATTTGTTATTAATTTTTAAATGCCAATTATTTAAATTAAATTAAATATACTATAAAAATTAAGTTTGACCATTGATTTTTTTTTACTTAGCATACTAATTAAATATTAGATATTCTTATGGGAATAAATGTATCTATTATCTTAACTACCAGGTGCATTTTGTATTTTATAACCTAACATCTAAGATACCAGAAGAGATTCTGCTTTTGTTTCTGCAGTTACTATTATAATTATGAAAATCTATTCTTTGTGTTGAAGTATTATGTACATTCCTATTCTAATGTGTTGTGTACCAAGGACTTAACAATCTTTTAATTCATTCATTATTTGAGTCAGAGTTTTCATGCCTTCTGTATACATATGGTAGTATATATGTCAGGGTCACCAAGCACTTATAACTCCCTATTCCATGTCTAACAGCATCTTTAAGCATTTTGCAAGTCCTCCCTGTTACAGTAGTATCTCTAGGTTTGAAATGCTGTCTCCTTTACTTCGCCCTTTCATTCTCATAGCTGTGTCCTATCTGTCTCTTTGTTGTTTATTCCAGTAAGGGTCTATTTTCTTGTCTTGGCAAGACAGTGCCAGGACTTGAACCCAGGACCCTACACGTATTAGGTAAACACTGTGCCACTGAACCATATCTCCAGCTTTCCTCACTATTTATATTTCCCTGTGGATCTCTCTATTAAGAATCTGACCTAGGCCTATTATCATGAGATAACAAGTTTAACAAAACAGACCTTACATTTTTACCATTTTATTTCAATATAAGTTCTCAGTAATAAAGAAAGGAAATAGCTTCTTACTTTTCACAGATAGTATACAAAAATTTGCCAGGAACATGCATGTACTTCTTTTTTTAAATAATTGTAGTAAGATGTATATTAATGTGTCCCTGTGTGCATGAGTGAGGCATGCATGCATGTGCGCACGTCCTTGTGATTTTGGTGCTCTCTGAAGCTAGAAGCAGGCATCAGATCACAGCTGGTTGTGAGCTATGTATTCAGGTTCTAGGCAGAGAAGTTGGGTCCCCTGCATTAACAGACAAACTCTAAACCACTGAATCTTTTCTAATTCATGTTTCTAATATCTGCCTCATGCATGTTTTCACTTCATTCTCCTGAGTAATACACAAATTAAATGCTTTTCATGGGCCAAGATCATAACATAGTAAAAATAGATAAAAACTTTTTATCTATAGTAAATACTTTTTTCTCATCCTAGGTCTCTACATAACTGAGTATAACTACTATTTATATGTTGTATTTATATTATGTATTATATATTATTTATTATATATTATAATTCATTAACCTAGGGATGATTTAAAGTATATACATACATATATATATATATGTATGTATGTTATATGCAATTGCATATATATATGTATGTTATATGCAATTATATCATTGTTGTGTATAAAGGACTTAAACATACATAGATTTTGGAATCCAAAGAACTCCCTAAAATAAGTGCCCCTGGGGATGCCAAGAAGTGGCTTTGCATCTGCAGAGCCCTGCAGTGGCTTCCCAGCCTGGACTCTTCCTCTCTCTCATCCCCTCCCACACTCCTTCTGTCCTCTCCAGCTGTCAGATGTTTACATTCATTTGCACTATTTCTCTTTGTCAATAACTTTTTTAATAAAGAGAATACAGAGATCTGGTCTCTCAATTGGTAAAATAGATTTGCTAGATTGGGTAATAGTAATTATTTAATAATTTTTAGTACAATTTTCTAGCAACAATGAATGATTCATTTTAGGGGCCTGTTTCCTCAGAAAGCCCATTTAAACTGGCACATATGTGAAATCATGGCTTTAAGAAAGAACACCTTATTTATTTTATCAGAAACGTAGTACTGATCTTCTAAATACTTGCATATTCCATGTTTTGTTAACACCTCTTTCATGTGCCCAGAAATATTGCTAGATTGCTAAGGAAAGCATTTACAAAACATTTGTTCAGTAAGAATAACCCTAACAGCAGAGCTTGTAAACACATATGTTGTCAAATACTTACTGACAAGTATCCTTGCTTTAAAAAAAAAATGATTTTAAAATGTTCTCTTCCAAGGAAAACATATTGAGCACCATTATTTTGACTATAATGTCAGTAATCTCTAAATGTCATCTGCTAACTTTTGAAATGTTGAACCTAAATTAGATCAGTAAAAAAACAACTTCATTAAAAAAACCTAGAGACATAAAATACAGTTGTAAACACCTTTGCAAAAGAAGCCCCCATAGCAGTGACAGAAAGACAAGGAGTGCTGACGTCATGGGTTACTAGAGGTGCAGGGTATTATAATTCTAAGAATGCATGTTTACGGTTTTGAATTAACCATTTTCTCTGCTGATGCCTCTAGCATCATATTATTTGGGGATTTTGTTATCATTGTTGTTTGGTTTGCTTTGCTAACTTTTTGGAGACAGAAGCTCTACACACCTGGCTGTCCTGGCCCATGTTTTATAGACTTCACTAGTTTTGAATTTACAGTGATCCTGTTCCTCTGCCTCCTAAATGCTAGGAATGCAGGCAAGCCCCACAGCACATAGTACCTCGCTGCTGCTTTTACTCTCTCAATAAGAATCTTACTAGTCACCTCGAATTTAGACAAAATTCAAGTTTGGTTCTTGTCATGACCTTCATATTTTCTAAAAATTAAAAAAAAAAAAAAAAAAGCTCTCCATTTGATAGACAGCATTTTACTGTGTTCTTAGGCTGCCCTTGAACTCCCATACTCAGTCAATCTACCAGCAGCAGTATCCTAAGTAGCTGGGACTGTTGGTGTACCAAACTGGATTTGTCCTATTTTCTCTCATACTCTTGTCCTCTAGGCATATACTACATACTATCTTCAGGGTAAGATCACTTCAGTTTGTACCGTATCTATCATCTTCCCGATATTGTGAGTTTAGATAAGAACTAGCAAATAAAGGAGTGTTATTAATAAGCAGTACCTATGTATTTACCTCCTCCTCTGTCTTTTAGAAAAAGCAGAAAAACATTTTAAGAATAGGAATTCAGAACCTTGGCTCACCGTTATGGGGAGATGACATTTGCTGTAAAGAAAACTGTGACAACAATCATAGGCTTACCAAGTTCCTTTACATTCTCCGTGGTCTTCTAAGATCCTCACTGTCAGCCTGCATCATCACGATGCCAGCACATCTTGTCCAGGTAAGACCTATTGTTTTTCTTACCTACTGGGAAAATGGAAGAACAGTTTGGCTCTAATTTCCCTTCATTGCTTGTGATATTGGCCATTATTTTATTTGCTCCTTCACTATTTGAATATCTTCTGTGGGTTTTGTCCATTTTTTTTTTTTTTGGATAATCTCATCATCCGTTTGTAAGGTTTTTTTGTATTGATTTAGCTATTCTTTTAATAATTTTCTTCTACCATGTAACATCCCTTTTCTTAGTCTTTTGAAAATACAAGGTTTTTAATCTTGACCAATTTGATACATTTTAATCGACCATTCCCCTTAGTCTTTGCTCTTATTGATCTTGGCCTCTCTTAAGACTTTTTCCTATTTACTTCTAAATATTTTGTACCTTTTTTCTTGTATAAATGAGTCAATACCTCCTTTAATTTTTACACAATTTTAATTTGTGTTTGTAAATACCTTCTGGTTTCTAGCATTCTAACTATTCATTAAGTAAACATGTAATAAACTTTATGGCTCTCTTTTTACAATGTCATTAAGACTAGTCCTTATGGCAGTCCTCCCATTTACTGAATTATAGGAGTCAGCCATAGTGAGCAGCAGCAGTTGTATAGTATAGACGATGGTAGTATTCTTTGCTAAAGGACATTATCATCTCAAAGATGTGATTTCATGCAAGCTTAAATATCTCTTCTACATTAGTGTCTTATAGGAAGGCAAGGCCACACCTTTATACTTCACGGGGCATTATAATAATGTAATATCAATGTGAGCAAAACTTCTCTGTTCAATGTCTGACTTTTCTACATAGATGATCAGTAAATGTGAGTTGAATGAATATTGATTCTCACTTTGAAAATTATTTCTAATCTCTAATTGTTGAAGCTACACATGTGTTTTTGTTCTAGCATACCTAGACCACCCTACCAAATAATAGATATGTTAAAATATCATTGAATTACATTAGTATATATAATAATGCAACATATCCCAAACTTGAGTTTCAATATGACTGAAAATTGAGGCATAAATAACAAGAGAATTTCTACTCATTGGTGAGTAGAATTTATTTTTAATAATCATGATACATTAACTCAGGTTTTCTTCACAGGCTTGTAACAAGTCATTCTTAAATATAAGTTTATGTTTTTATTATGTTAATAACAAAAATATGTCATTTTATGTTATTCTCAAAATGATATTAAATCTATATAAATATTATAGGAAAACTTCTTTTTGTAACAGTGTTAGACATTGTTCATTGTTCATCATGTTACTGTAAAATAAATACTTAAATGGTAGCATTGTTCCTCATGGTGAGCTTGATGATTTGATGGTCGATCTGAAGCTACAGGGAAAAGTTCCGTTATGTGTGTCTGCATCTGCTTCTGAGGCCCTGGCATCTCAGAGCCTTATGTCAGGGGGTCTTTACCACAACCCTGGGAGACGATTATTTCTAGTCTCTGCTTCCCAAGGTGGTCCAATCAGTAAGTGGCAAGGCTTATGTTTCTCCTTAGGTTCTAGCCCCTTCCATCTTCATAGTTATATCACAGAGCTCCTCAGCCATCACAAAACTCTGCAACTTAGCTCTTGATTAACACTGCTATTATTTAGTATTTTTAAGGAGAAAATTATCATTGCAAAGTCCTTATCACATTAGAGTATGTAAAAGATTAGGCAAAAAGTTCCATTCTTGACAAATGACAAATATATGGATGTATGCTTTCTTCTGCAAAATTGCAAGTAAAGAAAAACAGTTGTAAAATAACAACTTGAGTATGTAATTTTATATTTATTTTAAAACTGAATTAAAATTAATGAAAAACAAAACAGAGACCACTCAAAGCTGTATTGTAAGTGATTGTTCCTTTAAAAAGGTCCTAGCCACTGTAATGTCTCTGACAGATTCCCCTTCCTTACATTTCAAGGAACAACAATGATCCTCTCAAGTGTTGTCAGGTCATCCCCTCTACAGCACAATTTAGATGGTTGAATGGCAAGGTCTTGGAGCCAAGGTTTAGAGCCTTTCTACACAATATTGTTTAAACTTATGCATTTTATTGTATCAAGAGAGACCACTTTGAAATAAAAATAGCAAGATTTAAACCAAACAGGTAGGTTGTTTAAAGTTAAACAGCATGATTGTGTTCTCAGAATGGAAAGTGTTGTTAGTAAACCCACTAGCCACCTTCTAATAGGGTAGTGAAGCCCACTTGTAATCCTAGCCCTGGTGAGGAGGAGACAAATGGATCCTCAGAACTTGCTGCAAGCTCCGGGTCTCAGCAAGAGACCCTGTCTCAAAAAACACAGTGGATGGTAGTGGTGCTTACAGAGTAACTGCCAAAATTGACCTCTGGCCTCTGCACAGACATGCATGAGGCAGTCATGCTCACAGACACACCTAATTAGAAACATGAATATACAAAACAGAGAGACTGAGTTTGTTTCATAGTATGTGTGTAGTGTAACTGTAGGCCAGATGTAGTCCTAAACTCTCCCTAGATAGTAACTCATGTAATCCTTAGACTAGGTGCTGATGCTATCATCTTCTCTCAGGTTACACAGCAGACAGTAGACCTGAGTAGTGCCTCTAGTTGCTGCGCTCTCAGCCACCATGCTATGCTGCTTATTCCATAGAGATACTGGCATAGAATCAAAGTAGGGAGAGGATGAGAACAAAGCAGCATCTGATGACAAAAAGAAAGTGTGCCTTTGGAGGCTGGGATGCTTGATAAGTTACTCGGTCTCAGTTAGCTTTCTCGTCTTAGACTCTTCATCTATAAAAAAGTGAAACAAAAATTAATCAATTCAGAGGATGAAAAATATACACAGTAGGCATTCAGTATGTGTTAGCAGTCATCATCAATGCTGGACACACAGTAGGCATTCAGTATGTGTTAGCAGTCATCTTCAGTGCTGGGTTTTACTTCAGAGACCCTCAGGATTGATAATCAGAAGAGAGAGATCTGTCAAAAATGAAAATGTTTGCTGTGTTGCTGCAGTAGAAAAACTGAGAGCAGATCAGAGGGAAACACCTGTGTGGCATGCTAGACACTCTGGCCACCACTCCTTGCAGCAGAAGGAGAATAGAGATCTTCAGTTACCTGACCCTTCTCCTGAAAAACACCTAGCAATGTTTTCTCCTGGATTGGGCTAAAGGCAGACCAGGAAGCACAGATATGTGCTTGTGTTTTAGCAGCATAAACTTCACAAGACTCACAACAGTTTTCGTACCATGACCAGTACTATTTCTGGAGTCTCTAAGTCAGAGTTTAAATGGTGATTGTGTGACTAGGACAGTTTTGCACACTCGCTGCCTCATTCATTCATTCATTCATTTATTCATTCAAATACCGTAAGCATCGTGATAGGTATCTATGGATAAAACATAACAAAGTCACCACCTCAGGGATGTTGAAGATAAGATAAAATAAAACAAAAACAGTATGAATGCTGGTGGTTTGGGTTTGGGGTTTATTTGTTTATTTGTTTGTTAGTTTTGTTTTGTTTTGTTGGTAGTGGTAGGGGTTTTGTTGGTTATTGTTATACTGGGTGTTTTGAAGATTTTTTTTTTTTTGGTCTGGTGTGGGAAGTGTGTGTGTTATGTGTTGGATATTTGAGCTTTGTTTGGTGTTGATAATTGTTTCTGTTAGGAAAAAGAAATGTTATTTCATATCCTTGGAATTTTTGTCATATAATTAAGCATCTTTAAATTAAGACAAGACTAAGGGTATATAAACTATTTTCATCTCTTGGAGTAGTGAAACAGCCAATCAGTGCTCTTGTCTCAGTTATTAGCATTCTGTCAGACTTGTACAGTAATGATTAGTTACCCTTTATTGTACTTTTGGCATGCTTCCCATGTTTAACTTCATTGTAGGGAAGGAACACATAGTTAAGGAAATTGCAAAAGAGGGGGAGAAGTTAAAATAGGGAAAATAATAGATTCAAAACTGATTTCAACTTATTGTTGTAATGATACTTATAAGCGGAGTGAACAAAGGTGATTTTTAAAGTTTCTATTTGAATTATTTTGTGTTCTTACATAAAGTCTTACAACTTTAAACTTGAAATGTTTGATTTGATTTGATTTAAGGTTATTTCTATAATAATACAATAGAAGCTGACAAGTGTGCTTTGAAGTTAATGTATAAAAATAAGTTCTAAATACCTGTTTAAAAGGACTGAAACTATTTAGGAGGCATATTATGAATGTCTTCAGACAGACATGTAGTTTTAAGCAGTTTTCCCTATAAAATTGTAGTATTATTACTCATAACTCTTATACTAGAATATAGTTTAGTATCTGCCTGAAGACCCTGTCTTAAAATATATGTGAAGATGGCTCCATTGAGTGTGGTTCTTTTCCACACTGAACTATGAGGTGCAGTGTGACTAGGAGCAGAGCCACCGTAGTGCCCTCTCTCCCAGCGTTACTTAGTTCCCACATCCCTGCTGAGTAGTTGTTCCACTCGCCAAGAAGCCTGTTAAAGAGCCCCTGAGAGCATGTGTACAGCCCTCCACGTTAATAGTTAATTGGTGAGGATGGCAAGATGAGAGGACAGCCGAGCATGTGGTCTCACAGACTCGGGCAGTAGACAGGCCTCAGCGATAATAACAGCAGATGCTCAGGTTCTCACAGCATAACTGTCCCGACTCTTGTTGAGGCGATGTTATCATGAACTGGAAAAAAAAAAAAAAAAGCTTATATCTAAGAAAAGGAACTAAGCCCTCTTCTATTCTTCTACATGTTAAATTATAAGAAGACTTTAAATCTTTATGTCTAAATCTCTATGTGAGTGGTTATTCTCCTCTGAGTACAAGGAGCACTCCTCCGGCCCTGCTTACTCTTGGGAACGAGTGACTATCCCCTGCCATGCCTTTAGCAACATTATTTTTGGCATAGTGAGCATAAAGGACTTTAAAATGGGACATTTTAATTTCTGTATCTAGTCAGCTATGACACCATCACTTCTTTCTGATCTATAAGTAGCAATTGTCTTAACTATTGGTGAGATTTGTTATCTATCTCAAAATTACGTAAGCATTTTATACTTTTTTTTTCAATCCCAGTGATAGTGTGTGCTTGTAAAAAATGAGAATCAGTAATATTTCTTTCTGGAAATAAAAGCTTAGTTTTGTGCCTAAATACAGTTTTGTTAGCAAAATGAAAAGAAAATAGATTTTCTATTACTTGTATACTTCTCATACAACTCATGATAACTTATCCTTGATTTGTATTTTTAAATAGATTAAAAACACTTTTACCTAAAACTGTCAGGAAGTAAACACTTGGTATTAAAATGGAAGGTTATTCTCCTATACCTTTTTCATAGTTTTTCTTTCAAAGAATATTTACTGTCTCTCTTTTTTACTGCAAATTTTTTATCAGTGTTTCATAATCTACACTCTCTAGGGGACTTTTCAACATACACAATGTAAAATGTTTCTTTCCCTGTGATAATGCAGGAATGAAAATCTCTTGCATTTGCTTAAGAAACATCAGTCAGTGCCTGAGTTGGTTAAAGTTTTTCAGATCAGATTTCAAACGTGAAACTAGACTGCAACATGTTTTTATTTATTGTCATTGGGAGTTGGTGACTTGATATTTGTAGTCAGTCTCTTTATCACATAGATACTGTCTTGCAATGATAACAGTTTTGACCCCAGTTCTTCATTGGATGAAACTCACCCGTGCTCTTTGGCAAATACTAAAGAAAGTGTTTTTTCCTGATTTTAAACAGGGAACAAAGAACCCTATCTCTTAAAAGCTGAAGAGGTTTAAATTTTTATCTTAATTAAAAGCTTTTAAAATTAGTTGATAATGTTAATATGCTAGAGCTTTGAAGCTACTGAAGTGAATAATGCAAAACATCTGTCTGGAGAGAAATGTTTCCATCTGTAACACTGCATTTATTCAATGCCAGAATATTACCAGCTATACCAAGTAAAGCCATGGCTGCCTTTACAAATCATTTATAAGTATCTTGTAAGTGGACTCCAATGAATTTCTAAATTTATCTTTTATTCTTAGATAAATAAGAAAGTATTCTTATTCTTAAAGAACTATTAACATGGAAAAGGTCTCTGCTAAGTCTGACAGTTTGAGTTTGGTGTCCAGAATCCACCTACATGGAAAATGAGAACCAACTCCTGCCAAGTGATCTCTGACCTCCACATGCATAGCATGTCACACACATCATAAACACACACAGATAGATAGATAGATAGATAGATACATACATACATACATACATACATACATACACACATACATAGATACATACATAGAGTCTAATTTAAAGAGTTAAATATAATTGATGAATAATCAAGCTTTTTAACTATAAAATTTTCAGTAATATTTTCCTGTAATTGTTGTGATAATCTAATTATTAGAACTGATTTATATATCTTAAACTATTTTATCTCATTTCTTAAAGTATTTAAAGTGGCTTTTTAAAGGAATACTGGAGAGGTGGCTAACTGGCTAAGAGCACACACTGCTCTTAGGACCTGAGTTTGGTTCCCACCACCCATGTCACGCAGCTCAGAATTGTCTATAACTCCAGCTCCAGGGGGATCTGATACCCCTGGTGTTCACACACACCTGCACACACATGCATATGCCCACACGTAGATACACAGTTTTCATTGATCTTTAAAACTGTACTTTAATAAGGAAAATATTTAAGTATGAAAATTATAGCTATAGCCTCTGTTAATCATAACTATCCATTATTAATAAATAGAGCTAGATAGTCTAGGTATCATTTTTTTTCATGATTACTCTCTTACTCGAGATATTTTCATCAATTACAACCAACTTGTCATTGTTTTAGATCTTAATTAGTCTAAAAGTCATTGTAGGAAAATGACACATTTACAAGGCTTATAAGGTTTTTTTTCAAATGAACTGAATTATATTCAATTCATTTAAATTGTATGCTGCATGTGTCAAATTCTTGTGACTTTATGTAAATTTAGTAAGCTGTAGTTATAATTTATTTTTTAAATAGCAAATAATAGAATTGTTCCAATCCTCTTCCTCTAAAGTGGGATTCGTATAGTTCCCAATTGTTTTCTGTTCATCGTGCACATTAGCACATCTCTCAGATTCTGACACTGCCGCAGCCTGTGTACGTCACATGTGCACTATATATTTGGCTGATTTTCTTGTTCAAAAATGACTGAAACTTACACTTCACAATATCTGTAATTTTCTGTCAACACAGAGCATCTACAGCAGTGTAGATGCATTTTGTCTTAAGGTAGTTATACACATTAAATAAGAACAGGATGTAGTAATTGCCAATCAGACTTGTGTTCATATTGAAAGGGGGAAAATACCTTTTAGAAGCCTTCTATTATGCTTCATCTAACTAAAGTGTATCAAGAACACTATAAGGAAAGTAATCATTTGGCTTGATTTCCACTTTCCTGAAACACCTGGGACAGTGTTTTGTATTGTGGTTGATGTGTAGTCCTGTGTTAGCGATTCTTAACTAAAGGACTGTTTAGGGCCAAGCACAAATCCTCAGTTACATAAAGCGTGGAATATGTCATGGGGTAGAGAGTGAGTCATTGCTAAGGGGTCTGGACCACATCTCCTTTACTGTGATCAGAGCCTAGGCACAGACACAGCTGTTCTGGAAGCAGAAGCAGGGAGTGGCCTGTGTAGTCAATATATGGGAAGTGGATACGAAAACAAACAAACAAAAAAATAGGGAAGGGTCTTTTACATTATTTTTATATATTTTTTAATTAAAAATGAGCTAATAGTTTAATTGTGCATTTATTTCATAAAAATCTTTTATCCTTTGTGTTACAAGCTATCTGAAAAATCTCTGTGGGAAAATAAATGAAGATTTTTAACTTACTCAGATTTTTGCCCTTCCTGAAAGAACACTTAGTAGCCTTGAAAAAATATAGTTATCTCTTAAAACAAAATATGCTTGTTACTATTGATATTTTCCAGCTGTTTAAATACCAGGTCAAATAGTGTGCCCTGATGTTATGTTTTAGCCCTTTGCTATTAATTACATTATTATTATATAAAGAGTTCTAGCTCTTTTAATAATGTTTTCATACCCTACGTAGTCAATCTTTAATGTTGGGGAGTACAAAGGGAGAGATTAAATTAGCCTTGTAACCTCTTTCTCTTCCAGGCTGATGATGGAAAATAAAAGCTCTTAGCCACAAAATGTAACACTTAGAATTAATATTTAATTAGAGCAGCAAACTGTACACTGTGTCTGAAAGCTTCCACACAGTTGTTAGTGCCACAGTTGACCTCCAGGGTTAATAATCACTCACTTCCAGGAGCCAGTGCCAGGTCAGCAGAGGAGAGCCACTAAGAAAGTCCTAGGAGATTAGAAGCAGCAAACCAAATGGCAGGCAAGGATTCCTGGGATGGAGCCTTCTGGAAAGCTGGGAGCTGGAATAGCTTTTAAGCCAGGATTCAGATGAGAACAGTGGGTGAAAAAGCTGATCCCTCCTGTTCTGGGAGCTTCTGGTTGTAGGCCAAAATCTTAGAACAGATTTTTACTAAATGTTTTTGCTGCAGCTATTAACTTACATTGAAAACCAAATATTGAATGATTTTTCTGTAAAATTTAACTAGTTTTTTGTGTAATCATTAGTTCTTAATATTAGTACATAATATCTGCACGTTCAGATCATTAGATTGTCAGATAGGTTTGGCGCTGTACATCTATGCTGTTTTGCTGTGACATGCTGTTTCCTTGTTCCCTGTATAGTTGATTTATATGGTTCATTTCTATATTATTTCATTACAGAGCATTACACAGAGCCAGGAAAGAGACTGAGAAATCTATAACCCAAGACTTTTCCTTTTAAATCATATGTGGGTGTATGTAGATATAGCTATATAAAGAAGAATGATTTAAAGGCATAATTAATTTTAGAAAGCTTATATTATAAAGCACATCTAGATCTGCTTATGATGAAATTAAATTACAAGTTAAATAATGAGACCTCCTGGTGAAACATTGGATCCCTATATATTAGAAAAATTCGTATGCTAAAAGTAGGGTATTAGAAGATGTGTGGATACAGAAGACTGAAAGGAGACACCTTAAATAATTTATTGGTTATATCTTAAATAATGAAAGAAAAGCTAGTTGTGAGTTGAAAAGGCAAGCAGGTGAGGGCCTTGCCAGCAGAGGGAGTAGTCCTGTCTTCTGTCAGGTTCCTGTCACTTCCCCACCTGCCTCAGCCTTCCCCAGCCAGTCTCCCATCTGGACCTGGCTCTGGCTGCCTCTTCCTAATGACAGGCTATCATTTTGTGCTCAATGTGGTATTATTCTAAGCTGATTTTAAACTTTAGTATCTTTAACCTACTGCAGCAGCACAGACACTAACTGGACACTGGGGGATGTCTGCGATTGCATTCTAAGAGATATAAGTATAAAGAAGTAGAATATATCACTTGAAAGGTCCTCATGAAACAAAACATAAAGAACCAAGTATCGAATTAATTTCCATAATGTAAAATTAGATGATGTAAAGTTTTGGGGAACGCCTGAAATTGCTTTTGAATACTATATGTCATTATTTATTCTAGCCTATTTTTATCGTATTTTCTGCATCCCATTTCTGAAAGCCTTCAGAGCATGTTCTGTTAATATTTAAGAGAATGTTGACTGAAAAAAAGGCAAAACTCATAAATATCTACTCTGTCAGTTTAAACAAATGGTATTTCTAAAATCATGCTCTAAAACAAATGAAGAACCACCCTTTTCAAAACAAAGTTAGAGCACACAGTTGATCAGCTAGAACACACACACACACAATGTGGTTTCATTGCCAAGTCCTAGTAATGTGTAAAAAATCAACAATTTCTTTCTCCTTTAAGTTAAAATAGATTTGTCCTTAAGGTACTCTGTGAAATGTTTTAAGCTTTTTTTGGGGGGGTGGGGGGTGGGGAGGGATGTTTGTCTTTGAAGTTAGATAAGGGGTAAATAGTGGTGTTTGAGGTAGAATACATTCCATACTTCTTATATGCTAATTCTATTAAAGGGAAGATTACAAAACAATGATTGTGATGATTTTGTTCATTATTTTTGAGCAGTTTTATCTGACAAAATTATACCAACTGACTTACAATGTCTATTAAATTAAATGTTGCAGATTTAATATGTTTTTGAAGTTCACAGTTTATTTTAGAATATAAAGACAACTTTTTGAAATTTAAATGGAACCTACCTCTTAGTATTATCACAGAATAACATTCATACAAGGAAGTAATAAGACAAATGGATTTCATAACAAAGAAATATGCACACTTTTCAGAAGAGGTTCTGTCTCCCAGGCTCAGCTGTGGGACACCCACACCCACATGCACACCTCCTGACATGTAGTCCTCACACAGAAAGGAGCTTAAATATCCCTTCTCTCTACTTGGACCCGAGCTTTGTCCAGATGTGATGTTCACAGTGTCCTCAAATGAGAACTCTCCTCTCTTATTCTTTGCTATCTTTCTTAGATAGTTAAATGGAGAAGCCCAAGAGTTTATTCTTGACCCAGTGTATGTATGCTTTATACCAGTTGGTAAATTTCTCTGAAGTCTCTTGGAAATTAAAATGTTCATTAACTAACTTTTTAATCTTCAAGTTAAAATATTTATAAGAAATTTACTCTGTGCTGCTACAAATTGTGTCCTTTATATTGTTGTAATTTGTGTCATCCAAGTAAGGAAATGTTCAGTAGACTCTGCTAGCTAAGATTGTGTATTAGAACAATTGTTGAAGCTTTATAGAACAGTAGTTGGATTTTTTTTTACCTTAAAATTGCTATTTTAGCTTTATGAGCTTTGAGTTGAAATGAAGGTTTAAATTGATCTTTGAGAATTTAAAATTCTTTTAATGGATTTGAAATTTTCTAAATAAAAATGTGCTACCATTCTTTCAAAGCAAGCAAACACTCAAAGCAAAACTCACCAGGCTCTTGTGAAAGGGAGAATAAAATAGCAGACAGCTGGGTAGTAAGCTTGGCCTTGTTTACTTGCAGTATATCTGATATGCATTAAGTTTCTAGAATTAAGAAATTATACTGAAACAGAAAATTTAAGGACTCTTTCTACAACTTATGACAATGCCATCTGAGAGTGCCAGCAAACTCTTAAAACTCGTAGACACAGCTCTCTTGTGTTCTGGCTTCCCTCCTAGTCATGTCTCGGCTGCTCTCCAGAGCTGACAACTTTCACCCAGGAGCAAAGGCAGATTGGTCTAGTCTAAGAAGGATTTTTGAGTCATCCTAGATTTCCTATCCAGATGGGCAAGGAGGAGGGATGGCAGTGTCATTGTACATACTTGGGTGATGTCATTATGGCACATGTGCACTATAACCATTAATTTAGTCATGATGACTAAGTTCTGGTAACCTTGTTTAAGTATTTCTCACTTGAAACTTTAATTTAGCAATTTCAATATTAAAATAGGAATGATGTTCAAATATATCTATTATGACTTGATGCATAGATTCTGTTACTTCTTAATTTTCAACTAAAGAGCAGGAAGTTTCACATCTTTTCCAATGTGGGGGGGGGGGAACTGTTTAGAGTCCAGGAGGATACGAATATAGAAGTTCTATGTCAAGAGCTCCACTCTAGTCACTATACTAAAAATGTCTGAGCACTAGTGGCCATATGATGATTTTATGTGCAGTGTGTTCCTGACAAACTGAACCATGACTATTATGTTTCCAAGGGGTTTCTACGTGCATTTCTTGTTCTCATATAAATTCACCTACCTTCATCCAAAAGACCATTTAGTATTAATACAGTGACTTGAAGGACCTTCTTATAAACATGACTCTAAGATAATATCACATTAATGAATCATATTCTAAAAGGATCTTGAATATGCACAAGCAATCACATATTTTTGAACTTTAAAAAAACTGCACTATCATGCCAAAACATTTTTGTTCCTATAAATAGCTAGAAACTCATTGTGTATATTATAAAAATAAAGGTTATCTCAATCAGAAATGTAGACATTACTCTTTTATAGTTTTCCATTATTCTTATTCGATAGATGTTCTCGCTACTTTATAATTTTCACAGCTAGGCTGGTTAGTTACAGTGTGCCAACTTCTGCAGAATAGCTGTGCAAACTACAGTAAGGTCGCTGCTAAATGGAACTTCTTTCATGGAAACAATACAGTTAAATGTTTTTCTTGGCCTAAAGCATCATAAAACCTTTCTAGATAGATTTTATTTTATAATTAATAACAGTGACACAAGTATGGAGCTTAGAAATGCCATAAATAAAGTACATGAATAAGTGAACACACTTCTGAGAAACGTTGAATTCAGGCTGCACATGCCGCTTTAGATTTAGAATCCATTAGTTTTCTTTGATCAATCTAATTAATTTATTGCTTATAAGCTGTCTTTTAAAAGACCTAAAAAATTGATGTCTTTCAATGTCTTATTAGTTAACTTTAGGGTTAAATGAGGAAAAGAAATAACAGTGTTGCGTTAGTCATTTAAATACACAGCACTTTTCTGTTACAACAGAATTAGAAGAGAAATTAGTCCATCTTTAAATCTTACAGTTCTGTTAATTATATAATTGAGAAGACCCAAGTTGATATGCCTGAAATCTTGAATAGGTGAATTCTAACAAACTCTGATATTTAGACACAAAGACTGTCTTTTATTTAGAGATAAAAGTAAACCTGACCTTTTAGGTTAAGAAACACTGTCAGTAGCCTTGCTAAGCTCTTGCTCATCTGATGGTCCGTAACATCAGTACTCTTCTCAGTTGAAATTATACTAAAAATGAAGTAATAGGATCCTGCTGGTTATTATCCAAGATTCTTCTTGATAGGGAACCACATGGCTTTTCTTCATCTCCCACTTGTTCTCACCCTTTACTATCAACCCAGCCACACCCCACCCCCATCCCAACATTGTTCAGTACTCAGCACAATGAATCATTTTCAAGTTGACTCATTGTGAACTGTCTCCCAGCTGTTGGAATGTCTGGCAGACATTTTTGTTTGGGTGAAGAATAACTGGCTGAAACCCAACCTGGATGAGTTTGATAGAATGGTCTTTGGCTGAGGGAATATTGAGAGGAGCATGTTTCTGGCCCCTGAAGCCCCTGTTATTTCTGGAGGAGGACCGTCCCCTGTGGCACTGCACTGAAGGAAGGAATCAATCTGGATTCTTTTCTCACCATTGACTGAAGAATCGCCTTAAGAAAAATAGCCATTTGCAAATATTCTATGTATTTTATAGTGTGTCCACATAATTGAAAGTTTTTTTTTTTAGGTTAAGGAAAACTTGTTTACACTATCTCCTTTTGAGACCACAGATGAGAGTCTGAATTGCCCTCCTCACAATATGCACACCTCCTATGGAGGAGCTACAAATACTACCTAGAGTTTGAGCTACCCAACCATTTCAGCAGAATGTTTGGGTCCCAGCCTACTGTGCATGTCCCTTTAAGCATACAGTCTCAGCGCACCCTCTTTTACTCTCCATCCTGATCACTCTTCACAAAGGTACTTAAGAAACAAGATCAGCACTAAGCCCGGTACTCATCCTGAAGCATTTATAAAATGAAAATCTCTGTGGTCTCTCCTCTTAACAGCAGACATAGCAGCAAACAGACCAGTTTTCTTGACTGCCTTATATCTCCTATCCTTTTCATCTAAAGTTAGTTTTTAAATTAGTGGATCTTACCAAATATAAAATGAGAGTTTCAAAATTCCAAAATTTCACGAAGGATAATTTATTTTAACAAATCTATATCAGTAGAGCATAAATGTCCTGATGTGTTATATAATTAAACTTTTCAGGCTTATCAACCTATCAGGAATCCCCCCACAAGGAATACTGACTTTCCATTAAGTAAAATAATTGCAAAAGCAACTGGCTAGTCGGTGATTTTACTTTCCTGGCCATGAATTCTGAGTGGCTTGGGGTCATTACTACCTTAGCAACTGGGTATTAAAAGCATGCTTATGTATTGTTTTAATCTAGCACCAGGACATTCCCTAAACTGTTCTGTTTAACACTATTGAATTCGTCTCAAGCTGTGTTCAGGAAGGTGTCGGCCATTGGTCAGTGCTAGGCACAGTTTCTTTGCCTTTCTTTGTTGTTACTCTAGAGCCAGATGGCAGCATCTGGAAAGGGCCACAGGAGACTCCAGAACTAGCCACTTTACATCCCCTTACCTGGACCTTCCCATGTTTTGAATATGTAGCCGGACCTGAGGTGTTATTGGGCTGAGACCCAGTCCAAGCTGACGGGCAGCAGTGAGCCTCTCACCATGCTTGCCGTGTGCTGTCTATCTTTCTCAGCCCTACTATCTGCCAAGTTCTCCAGTGTACAGGAGCAAAGTCATGAGAAAAGCAAAGTGTAGCCCCTGCATTAGGCCAAAGGAACAATACTTAATGTTTACTATGAAGGTTTGCCTTGCCTTCAACTCTTCAAACTCACATAGAATACTCATGTAGATCAAATCACTCAACTAGGAGACTATTTCATCTGTTTTTCAGACTGTAGTACATTTAACTTTTATTTATTAATGTTTGTTACCTCCACTAAGATTTGTAAGATGGTATAGTAGCATTGTGTAAACGTTTTATTTTGTAATTAATTATAACATGAGTATTCCATTTCCATGTTTTTCAGAATAAATCAATTACTACTCGTGTGAGAAATTTGTCAGATACAGTAGTTGGTCTGGAATCCTTTATTGGTTCAGAGAGAGAGACCAACCCATTGTATAAGGATTATCATGGTATGTATCATCTCTGTCGTGAAAAGCACATGTCCTGAGTGTTCCTCACATACCCGAAAGCATCCTTCTGCTCTCATTACAACATCTGCTAGAACATGGTGTTTATTTTATTCCATTGTCAACGTTTTTCCCTCCTGGTTAATTTTCTATTTAAGCTATTTATCAAACTAAGATTGCAGATTATAACTGAAATTAGTCAAACCCAGGATCTGAAGTATTTTTGTGCCAGTGGCTTAAGGTTTATATGAAATCAGCCATGTTTGAAATAAGTATATTTATAAATGTCCCTAATTTTAAGATGCACAATATAAACTACCTCTGTTCTTAAGCATTTTGAATAACAAATACTCACCTTGTAAGAGTGTACCAGCATTTCTGTGGTATATACAGGTTTATAGTTTGCAGAGCTAGCTATGCGGTAAGGTACATCCCAAACTGAGATGTAGCTTATTGGTAGAGCATTTTCCCAATATGCACACGGACGTACGTTCAGTCCCCAGCACTAGCACTTTAAATGGGGGGTACATATTACCTTGTCACCCTGACATACCTAAACCCAGAAAAGTTGATTGAACATTTTACTACATTACAGGTTTGGTTTGGTTTGGTTTGGTTTGGTTTGGTTTGGTTTGGTTTGGTTTGGTTGATGGTGGAGATTGAACCTCCTGCCTTGTGCATTATAAGTTATATTATCATTTATAAGTGTTCATTTATAAACTTACTGAAATTGTGTTTTATATTCTAAATATATTTTGCTTAAAACATTTCAAAAGTTGAACTGTCATTCTGAAACAGATTCTGAAATCTCTGAATGAGTAAATTATTCCTCATGTGTAATGAATAATTATATTTGTAAACTTTCTTATAATAAGAACCTGAGAATAAAATAATTAATGAGTTATATAAGGACTCCTATCTTAATAATTACCTGACAAGTACATGTACCATGAGGGAAAATGAGAAATGTGTTGTCCTTATTCCTATTAAGCATACTTTATTTACTAAATAAGTATGTATGAGATGTTTAATTGTTACAAGCTATTAATGAGAAGTAGGTGGTAAATATGATCAAAATGCATTCTCTGGAATTTTCAAATAATTTATTACCATATTGTATTTGAAATGTAAGCATATTTATTTTGATGAATTACTTGGAAGAAAATGTTTGTAGCATTCTCTAAATCTGAATTCATGCAGACATTAGCGCACACACACAGACAGAGGCAAGCAGTTCTGTAATAAGGTCTGTCTACTCCAGTCTGACATTTGGTGTCTCTTATCCCATGTTCAAGGATCAGTATCCCTGACATGGCATTCTTAAATATGAGCTGAGTCAGGCAAAAAGATGTGCTGAAGAACCTTCCACATCTTCATCTGTGGGAACTGACCCCTGGTTTAGTCAGAAACGACACAAAAGCCATCCAGTGCCTTGTCAGTAAAGATTAGCAAGTGTTTTTGCTGATGAAGCCCAGAGCTCACGGTTTACCTAGCACTGCTGCAGAGCTTCTAATGGCCACATAAGGGCCTAACGTGCCAGAAAAATCAGTGTTTCCGGGTGGCATGCAGACTAAGGTTTGATCTAGACCATGCTGAAATGTACTTTTCTTCAATAGTTTGGTCAGTGCACAAAATGAAATACTTTTTATTGGTGTTTTGCAGGTTATCAATAACCCAAAAGCCTTGTTTTGCTGGCTGCTTACTGGTGCATTTAATAAAATAAAGATTGTTGAGTGGTGCTTTGGGCAGCATGCAAGGTGATAGCCATATTTGCTTACTGTAAATACGAAAGAAAATCACACGCAGACCGGCTGTAGTTTTGACAAGTATTAAGGTCCCTCTTTACATCTGTACTCCTGTACCAAAATGCAATTAGTTTTCCTCGCTCAAGGATTTCTGTTTATCTTATTCTGCTTGATTACTTGAGTATAATCACGCCATTTGCTCCACTGCTCCTGGTAGTCAGCTCCACTTTTAAAGGGAGGATGCTTGTGTGTAAATGTACAGATTCTGCTGTAAGACTCCTTAATTTCTGCCTCTGATGATAGTACTTAAGGCTTTCCCTTTTCATTTCCTTTCCACGAGGTTTGATCCATGTACGGAAGATTCCTCGGCTTAATAACTTGACTTGTGATGAATCGGATGTCAAAGACTTAGCTTTTAAGTTAAAAAGGAAGCTGTTCACCATTGAGGTAAGAGACTTTTTATGTTTTCCTTTACTGTTTTAAAGTAAATGGCCCCCTTATGCCTGATTTTCACTGTAATAAAACATCTAAATATATTTCAGGCTACAAATTAAGTACTTTTGTTATAACAGACTAATTTTTGTTATATTTTCCTCATTCTAGTCATGTATTTTTATTCAGGTAGAACAAAAAAAGAATCTTTAATAGCTATTAAAAATAAGCTCCAAACTCAAATGATAAATACGACGTGGATCTCCAAGGCTTTCAAAAGCATTTAATTAAATGTTAATGAGCTGGGCTTACTGCGTGTGGAATATGAATGCTACCCACAACTGTGTATGGATAGCAAGTTTATCCCTACCTCATAAAGGTTTCTTTGTTTGTTTTATTTGGTTTGTTTTGGTTTTTAATATCAGGAAAATTCATTTAATTTTTAAAATGTTGTATTAAGCAAGGTATGAGCTATACTAGTGGCTGTAAGTAAATTTTCTACATATGCATTTTTGTGACCTTTCTGCAAGCAGGATGACAGAAAGCAATACAAAAGAATTATTTCAGCTCAATCTTGCTAAAGAGCAAATGAATGTAGAACTATTAAGCAATTAGAGTTGATATATTTATTAATGAATTAAATGTTCAGAGAGATAGCTTTGGGTAGTGTGATACTTACCAGTATAGTTGGTGCAATTTTTTTTTTAAAACAAAGACATAAAACAGCCAAACTGCCTTGACAAACCATTTTGTTTAATCTCTTTTCAAATGAAAAGCTCTTAAGCAGGCCACTTGTCTTAACTGCTTGAAACCATAAAAAGGGAGAATTACTACCAATAAATTAGCATATTTTTAACTTCATCACCAAACGATCATCAATGTGGCTTGGCACTGCTTTGGTGTTTGGGACTTCACCCTTAAAGTGACCACTTTGGCCCTTCTCTGACCCTCTGCCCTCTTTAAGCTGGCCACTTGATAAGGTAACTTAATGGCTCTCTCTCTTTCTCTGTCCCTTCACGTTTACAAGTAGCACTAACCTATAAATCATCATAAGGGTCCTATCCTGTGACAAATTTTTGTGCCCTCCTCCTAATTAATGGTCATCAATGTCCTTAATTATCTAATCCTATTGAGGGCAGTTAATAGTTAATCAGGCAGCCAGTTCTTCAGGCAGGTCATCTCTGCAGGAGTGTTAGAAGTTCCTCATCTGGGGAATCCTCCCTTCAAAAGCCACTTAAAGCCCAAAGAGAAGTGTGTGGAAATAGTGATTCTTGAGCTAATTTGCTTTACTTCTCAAAAGATGCCATAGAAGTGGGACCTACGACTGTAATTGCGCCAGCATTGTCTCAGCTTTTCTGATGAAATACTGAGTGACTATTTACCCTCTTGAAAATTTAGGTTTTAGCTTATTGTCTGGCAAAAAGTATGCTTCCATTTTTTAAGTTGAATTTATTTTTCAAATATAAAATTTTCCCTCTACATGGTAATTCTTCCAACATCCCCAATATTTTTAAAACCAAGTCTATGATATCATTTTTTATTATATGCAAATTAAGCAAGAATACCTCAGTAGAAAAGTTCCTGTGCCCAAAGTAGGATGATCATGTGTATCCTGCTTATGATCTTGCTCAGTGTCTCCTGGCAAGCATAAAAATTACCTGCGAAATGTCAAGTGAGACCACTCCCTTCAATAGCAATAGGTCTAATAGAAAATGCCATTTAGCCACACAGGCTTCTTGTTATCACACAAACTAAAAGAATCATAACTGTCACCTTGTGATTTAGAAGGAGTATTTGAAAACAAGACAAAAATAAAGTCACCTTTTTAAAGAAGGCAATATTGAGTACAATCTGTCCCTGTATCAATTTGTTCTAATCAGGAAGGATTTGAGGGGTTCGTAAAGTTAAAATTCAGGGTAAAAGCCATTTTTAATGACAAAAGTAATATAAGTACATTACTCTGACTTTTTGAAAAAATAAAATAAAATGCAAGCTATACTCCTCTGAAAAGTCTGAAGTGGTAGTGTCTTGGGCATTGAATCTGTGTGCTATTGCCAGAAGCAAAGCCTGGTTCACTGGATAAGGCATAAGTTCTGTCTCCACACAGGCAGACTTATTAGGGTGTACCTACAGTTACATGAATCACAAATCAGGGCTAGATGGAGACAGAAAGCAGAGGAGGGAGGGGTGCTATTAAAGCCTACTTAGCCATTGGCCTTTGTATGACAGCTGAAGCAACTCCAGTACTTGCCAACTTGGAGTGACTCAAAGACAGACGAGTGTTTTCTCCTTCTTAGAGTACATATTGACATTCATTCAAGCACTTCTGATTTAGAAGAAAGCTTTTATCACAATAGATCATTACAGTTCCCTGTAACTGTAAAGCTGCATATACTCCCCCTTATAAAAAACACAGCTGAGCTCTGTCTGCAGGGCTGACCTGAAGCCCTACATATGTATGTACCAACCACACAAGCTCCACTCTCTGGCATCTGGAACTTTGTGCTGGCCTCAGCACTGAGCTGAATTGACTTGCTAAACTTAGGATCTCTCTGTGGGGTAATTTGTTTTTCTTTAATACTGTTAGTATTATCATTAACTGAACTTGTTATAACTATAATGTACTGGTAAGACATAGGTTTTAGGATTTGAAGTGTGACTTTGTTAAGTTTGGTAGTGTAGAAACAGCATTTTACATGAATGTAATATCATTTTGTATTTTCAGCTTTTACATTCTACTAATTTAATTTTCTAACAAGTGATAATATATTATTACATTAGCTGAAGCATCTATAAAATTATTATAAAGAATTGCTTCCTTATGGGGCAGTTTTTCAGCTCTAAGCTTCGCAGGTTGGGAAGTATGACAATTGAGTTATGCTGAAATTCACAAAAAGTACATGCTATAACTACTAATGTTCAGCAAATAGATGAAGAACAATTACAGAAGTTTGAACTGGTCCAAACATAATAATTACTATATTTGGATCTTTTAAGGTGAATATTAAGACCATAGACTGCCAAAGCGAATTGAGCTTGTTCAAGATTGCCTTGTGATGAGACCTCAACTCCACGGCCACCAAGGCCTTTTTTCTCTCACAAAATACTTGAGCAGCCTGTTATTATAAACTAGCTCTTCTTGGTGTATTTGCTGAATAGATTCATTCTTAACTATTAACACCAAAATTCCACGTGTTATTGCTATAAATTAGCTTCATGATAATATGACAGTATAGCTTGATGTTGCTTCATAGAATTATCTAAAGTATTTATATTTTGCAAAGTATAAAGCCCCATAGGCTAATAGTCACTATGCTAATATTAACAGTTAAGATTATTGCACTGTATCATCAGGTCTAGATTTACTTCTCTATATTTATTTTCTGTGGCCTTTCCAGTTTTTAATGATAAGTAGAGGAGTGAAGTATGTTTAGTATGTCCAAAGATAAAGAGAGAGAAGGAAACTAGCCTATCAATTCACAATGATGTCACTGAAATAATTCTAAATCCCACTAAGTGTTAGTATCATGGGCCATATAATCTAATTTTTTTGACAATGTCCTTGATAAATACTAGCTACTGTATAAATTAGCTTGTTTTCATAAATGTGCTGCCAATAACAAAGCTAAAATATTGAATATAAGTTCCTAATCGTCTGAATGAAATCACTTTTCAAAAATAAACCTAAGACAAGTGATGTCCAGTGGATAGGGTGCTTGCTGCATATGCATGAGGACCTGAATCTGGTCCCCAGACACATAAAACCCAGATGTGGCCATGCATGCCTGTAACCCCAGCACTGGGAGGGTAGAGACAGACGGATCCCTGAGGCTCACTGGCCAACTAGTGTAGCCAAAAGAGTGAGCTCCAAGTTCATTGAGAGACCCTATCTCAAAACATAAGGCAGCAAAGCAATAGAGGAGATTGCCTAGTGTTACCATCTGTCCTCCACATGTACATGCAAGGTGAATATAACTGTAAGTGCATGCCCACTCTCACTTACAGAAAAATTAACATTCTATAAGAGTAGTAATTTTTATATGCTCATATTTTAAATGTACTATACTAATATTTTCACTTTAATTTCTTGGTCATCTAGGCAAACAGCAATGCCACAGACTCTTAGAATCTCTAGAAGTTGGTTTATTTCTTACTACATTTTACATTGCCATAGTGAACCTATCAAAAGTGCATACCACTTTAAGGGGAACACAGTTGTGAGACTCTGTCTAATCCTATTTCTTCCAACTTTGGAATCTTAATTAGAAGAGATAAGGGAGGGGGACATCATTTAACTAAATTATTGTCGTGAATCTGTAGCAAAAGGTATAATCCTCAATTGGGCCAATTAGTGAAGCCTGTAGTTAGCTATGCTGCAGCGAGCAATTTGATTAGATCTGACACTGTCCTAGTTCCCACTGTTGCCTTGCCAGGTATGATGGTCAGACTTCAAAGAGCCAGAGGCATCAGCAGGGCAAGGTTTGGAGGCCAGCTTAGGTCCGGTAGTTAATCTCTCTGCTAAAACCACAGCAGCTCTCACACAAAACAAGCTTACACGACACAATCATGCGGTATTAAAGTTAGAGTTGAGTCATGCCAATTTGCCTTTGATTTTTTGATGATTGACCAAAGATGGCTACATGATTAGACATATGCTAAAAGTACACTGATTAGATAATTTCCCGAAATATTTGAAGTATTTTTTGACTTCCTATATAAATGTTGTGAAAACTTAGTCCTTTTGATCAGCTCTTGCAGTGAGCTGGTGCTATGTTGAGGAATGATGGATATTTCTTGCTGGCAGCTTGAATACCAAACTTTTCACTTAGTGCTTCATCTAAGTTTCTTTACATTAATAGTTCCTTAAGGAGACTGGAAAAGGAAATTGTTTCTAAGTGGTAAGCTTTTTAGAAATCTATTAAGTGTGTTGTAAGGGAAAAAAACATTTTTCCCTTAGTCATTTATGTTCACTGACAATTTTTCTGAAATTTCCTTATAATTGTTTTCCACTTAGCTGTTGAGTAAAGTGCCTTTTGTAGAATGGGATTGTGTAAGTGTTCATTCCTCTGCATTCTGATTTGTTAAAAGTATTGCAGTAATAGTGACATGTTTCCCTTCTGAGAAGAGCCTAAGGCTGCTTTAGTATTATTCCAAATGATTGAAACTGCCATCTTGCTGACTCTCCCTCGGGCAGCAGGAAGCCTGTTTGCTTTTGTGTTCATTTCACGTGCTTCCTGTAAGTCTGGCTGGCAGAACATCATTGCTTCATTGGCAAGGCAAAGTCAGTTCATGTTGGACTATTAGATGTCTTTAGGTCTCTGTGTAGTTAGCAATACTGAGGCTATTGATTTTATAATTACAGCAAACGAATACTATTTCAACGTCTTTATATTTATTTATATATCCTATTATAATTTCTTTATTGTAATGACTTTATATAAGGCTCTTTATTTTATAAATTCTGCCCAGAATCTATTGTTTTATATTGTACCTTGTTTTTAGAAATACTAGGAATCAAACCCACAGCCTTGCACAGGCTAGGAAAACACTCTGCCCCTGAGCTACACCCTCAGATCCTTGCCTTTTTCTTATATTTATTCATAATGATATTTTATGCAAGAAATTTGAGCATGATCTTGTTAGTGATTTCACAAAGCCAAATTCAAATATTTGAAAGCTGTTAACACTTTCAGTCATGAATTTATGAAGATTCCCCCAGTGCTTGTGGGTCAGCTATCTCAACTTTGAGACCATGCTAATTGAACAGAGTGTTGTCAAAAGCTGCAAAGAGAAAAAACTCTCTTCTCCTCCTTCCTAAAGTTTGTAGGCATGAACACTTCTGCAAGTTCATTCTGTGCCTTGGTTCCACAAAAGTTATATTTCAGTACTTTTAAGAATTTTTTGAAGTCTTCACAGAGCTGTAGCAGAATTTACTCCGTTTACACAATAGCTCTAAAACACTTCCTCCCACGGTGTGTCACTTATGTGTCAGAGAAAGACAGAAAAAGAAAACAAGTGATGGCAAATCACACCTGGCCTAGTTCCATGCTAAGTTGTATTGTTAAATTTCTAGAACACAAGATCATGTATTCTACCGGTGTGTCCTCCAGTATGTCTCAGATAATCATGCTTAATAAATATGGTTTCCATGAGCTTGTTTGTGGCACAGGGAACTTTGTGGATACTTTGTCCCCAAACTTTCCTAAATTAGTCATTGCCCTCGGTACTCTTGCACAGAAAACGTCTAAAATATTTGACCTTCTAGTCCTTTTAAGGCCTTTTCACATCATTTGACTGCTGGGATACTGATGTTCCATTTTGTTCCCTTCCTTTGAAAATATTCATTGGCCCATTGGAAATGTAAACGCTAATTTAATTTACAGTGTGACAGGTATGTTGCTATAATGCTTATGTGCTTATCAGCTCCTTTGTTTACTTAGCTTACCTCTAAAACGTTAGCTCCCCAGAAATAGGTACATATTATTCTTGCTCACAACTAAATCTTCAGCACACGTATTTATTAGTTCTATAAATATTTGTTAAATAATAACTGCTATTTTTAAATTATCAGTAGAAGCATGTATTTGATGCATTTATTCTAGGCATCGTTGGTGTTTCTACATACAGTACCATAGTCACTTGCTGTCTCAGCCTCATAGGAATCTTACACATGCACTAGTGTACACATCTTGCTATAAAATGATAAAAGATGTGGAGAGTTATATAACCTTTCTCAAGTCAGTCTCCTGTGGCTATTCGTGTTAAATCTTGATCTTCTGGCTCCTTTGTGAAATTATACTGAAAAGCTATCAGGCTTAGGAATTTGGCTAACGGGGCCTAGCAAACACAGGAGTGGATGTTCACAGTCAGCTATTGGATGTATCACAGGGCTCCCAATGGAGAAGCTAGAGAAAGTACCCAAGGAGCTAAAGGGATCTGCAACCCTATTGTTGGAACAACATGATGTACTAACCAGAACCCTGGAGCTCTTGTCTCTAGCTGCATATGTATCGAAAGATGGCCTAGTCGGCCATCAATGGAAAGAGAGGCCCATTGGACTTGCAAACTTTATATGCCCAATATAGGGGAATGCCAGGGCCAAAAGAATGGGAATGGGTGGGTAGGGAAGTGGGGGGCGCTATGGGGGACTTTTGGGATAGTATTGGAAATGTAATTGAGGAAAATATGTAATAAAAATATTAAAAAAAAAGGAATTTGGCTAATTATGACTAATTTGCTCCTAATTAGTTAAAATATCTTTATATCTTATGATTTTTCTAAATTATTTTATATGTTATCTTTGCAGCATCAACTATAGAACTTTAATATAATACAGTATTAAAGCATCAAACACAGAACTTCAATACATTACAAGGTAATTAAATTTGAAATACCTTTTAATTACATCAAAATAGTGATTAATGTAGGGAATTAAATATAGAATACAAAAGTGGAGAGTTGAGGAATTAGCATACTTTAAAAATAGTGTTTTGCCGGGCGAGGTGGTGCATGCCTTTAATCCCAGCACTTTGGAGGCAGAGGCAGGCGGGTTTCTGAATTCCAGGCAGGCCTGGTCTACAAAGTGAGTTCCAGAACAGCCAGGCATACACAGAGAAACCCTGTCTCGAAAAAAAAAAAAAAAAAAAAAAAAAGTGTTTCAAGTAATATTTTCCATAATAAAATATGTATCCAATACCACAAAAAAATAAAAAGGAAATAACAGTATTTTAGCCCAATTATGCATATAATTATATATAAAACAATCAAGAGCAATGCAACATAATTTCATAATGTCTTCAAAAACCATTAGAAGTGATTGCTATGGAGAAACTAATTTTAACTTGAATGTTAACATAAGTGTGTTCTCATGATAGGCTTTAAAAGTACATTGCATGTTGGAGAATTCTTTCACATGCTTTCTGACTATGTGCTAGAGCTATGGAGTATCTGATTATTACATTGAAAACTACATTCTTCCAAAGAATTAGACTGTACCAGTTGGGACACAGCAAAGCATAGTTAAGGGATCAGTCTTTGGAATAAGAGACAGGTTGATCTGTCCCTGCTGGCACTCTTGGCCTTTCTGACTTTGGACAAGATAAGTTGCTTAAACTCTCTGCACTATACATTTACTCACTGGTAAAACAGTGGAGCATGATAGTTACAGATCGATTTAATAATTAAAAAATTAAATTAAAAACCACTGTGAAACACTTGTGTTTTTCCCAGAAACAAAAAACACTTAACAAGACTTGTTTTGTGATGGTGGTAGTGGTGGTGGGTTTTGTTTTAATAAATAAAAATTAACAGAGTTCCTAAACCTTATAACATACTTAACATATAATTTAACTTATACTTAAATTTTACATATGAGAGATATTTATGAGGTAAAGTTGTTTTTAGTTTCAATAAAATTAAACGTCAGAGGATGGAAATTTAGTTCAATGATAGCGTGCTTTCTTGTAGAATTGCGCACAAGGAGCCAGAAGATCAAGATTTAACACGAATAGCCACAGGAGACTGACTTGGGGAAGGTTATATAATTCTCCATATCTTTTATCTTTTTACAGAAAGATGTGTTCACTAGTGCATGTGCAAGGTCCCTATGAGGCTGAGACACCAAGTGACTATGGTGCTAGAATAAATGCATCAAATACATGCTTCTAAAAAGGTGTTTCCAAGTTACTGTAAAAATAGTCATCTGCTCATAATTAGTTAAGATGTTTTTGTATTTTATGTTTTTCTAAATTATTTTTAAATGTTATATTCATAGCATCAAACATTATCCTGAGAGGTAATTAAAGCATATGTAACTTGTGAATTAATTAGCTTTTACCAAATTCCGTTTTCCAGATCACCAATTTTTAACCTCACCTATCAAGATTAAAAACAAAGTCCTAATGAAAATTTAACTGCTTATTTAAAGCTATGCTCTTACAAATATTTCTTGAGGTTACTTGAGTACTACCTTTAAGGAAAATTAAGCAATAAATCCTATGATAGCAAAATATTAATCTGTGATTAATTAATATTACAAAAGAATTTAGGTGATTGAAAAATACGAAGAAATTGCTTCACTAAGAAAACATGATATTAGCCAGGCAGAGTGGGGACACCTTCAGTTCCATCACTCGGGAGGCAGTCATATCTCTGTGAGTTCAAAATATAAATAAACTGCATAATGAAGACTCCTCATGCAGGTAGAAGTCAGTGGTATATATATTGTAGTAATCTATAATTAATGAAGTCCACAACCTGACATTTTATTAAATTAATACTTAAGAGTAAAAGTAAAACTAATGATATATTTTTGTAACAATTTGAACATACTTAAATTTTACATATGGAAGGTATTTATGAGGTAAAGTCATTTTTAGTTTCAATAAAATTAAACCTCAGAGGATGGAAATTTAGTTCAATGATAGTGTGCTTACCTAGGTAACATAAGACCTAACCCTGTATTTGGACGCTCAGATAAATGGCAACCACCCATGCTTAATTTGAGGAGATGAGGGACTGAGGAAGGCATGACTGTGCTATCAAACCCAACACCAAGGGGCTGAAGAGAGGGCTCAGGATTTAAGTGCTCTGGCTGCTCTTTCTGATGTTCCATATTGCATTCTCAGCACCTGCATAGCAGTTGAAAAGAGTCTGTAACTCTAGTTTCAGGGGATCTGACACCTGCTTGCCTCCATAAGCACTAAGCACGCACATGATGCATGGGCACAACACAGGCAAGCACCCATGCACATAGCATAATAACAAGAAACAACATGTCTTTAAAAGATTAAATCTCTAATTCATACCAAACAAAATCTTGTAGGTTAAGAAAAATTAATTTACAAGCCAAACATTATGGCATACACATGTATTCTAATACATATGTAACTCAGAAAACTGAGACAAGAGGAATGGATTTGAGGCTGGCCTGAGCTACATAGGGAAACATAACAAACAAAACAAATAAAGCAATTTCCCATAGTTTTGGACTTAAAAGTTAAATATATAATAACAAAATATCCTTTTAGTCCATGTAGACCTTTAATCTATACAAATTCTGAGGCTGCTCGTAAGGTGTCCATAGCTATATTTATCTTCTTTGCTTGTTACCTGGCTTTGGTTTCCACTCTGCGGTGTTCTGTCTTTGCTGCCACACTTCAGTGTAGTGAAAACATGTATCTCTACCGTCCCTTTTCTACTGTTAAAGCTTTGAGAACATAGGAATCTTTAGGGGTATAATAATGCTGCGAACTTAGGTATGTCTGATTCATCGTTTCACCACCTCTTCCTGGTTCAGAACTAATTGTATTGGTGCTTAGTAAATACTGACTGTATAGATGGTGAGTAAATGCCCTCCTGACACTTTTCTCTACAGCAATTTCAGCTTTACAGACTCTGTGGGATGCTTTAATGTACCAGAACACTTTCCTTGGAAAGAAAAAAAGAGGTTTAATAATGAAATTTTCAAATTCACAAAGGTTAGTTGTGAATTTCCAATCTAGTTCCTATTGCAAGCTGCTGGGTTTAGTCTATATTGGAAAACCAAATAGGAATCATTTCTAATTCATTCCCTTTCTGGTGTTTAAAAGGAAAAATACAGAGATTTGTAGAACTTGTGACTTACAATGTAGGATGATTGTATAAAATGGTATTAGAATACAACATATTAAATATTGTACAGTTATACTATGCTTTTATGATAAAGGAACTCATATTTCTTCCATAATGTGATAATCTAACTATATATCAAAGAATCATCCTGTTGACTGTCTTGGTGCACATGAGACAGCCCAATTTTAAAGCATTGCTTTAGTTTGGCTACCTATGAGTCCCCTTAGGAAACCATCCTGATCTGTATAAAAATTTAAATGAAGACAAGTATTTCCACTTATGTTTTTATTATAACAATTCATAGCAACTTGATTCAATAGCTAATTTGATATTTTAAACTAACAGTTATATAAAGGTATTTGGAAAATATAATCTGTATATTCCTTCATATTTCTGCTCAGCTTTACTTTAGTGTTCCATGATTATAACATTCCCATTTACTTGAAGGTTTCTTATGCTTGGCCCTGTGTACAGTGGAAGGGAAGCAGTAAAAAACCACTTTTGCCCTTATTGCAGGTATGACCCATGGTCCAATTCCAACCCTGCTATTGTCTGAGTAAACTCTACTGGATGATATGAGGACAATTAGTTTTGCCATGCTTCCTTTGACCTGCATGACTAAATTGAAATTTGTATTTTCCCAGGCCAAAATCATTTACTTTCTGATTATTGTCAAGAATTATTATTATATTAATTATTATAGTGAAGAATCTCAGTGTTAATGTTTTAAACCAATTTGACTGAAAGAATTGATAGCTGAAGAATATGATTTATAATCTCTAAATTCATCTCTATTTGAAAAACAGTGAATGTGCAGTCCTTCTATGTGTAATTTGTACTTGTAAAATCAATACTCTCTTTTTGAAAATACTTAGCCTTTCTCAAGCTGCACTACTTTTTGTAAAAATGTTAAATTTCATAAAAGGTTGGAACTAAAGGAGAGCTGAGATGCTGAGATGCTCAAAGCCAGCTTGCTGTGTGTGTGTGTGTGTGTGTGTGTGTGTGATGTTCTGTGTGGTCTGTGGTGTTCACTGTCTTAGAGGCTTAGAGAACTGGCTTCTCCCAGATCACTCAGATGCTGGGGCAGACTTCTACCCATTAGGCTAAACTTGCTCTCTAAAGCTATACATAAAATGTTATTTTTTAGACAGTATTCCTAGATTCACAACAAATACCTAATATATGAAGAACAACTATTACTTTCAGAAGACCTTAGATTATAGTTATTTTATTAATCCTCATACGTCAAAACATTTTATAGTATTATCATCTATAATTTATATGATATATATCATTTATATTAAATAAATATTTATAATAGTGTTTATTATATACTAAGCAAGAATTTTAGCCATGAAGTCTGTTTAATGTTAGCACATTCTTTAAATGAACTCTTTAAAGCATTAACTTAAAATATCAACCATTTTAAATTCTAAAGTTAAAATGTTTTTTATAAGTTATAGGCTAATGAAATTTAAATATTATATGAACTATTAATATCCAGTGCTATTAGCATACATCATATAGATGCCTTTAAGTGATTGAAAATGATAAAAGTCAATACTGAATTCAATGTTTTAAAGTTTTTATTATACAGTATTTAGTCTGACTTTACTGCCCAGTGAGTGAAACAAAATGCAGCATTAAACTTCCAATACCAGAATATTAAGAGGCTGAAGGACATGTTTCCCAGAAGCATTTATTTTATCAACAGTAATATAGAAGTCACACGTGTCTGGAATTAACAGTCAAATTAAAACAGCAGGTTCTGTGGATCCAGAAGTTTAACTTTGTTTCTGTCTTTTTTTTTACTGTAGAGATTTCTTAAAACATTAAAACATCATATTCCAGCTTAAAATGTAGTTATTGTTGTGCTAAAAGTAGTATTGGTAGTAATTAGGTTATTTTTATGTTATAACTAGGTAAACTTGAGTATTTCAGCACTTTAGACATTTTTAAATGGGATATATTTTGTTTCTAAATAAACTGCTTTTAAGGTAATGCAAATTATTGCATTTTAATATATATAAGAGCTAGGTCATTAGTTTATTTTAAAATTGGGCAAAGCAAAACCCCTTTTCAAAGGTTGATATAATGTAGAATAGAAAAAAAATGATTGCATGAAACCACACAAAAAGGCTCAACAGTGTTTTCAGCTTAATAAAAATGTTGTAAAAATACTTGTAAGCTTGAAAATCACACTAGCTATTCTTGTTTCAAATTCTGTTTAATATATTGTTCTGTATGATTTTATAATAAACAGATTACTCCTTGAACAGGAATTAAGAATAAAGCTGCCAGGAAGGGGTTTTGTTGTCAGAGTAGTTCCCGCCTCATGTTTTGTAAGAGATTTCATGGTCCCATTGTAAAGAGTAGATGATTTAAAACGTGTTCCCAAGATAAACTTTCCCATTGTCATTAATGAGGATGGATAATGCTGAGTGACAAGTGCATTAGGAATGACACAGAGAGAGCTGTTAGATTTGTCAGAGCGTATCACTTCAGGCCCTGACGCTCGACGGCATTCCTTTTGAGAATATGGGTGGGGGCTGATTTAAAGATAGTAAAGTTTATGTTTGCTAATAGAATAATGTGTTCTATCATTTATAAGTATACATTGTTCCAGTGCTTACAAGATATCTGAGAAATTTCTGGGATTCGTTACATCAGTTTATATTTTAAGTTCATGATTTTATTTTCTGTAAAAGTCATCAGACTGCACAGGATTTTAGCATGTTTAAATATTTCCAGAAAACTAAGTCTTCTCTTTTAAAGTTTTTTTTATTGGACTATTTAGCTAAAGGAAAAACATAAAATGATCCAATTTTTTAATGTTACTACTTATTCCTATATATAAAAGATTCTTTACTCTGAATCATGTTGAAAATAAAGATTTTGAGTAAGAAAGTATATATGATTTTAAGTTGTGTCTCTACAAATACATTGCTGTATAGAAACATTTTCAGTATTATCAGTGATAATATTTGTAAGTATAATGATAGTAGAGATAATAGCATATAACTTTGCTGAAATTTAAAAGTAGTTACGAACTACAAGATAGTTCTGTTATGTTGATTATACAAATTAGATGTGTTTTTTCCTCCTTGATTCATCTTTCTTACTGCCAACCTAATTTTGTCTCTGTGTACCTTTTGACAGTAATAATAACTGAGCTTTTGTTAGAGTTCAAGATTTCCCAAGTGGCGGTTTGGTGCTGCAATAAACTATCTATCGTGATTGCATAATACGGGTGTATCCCAAGCAGACCTCCCTATTACTGAAATCATACTTGACAGCTTACCTCTTCTTGATGATCCTAGGTGAACGTAGTTGCTGACTGTCCCTGGGAGAACATGGAGACTCCTCCATATGCTAGGGAAGATCCTTCTATTTGTGGCTCAGGACTTCAGCTAGCCCTGCATGTAATTATGCTCTCCCTCTCCCCTCCTCTGTATTTATTTCAATTTTTTTTTTTGTTTTGTTGATGACACAGGAATCAACTCTAGGGCCCCACACATGCTGTGGAAGTGCTTTCCCAAATCTACTTTGCCTAAGTTTTAATAGCATTATTCCCATATTATTCAACTTTTTAATAAAGGAATGGGCGGGTAATACTTTCAGCCATTATAAATACTGTTGTAGAAGTTTCACTGTGAACTTGAAAGCTAGATTCATTGTTTACAATATTAATATTTCCTAAAATGTCCACTTCATATCTCCTAATCACCAAATATCACTCAGTGGCTTCCTATTAGTAGTAACAAGATTTTGCTGTTTCTGGAACTTACCAAGGTTGTTCTTTCTGTTTTGTTGGTTGGCTGATTTTTGGTGGTTTTGAGACATAATCTCACTATGTATCCCAGATTTGCCTGAAACCCATGGTGACCGTTCTGCCCCAACTCCCCCAGGCTGGGATTACAGAAAAGCACTACCATAACTGGTTTTCAGTACTTACATATTGTGGATAAATGGTATACAAGAAAACACATTTTATGATTTCATATGTAGATTTAATTACCCTTTTTTCCCACTATTGGTAAATGAAGTCTGGATCCATTGTACACATCTTGAGTGGAAAATTGAGGTTAAATAAAGGTATTTAAATATTAAAACTATTCATTTTTAAACCATGTAGAGATAAGACCATGTATAAAATAGAATCCGGACTAGGGAGATTGCTCAGCAGTTAAGAGTATTTATTGCTCTTTTAGAAGACCCATTTCAGTTTACCCACATGGTGGTTTTTCAACTGCATGTAATTCCAGTTTCTCGGGCTTCAATGCCTTCCCACTTCTGGACTCATGGTCACCTGACACACGTATGGCACACATATAAATACATGCAGGCAAAATATATATAAACCTATTTTAATAAACTATATTTTTGAATTGTCCTCCATATTTGAAGATTGAAATTCAGATGGCCTGACAGGTTATCTCTGAGTTAGTTCTGCTGGGTCATCAGAGCGGCACTCAAGTCACTTTATTACTGCTTTCCCTTATTTCATGTGTGTGCATTTTCAGGTCGGAGATCAACATCAGATAGCTTTCTCTTATCCTCTCCGCCTGAATTTTGAGACAGTCTCTCACTGAATCTGAAGCCCACTGATTCAGAGAAACGCTGGCTGGCCAGCAAGCCCCAGAGATCATCCTCCTGTCTTCACCTTCCCAGCACAGGAATTAATCCATATATGCTGCCATGCCTGACTTTTTATGTGGGTCCTAGGGATCAAACCCAAGTCATCATGCATGCCAAGCACTTTCGCCACTGAGCCATCTCCCCACCTACCCTTTACCTCTAATTAAAATTATTTATTCCCTAAGAATCATATTTCCATCCATTTGCCTAAGAATTCCATGAATTCAATGTTTTTAATAGCTGAGTAGTACTCCATTGTGTAAATGTACCACATTTTCTGTATCCATACCTCTGTTGAAGGACATCTGGGTTCTTTCCAGCTTCTGGCTATTATAAATAAGACTGCTATAAATATAGTGGAACATTTGTCCTTGTTGGAACATCTTTTGGATATATGCCCAAGAGTGGTATAGCTGGGTCCTCAGGTAATAATACTTATGTCCAATTTTCGGGGAAAATGCCAGACTGATTTCCAGAGTGGTTGTACCAGCTTGCAATCCCACCAACCATGGAGGAGGGTTCCTCTTTCTCCACATCCTCGCCAGCAACTGCTGTCACCTGAGTTTTTGATCTTAGCCATTCTGACTGGTGTGAGGTAGACTCTCAGTGTTGTTTTGATTTGCATTTCCCTGATGACTAAGAATGTTGAGCATTTCTTTAGGTGCTTCTCAACCATTCAGTATTCCTTGGTTGGAAAATCTTTTTTTAGCTCTGTACCCCATTTTTTAATAGGGTTATTTGATTTTTTAGAGTCTAACTTCTTGAGTTCTTTGTATATGTTGGATATTTGCCCTCTATCAGATGTAGGATTGGTAAAGATCTTTTCCCAATCTGTTAGTTGCTGATCCCCATCAAAATTCCAACTCAATTCTTCATTGAATTAAAAAGAGCAATTTGAAAATTCATTTGGAATAACAAAAAAACCCAGGATAGTGAAAACTATTCTCAACAATAAAAGAACTTCTCGTGAAATCACCATCCCTGACCTCAAGCTGTACTACAGAGCAATAGTGGGGAAAAAAAAAAAAACACTGCATGGTATTATGGTATTGGTACAGAGACAGGCAAGAGGATCAATGCAATAGAATTGAAGACCCAGAAATGAACCCACAAACCTATCTTCACTTGATCTTTGACAAAGCAACTAAAACCATCCAGTAGAAAAGACAGCATTTCAACAAATGGTTCTGGTTCTACTGGAGGTCAAGATGTAGAAGAAAGCACATCGAACCATTCATATCTTCTTGTACGGAGCTCAAGTCCATTGGATCAAGGGCCTTCACATAAAACCAGATACACGGAAACTAATAAAAGAGAGAGTGGTGAAGAATCTCGAACACATGAGTACAGGGAAAATTTTCCTGAACAGAACACCAATGGCTTGTGCTCTAAGATCAAGAATTGACAAATGGGACTCTATGAAATTACAAAGCTTCTATAATTAATGTAATTCTTACATTGCTGGGCACCATGTGACTTAATTTTTAGTTCTTCTCCCCTTTCAATCTCTTTACAAAGGTGCTCTAGATAACAGGCAGACCGACAGGCAGGGGGTGGATATGATAGTACTTCTTCATCCTACTCAGTAATTCATCAGTTACAATCCAACAGCTGCATTTGGCTGGGGTCAAAGGAGTTGGAATTCATGAAAGGGAAGACATTGGCTTGTTGTGTTTTACAAGCCGTTCAGCTTCCCAGCAGGCCCATTTTACATTCTTTTAACAGCAGATAAGCTACAAAGATGGTCCTGAAGACCAGGACATGGAAAAACTGAAGAAGATGTTCAAATATTCCGGACATCCACCCCAAGATCCTGATCATAACTATGAAGGTCTAGATTCTTCACAAAGATGTGTTCACCCTTGGGTTCTTGGTCCTCCTACCAGCGTGCAGTTGATTCTCACCCTTAGGGACACTCCCACCAGAAAGCAGTTAGGCCACAGACTCAATAGCTGCAACCGGCACATATTCACTGAGGGGTCTTGAGGTGGGTGTGGGAATACCAAGCTAGTATTTTATATATTGTATCTTAGCTAATAAAATAGATACCAGTGAGCCATTTGAAATTTCTGTTACATCTTAACCTAACATAAATATCCTGAAGAATAGCATCAAAATAAATCAACATGTATTTCCACATTTTTCTCAATAATTTTATATGTATTTTTTCCTATGTCCCAAAACTGATTAAATGAACTTGCACACTGATTTGTGCTCTGCAGTCTTAATTTTATGCTAATTTTTTACTTAGGCAGTAAAATCGCTGATCCATTCATCTGATCATCCCCAGTTACTCCTCCCATCTAATTACATGATCTTTAGTTTACTTTTCTGTTGTAGAATGCATTTGCATCATGTTTTAATAAAATCCTTTCATTTTTCCCATAAGCATCTATTTTCTAATCTGGACTGTTAATATTGCATTGCTTAACAGTAAATAGCAAAGAAAAAATAGTGATAATTATTGAATAGTTATAATCCAAAAATTGCTTCATCTTTTTAAAAGCTGGTTTATATTAAACTTAGAAAACAAGAAAATTGTAATGATATATTAGGTAATATAAATAATGCTTTTGATTTGCATTTTTAATAGAAACTTTTATAGCACACACTTTATTATATGTGAATAATTATGCACAATTCACCATGAATCCTACTAAACCTGTGGCCAAAAAGTAAAATGGCCATAGCCATTAGTAAGCAAGTTCCATAAAATTTTCCTGACAAACACCTGTTTCCTCCCGTGTGGTACATTCATTGTGTTCAGACCTTTCCTAACCAAGATGACCAGCAGCGCTCACCACAGGTCAGCTCTGTGCAAAGATAACAAATACATCTCCCCAGTATTACTTAAAGTGCTCCCCTGATCCTTGCTTTTGATATCACGGTAGAATTTCCATTAAAACTATTTATATGTCTGTCTGCCTGCCTGTCTTTAAGATCCCATAGAGACAAAATAAAAAGTCAATCAGCTTTTTAATACCCTGACCTAAAAGAGAACAATAAAAAAAATTGCTATGTAATATAATGCATGCCCTAGAGATACTTTAGTTAAAAATCTTCTCTAGCCCAGTGTTTCATATATGTCCGTAAGATCTGGTCTCTGTTCACTCTCTGGCCTCATGGTTTGACTTGAACTTGAGGTTCAGCTTCACAGAATTGTCATCTGCTCCTTCCCCAGTGACTCATTCAGGCACTGTTTCCACAAGCTTTGTAAACGCTGCCTTGCTCTGTGTTTGCGAAATCCACCTGACTGCGTTTTGATGTCACTTCCTCTTACAATATCTTTCCTTATTCTTCAAGACTGGGTTAGGTGTCCTACTCCCAAACTACCTTGTAAATACCTTATAGCATTTACAGCACTGTCACATTTTCTTCACTCAATGATCTCACACCATATACCAGTGTTTGTTTCCTTGCTCACTGATGCGCCTAACCACCTATATGTATGATATATATCATATATACCAATTCTTTGAAAATTTCATCTGTTGTATTTTTATCATATTCACACTTCCCATAAATCTTTCAAAATCCACCCTCCATTCTATACCTGCCTAACTTTGTGTCCTCATCTTTTTTTTTTCAACCGACTCTGTCGAATTAATGTTGGTTCTATACTTATGCACTGGGAGTGTGTGAAGTACCAGGAACCACACTGTTAAGAAAAACAAACTCTTCCTCTCCAGACAGCTATCAGTTACCCAGGGCTGGGACTTTATCACCACCTCCTTATATGCTGGATTTTTTTGTCTTGACTTGCCTGGATCTTGTGACTGATGTCAAAGTGCTGTGAGTTCATATGTGGACCTTTCCTTTTGTGTCGTCACTGTAGGCATCCACTACCTCTGAGTCCTACAACCTGTCTGCCCGCCTTTTCCTTAAAGGTCTCTGAGCCTGAGGAGGAGAATGTGTGCTGTAGATGTGCTGTTCAGAGCTGAGCACTCTGCAGTGTCTTCTCCTCTGCAGCTTAGCCAGTTGTGGATCTCGGTGCTAATAACCATCTACTGCATTACGTCTAAGAAGTGCACTACTCTGTGGGTGTGACAGTAGTCATTGTCTATATCCTCTGTTCATCGTGCCACTATATCCATGGGATAGAAACTCTGTGTGCATCCCTATCAGGATGATGAATAAAAGCCAAAGCAACTTGAGTATTTTCAATGCATCCTTCAAATAGAGGAGGTGCCAAGTTGCTAATGTCTCAGTAACATTGGATAGTAACATCCCAGGGGCTTATAGATTAATTGCACCTAGTCAAATGACAGTCATATTTATGGTCACTTGTGTAAAACATGAGTATTTTATGAAAATTGCTTAAAATTAAGTTTGTAAGAATCTGTGTCCTTGTGCTCTCTCTTTCTCTCTCTCTCTCTTTCTCTCTCTCTCTCTCTCTCTCTCTCTCTCTCTCTCTCTCTCTCTCTCTCTCTCTTCCTCTCTCTCTCTCTTCTAATTGTTCCATAGTGTATTTTTTTTTTCTAAATAACAGAGTCCTTCCCCCCTTAAGAGTGGCAGTTTGATGCTGCAGACACCAAAGACAGAAAAAACCTGTCACAGTATGATTCTTTCTCCAGGATATTCCACAATAATACTAAATAAAGAATTAATGCACAGAGCCTTTTCTTTTCCCACAGTGCCAAAAATCATAGTCATCATAGTTCCCTCTCATTTTAGCATTAAAATATCCATCTATATCATTTATAAAACTGTAATTATGTTCTTCAATTGTATTCATAAAATATTTCTACAAAACCAGTTTTTCATGAGGTTATTTTTCCTAACCAAACAATAGGGAATTACAGCTCCTACTTTTATAACCCGAAGTTATTTTAGTCTGAGATTTATTGCCTGAATCCATATGCAATGTGTTGATCACTTAGGAAACATTTTTAAAAATGGGTTGGTAATTTTTTATAATGCTATAATTATATCTTTCATCAAGATAATTATATAAAAGTAAATAAAGGTAAAGCTAAGATAATACCTAATTTCGGATGCTTTTCAACTGTATAATGTTTATAATTAAAGATTTCAGACAGAAAGTAAAAGGCCCTCATTTCCCTTATACATTCAGCCTGATTTTCAAAATAAAACCATAAAAGTTAGTTTTATGGTTTCTTTGCTTATACATTTGCATATTGAATCACACTACTTACAGGGTATCTTTACTAAAGAAGTTGTCGATGTGCCTTTAAGCTAGAGCATATAACCTAGAACATGAATTTTGTGCCTAAGTTCATATGCAAGCTTAAAGGCAGAAATGATTTAATGTGTTGCTATTAGTACCTTAAGATTTACAGTGAGTAGTACACAATTATTGTCATATCACTTAAACTGTTTTAAGAAAACATCACTCATTATTAGCCATTAAAAATTAAATTATCATGCATTATACGTAATTGCATAGATTTAGGGTTCCAAAAAAAATAACTAAGACATGAATAATATTTGCCAATTTCCTATTTTCTTCCAGTGGGATAAAAAGGAACACAACAAAATCCTAGCCACACACACACACACACACACACACACACACACACACACACATTTAGTTACAGATGAGTACATATAAATACCCTAAAACATGAACACTCACAAACAGCCTTCTGATGCCGTTGTGGACGCCCTCACCTTTGCCTCAAGATAGCAAAGTGACTGGAAAGCACCTTCTCCCCCAGCTCCACTGGAATTCTGTAAACCTCTGAAGAGGCCTGTGATTAAGGGTTAGTAGCAATGATGTAAAATACCCTTATCAACTCTGGAGCTGTATAGACCCGCCCCTCTTACTGCAGGAACTGTTTTAAGGAAGAACTGGCATTTAGCTGCATTCTTCCTATGCATTTCCGTTTTCTAGGAAAAACATTCTAAGGTATATAAAGGGCAAGATGACCATAAAGCCTACTCTTTTTTTAAGATTTTATTTGTCATATATATATGTCAAATATATATGATATATATATATGTCATATATATATATATATATATAATTTTACCTGATATGTATACACACACACACACACATATGAGATGAGTACACTGTAGCTGTCTTCAGAAACACTGAAACACCAAAAGAGGGCACATCAGGCTCCCATTACAGATGGTTGTGAGCTACCATGTTGATGCTGGGAATTGAACACATGACCTCTGAAAGAGTAGTCAGTGCTCTTAACTGCTGAGCTATCTCTCCAGCCCATAAAGCCTACTCTTTAACCTTGATTTATCATACACATAGGGAAACCTTTAGACATGTTCAAAAGGACACATCATCGATGGCCTTTTCCAGCAAGTTCATTTGGAGCCTATGTTAAGAAGTCATAGAGTAGAGCTAGCATAGTATTCTCTGCCAGTACTGTTTAGTATAGAAGTCTCTGAGGATTGTTCTGATTGTACTTTAGATCAACTATTACTTCTTTTTAAAATATCATTTTGGCCTTGGCTTTTGGGGGGATTTATTTGGGAGGCTGTATTTATTTAGTCATTTTATGTGTATAAGTATTTCGTCTACATATATGTATATATGTGTACACCACATGTGTTCCGGGTACCTGCAAAAGTCAGAAGGCTTCATATCCCCTGGAACTGAACTTACAAAAGGAGTAATCCAGAAATTAATAAAACTTTCAAGACATACCAGCATTTTTTGTTTTCTTTAGTGTCTATGTGGAATGAGAGAGAGTTGAAACTGTGTACACTGGGTATTCCGGACTAAATTAGAACGCAGAATTCTGCTTGCCTCTGCCTTTTCCTCCCTAGTGCTGGCATTAAAGGCATGTACCACTATGCTTAGCATTCATTTTTATATTTTCAATGCAGAATGATAATCTCATTATACATTCACATATTCACTCTCACCAGTTATAAACTATAAAATTTTTATTCAGTTTTTTTCAATTCATAAATATAAGTAAAATGTTATTATATCAAACAGGAGTATCTTTAAAGGATCCAAAACATAACAGGATGTGGCAAGTCAAAAGACTGTGAGAGTAAAAAAATCATATATGTGTGCAAATGTGTGTGTGTTAAATTTTAAACTTTCAGACTTAATTATCAAAGCTTTCTGTGTAGATTGGGAAGATGAAGCTCACTCATAAATTTGTGCATTAGCATATGTAGGACCCTCAGGATCAACCGCAGACAACAACAATAACAACAACAACAACAAAAGAGACAGAGAGAAATAGGGGAGAAAATTGTCATAAGGTATTGAAGATATGAATTATTCATAAGAAAATTATACATAAAATATGCTTTGAAATTTCTCCTACACAAAATTATACATTGATATTTTACCTGATAAGTTTACCTGATATGTGTAGAATCTTAAAAATGGCATTTTAATGGCACATTAAAAGAATGGTTTTAATAACTCCTTGAGTCCCTTTGAGAGTGTAAATGTTGTAGTACATTTTATTTAAGAAAGGATTCACATCAGAGCACTGAAGATACAGTCTCTGCTTACTGAATATGGAAAACATATGAGTTTGGTGTTCACTTGCTTGCATGCTCTTACTGTCTCAGTAGGAAACCTTTCAGTGTGTTGCTTTCATTTATCACCATGTCTTCATCTGACACATTCACTTTAATAAAAGGTAGAGAATAAGGAGGCATATATTTTTTACTAAGTAGGAGTTTGTATTATGAGCATTTTTAGAAAGCTATGCCAAAACACTTGGAAAGAGAAGTCTTATTTATAACACTACTCATATGAATTACTATTTTAGTTTGACCTATCAACTTGTTTTGTTTTCATCTTTCCAGTAATAAGCTTTAGTATTAGAAGTAAATGATAGAGCCTCTCAGGAGACCGCTGTATCAGGCTCCTGTCAGCAAAATCTTGTTGGCATCTGCAATAGTGTCTGGGTTGGGTGGCTGTTTATTGGATGGATCCCCAGGTGGGGCAGTCTCTGGATGGTCCTTCCTTCTGTCTCTGATTTGAACTTTGTCTCTGTAACTCCTTCCATGGGTATTTTGTTCCCCCTTCAAAGAGGGATCAAAGTATCCACACTTTGGTTTTCCTTCTTCTTGAGTTTCATGTGTTTTGCAAATTGTATCTTGGGTATTCTGAGTTTCTGGGCTAATACCCACTTATCAGTGAGTGCATATCATGTGTGTTCTTTTGTGATTGGGTTACCTCACTCAGGTAAGTAACGCTTTCTTCCTGGGTCATCTTATGAGGCCTATCTGAAAAATGTCAGGGTATGTTTTATCTCTTGAACCAAAGACACAAAATTAAATACGATTTTAAAGAACACAAATTCTAAAATGATTCAATTTCATGTTAAGTCATTATTCTGCCATATTACTAAAACAAATCTAAGTGTTGCTTCAAAGAGTGAAAGTAGGGCTGGGGGAGGTGAGGTGGCACAGCTGGTCCCGTGCCAGCTGCACAAGCATGAGGAACTGAGTTCAGATCCCCAGCCCCTATCATAAAAGCCACATGGTGGTGCACATCCTTAACCCAGCACTGGGTAATCTCTGGTCTTATTGACTAGCCAGCCTAGCCAAATGAATGAGCTCTAGGCTCAGTGAGAGTCCCTGCATCATATTGAGAACAGTCAAGGAAGAAACCCAACTTAAACTTCTGACCTCCACAGGCATACATACAAACATGTACATATAACGTATAAATACATGAACACAGAGAGAATGGCACTAGCATTTTGTTTCTAGCACCTCTCTTTAAAAGAACACTTGCATTGTGAAGTATGTTGGGTTTATTTGTACATAGTATGGTAGCAATATGATTTCCAAGCAAAACTTGGAAATAGTTAAGACCAAGTGTTTAGTTACTGTCTCTCTTCTTACCTCTGTTATAAAAGAAGGCATGTATTTATCTCTTTGGTTTCCTTAGCATATGAATTATTTTCATGGAAAAAAATCAACACTTTCAACTAGAAGTAATGAATAAGGACCTAAGGCTTGAAAGATCGTTCCACAATTCAGAGCACTTACTGGTATGCAGTGGCCCTGGAGTAGGTTCCCAGCATCCACATCATGCATCTCAGAACTGCCTGTAACTCCAGGTCGAGGTAACCAATGCACCTTCATACACATAGTGCACATAAACTCAAGCTGGCACACATGCATGTAAATAAATAAGTAAATAAATAAATAAATGTTTTTAAATTAAAAAAAATAAAACTTTCTTAAAAGAGTAAGGGCCAGACAGGTTGAATGAACACAGTTCTTACCACTAGGAAGGAGCCATGAGAAGACAGTATGATAGAAATGTCTAGCACACTTCAGATTTTTAAAATATATTAAAGCAAGCATGATGGCACATACCTGTATTTCTAAGACTTGGAAGGTCTCCAAAAGGAGATCAAGGGTTCAAGGTCATCTGGGCTAAATGATACCCTGGCTCAGAAAACAAAACTAAACAAATTGTACTTATAAACCTATAAAAAGTTAGAGCAGGTACTGTGGGAGATGCATGTTATCCATCCATATTCTTAATCCATAGGACAGTTTTGTAGAGTTACAGTACAAGTCCTTCTGCTTTCAAAAAAGTATAGCCATATACTCCTTTTTGTTTTTATAGGATGCACCCCCTCCCCATTTCCTAGAATAAACAGTCACTATTCATCCAACATTCACTCTAACAGTGAACCATGTTAACTGTTGACTTATGCTTCAAAATATTTCATTTACCACCTCCCTTGGCCCATTCAGTCCAAGTCATCATCGCACATAGCCTGGAGCCTTACAGCCTCCTAACTAAACCCCTGCTCAGCCCTGACATCCTTCAGCCCCTTTTCAGACAGAAGCTGAAATGACTGCCATTTCTCACGTGACCAGTTTTCCTCCCAGAAGCCCTTTGTGGACCCCAACTTGCTGCAAAGCCTCAGGGCCTGTTGTTGCCTATTCCCTTTCCCTGGAATGTTGCTTTCTGTGCCTTTTCAGAAGTAACACACTCAGTGCAGTGCATTCAAGTATCTGTTAAGATATCACCTTCTTAATGAGACTTCTCTTGAGCATCCTTCCAGAGCAGCAGTGCACGCTCATTCTGCCATTCCCAATCACTCCCAACTGGCTCGCTTTCTCATAGCTCTCAACCACCTTCTGGCATGCTGTATGACTTTCTGATTTGTATAATAATTTATGAAAATGGACAGTTTTTATCAATCATTTGACTATATTTTGTATGGTTGGTTGGTTGATGATGATGATTGATTGATTGATTGATTGATTGATTGATTGATTGATGTGAGACAAAGTCTCACTAAATGACATTGGCATGCCTGAAACTCAGTTTGTATAGCAGATCTGTCTATGCATCTGCCTCCCAGATGCCACCAAGCCCAACATGAGTTTATATTTTTTAAAATAAGAAAAATGAAATATGTTTTGTAATATGGGTGCTATCTGATTCGGGATGATGAGGAACATGATGAGACCAGTAGAGTCCATGAATTCATCCAACTGTCACTCATCTCTGGCTGTGAAGTAAGTCCCTTGGTCAGAAGCAATACTGGATGGCTGCCATGATAAGGTATTCTATAAGTTTATGGATGGTAGTTTAGGCAGAAGGATTAAGTGCTGAAAATCAAATCAAATCCATAACTAAACTAAGTATCTACTTCAGTAAGGACAAAGGAAGTGATCAATGTAGTCAACCTGCCACCAGGTCTCTAGCTGGTCACCCTGAGGAAATGGTGCCATATTGGAGGCTCGTTGTTGGAAATTGTGCTGTATTGGAGATTCAGTGTTGGTCTCTACTTCTGGAAAATCCTGCAGTCACCAACAACTGTATCCCAGTCAGCCTTGGTATGAGGAAGTTTATGTTGTTATACCCATACATAACCTCCGTTCTCTGCCATCATGGCCACTTTGTTCATGGGCCCTTCGGACAATAACAAGAATGACCTGAGAAAGGCCAACTGTCCACAGAACAGGTCATCCTGTCTAATTGGTTATTGAACTCCTCCTCCTTTGATGTCACCTTTTCATGAACATTTACCTGGAACACAGCTATCTTTACACCCTTTGCCTCATTGAAAAGATCTATCTACATATTTTTCCCCACATGTATTTCTCACCAATTTTCCAAATCATTGGCCATCCAGCTAGTCCATTGGTTACAGCCAATGAATTAGTGAACAATCACACATTTGGCCATTTCTCCTTCCAAGAAAAATGTATGACCATGTGTACTGTCTAAAGCTCTGCCCACTGTGATACTTTTCTTTCACAAGTATCATTCAGGGTTGTCCCAGAAAGGGGTTGTAATGGTATAGCTATACACTTGAGAGTAGTGCTAATACAGCATGCAGAATGATCAGAAAATGGCCCTAATCTTCTCTTCCTCAGCCAGCCTGTCATAAGACACATCCCAAAAGACTACAGGTGCATGTTTGGGAACAAACGACAAGAGTAGAAACAGGAGTAGAAACCATAGGCATTTAGGCAACTGTTTCTCCTATCCTGCTTGTGCCCTCAGAACCTGCTCAGACCTGATCACACATATGCTATCTCCCCTGATAATGGGCTACTGCTGTGCATACCCTATTTTAATGAGTTGGTGAGTCAGATAATACCTTGCTCATGATGGGCAGCTCAGGTTGCATGGTAACTTGATAGACCATTGTCAAACATTTAGTTTCTACTGAAGCCCAATATCTACTAAAGACCCAGATCTGCCTCTCAAAGGGAAAATAGTTGTCTTTGGTCATGTGGTTCATTAACAGAATGGCCTGCATAGCAGCCTGACTGTTAAAAGGCCCAACTGAAACCTGGCAACCTCCCAGATGACGTGGAATGTGGGCCAGATTAGTACACCAAGGGAACATGCCATCCGTAGAATCCAAATAGACCCACTAAAATTGTGCTTCTTTCTTGATGGTAGGAGGAGCCAGGTGTAGTAACTTATCCTTCACCTTAGAAGGAATATCTCTGCATGTTCCATACCACTGTACTCCTAGAAATTTTACTGAGTTAGAAGGTCCTTGAATTTCAGTTAGATTTATTCTCCATCCTCTCAGCACATCTGTGTTACCAACATGTCCAAAGTGGTTGTTACCTCCTGCTCACTTGGTCCAGGTATGATGTCATCAATATAATTGACCAGTGTGATATTTTATGGAAAAGGCAGGCAAAGATGATCCCTTTGCATTAAGCTCTAAGACCAGGCTGGAGAGTTAGTATATCCTTGAAGTAATACTGTAAAGGCATACTACTGTCCTTGCCACCTGAAGTGAAATGTAGATCGATAGTACACACCAAGTGTCAGCAGATGTGTTAAACTGTTCAAGTAAGGACAACACATCGGTGCAGGTGCTGCAGCCACTGCTTCATTATGTTTGTGATAGTTAACTATCAGTCCCCATGGTCCATCGGTCTTCTGCACAGACAAATCAGAGAGTTAAAGGCATATATGATAAGAACCACCATCCCTGCATCTTTCATGTCTTGATGGTCTCACCAATTTCTGTAATTCCTCTAAGAATGTGACTCCTTTTGATAGCAAGTTGAACTTTATTCTCAAAGTTTGCTCACTTAGCCTTCCCTCTGTCTATCCCAGTTGATTTATCCAGTTGTTACTGCTGGTTAGTCTTTCACTAATAGCAGAATCTGCAGAGCCAAGCTTTCATCATATTGTCATTTTGGCCATAATTAAGTTGTGGCCTTCTTATCAATACCAGTAAAGGTAAATACTGTTTTTATTCTAGGTGTTACACATGTGTAGCTCTGATCTTTCGTTTCCTCTGCTGTTGTAGTATAGAGAAGCTTCTCATCCTAACTTCCCTAAGTTCAGACATAATTACTATAACTACATACAAGAGCCCATTTCACTAAGTCTTCAGTTAGTTGGTCAGCTAGCTTGTCTGTCCATCTGTCTGTCTGCCTGCCTGTCTGTTTTGAGACAAGTTCTCACTCAGTAGCCAGGTCTAGCCTGGAACTCAATAGGTGGCTTAGGATTTGTTTGAATTTACAGCAATCCTGCTTCATCTTTCCGAGTGGTAAGTTACAGGAGTTAATCATCATATCTGGCAAGATTTCAGTTTGAACCTGAGTAAGAAAAGGAAACCCTTCAAGAAAGAACCAGGTCTCTCTCCCCCCAACCCCTCCTTTGAATTTTCTTCTCAGGGTAATACAAAGCTACTTAAGAATGCCATCCAAGAATAATAGATCACTCTGGCTTTAGAAGTATCACTCTGGCAGCAATATGAAAAGGTACAGTTTATCTAAACTGTAAAGGGGTGACAAAACTAGAATGTAGGTAGGAAAGTGTGTTAAGAGGCCAGATTGTCATTGTCCTCAGCATGGCCTTCCCTAAGGAAGGAACCTTTCAGAATTAATAAAATAAACTGAACTAAATTACCTAGTGAAGGGGGAAGAGATAACTAAATTAAGGTGTCAAGGTATCTTGTGCTGAAATAAGAAACATAGGACATCATGGATGTGGAAGTAATTTATAAATATCTGGGTGTATGAATTTGTTCAGAGGAGATATATGACCCAAAGAGAGAGACTTGACACTTGGTTAGTTTCTTGTCTCTGAACAAAAATACCTGAACAGAAAGAAGGAGAAAGTACTCATTTTGGCCCACAACTTTAGAGATTTCAACCCATGCTCGGGATTTACTTTTAAGCCTATGGTGGCATGGCAAATAGCATGGCTGAGGAAACCTCAGTTCATGCAGTCAAGAGGGAAAGAAAAGAGAGAGATACTAGATAGAGATACTAGAGACAAGGATCCCTAGAGACCTTTCAAAGACATACCCTAGCAACCACTTCCTCCAGCAAGACCACTTCTTAGTAACTCATGCAGTTCTAATCTCATCAATGGATTAATCCTTTGGTAAAGTTAACATATTTGTGATCCAATCACTTCTCAAAAATGCCACCACTTGGGTACCAAGCCTTCAATATATGACCTTATGGGTGGGCCATTTTATGTCTATGCTGCAACAGAAGCCATTGTACATAGCTTATAATTTATAATTGAACCTATTTGAATAAGATCAGAAAACAGAATTTAAATTCAAAAGTAAGGGAAGATGAACCTGTATCTATCTTTTCTCTAATCAAAAGAGAGAAAAGACAGAATTTTAAGAATAGTGAACAATGCCAAAAGCTTTGAGCAATGTATAGAAAGTCAACATTAGAGAGCCCATGTTATTTGGCATGGTGCAATCCTAGGTGATCAGTGGCAAGAATTTTCAGAGATGTGGGCTATGAAGCTTTAATTAACTGCATCACATTTCAGATCTTTTATGAAAAGTAAGTAGACAATATAGAACAGGCACAGCAAGCCTCTGTTGTACATTCTACATCCCTGAAGGAAAGCATACGAGTCACAGGTAGGCCCAAATAGTTTGCCAGTAGTTTTCCACACATACACTGACCCCTTGCAATCTTATTGGATTTTCATGATAATTTTATGCTTAGCTTTATTTTTCATAATTATCAGATTTTTAGTGGCATGAATTCTAAAAAAAAAAAAATCAACATTGTCCCAAATCAAATTAAATATAGATACTACTGTGTGGTGTGACTTCCACCAATGCACAGGATTCAAACAATTTATGACAAAAACACATAAAATCATGATTGACAGCCTTTTGGATAAATGTGAGGTGTCTTAACAAACGAGTTTTAACTGGGGCCGTCTGTTAAAGCTTGGTGGTGCTCTGGGCTGAGCAAGAGGTTAGTTATGTTCTCACAAAAAGCAGGCATTAACCACAATACTTAAGAGAAAAAAACAGATGCTTTGTAGAAATTCATTATTCTCAAACTAGTTGCAGCCATCCAAATATTAGCATCCCTCCTTACAAAGAAAGCTGCCATGATACTAGTCCTTGAGTGTGAGAATGGAGATTATTGTACTATTACTGTATGTATAGTGTGGTAGTTTCTCCCTAGCTCCACTTCTGTCCTCACCCACTTGGACCAACTTGCGACTTACTTAATTGAAAATAAATGACCTTTGAAGATCCTGACACAAGTACTTGAATCTGAATTCCAATCCTATGATAAACTCAATCTTTCATACTCCATATATGAAAGATTTATGTTATTTAGACTATTGTTCACTTTTCCTCTTATTGCTATGGTCTTCTTGGGCAACAATAAATCTGACCAGATATAATAAAGTAGAGAAAGTTTTCAGAACAGAATACAGCTGTCAGGTTTTGTTAATTAGAGACTTTGTGTAGCAAATAGAACAGGAAGGTAACCATGAATATATTTTAAGTCTACACAGCACAGTCTTAGGTGGTATGTACTCTATAAATATCTACTAAACATGCAGAGTTATTGGAATTTTGCTGGAAATCAACTTCCACTATTACTCTTAAGTAGAAATTCCATTGTAAAGAGTAAACCAGAAGTACCCAAAACTCACTAGAATCTGCAACATCAACATCCATGGTATGTTAATTTGATTTGCATATAAACAAGATAAATTCGTATGGTTATTAGAGATAAAAAGGAGTTTGTAATTCTGTTTGCATATTTTACCATTATTGAGAGAGCAGCAAACTCTGTGAAGACTTTGGTTGTCTGTCAACCGTGCACCTTGTTAGCTTTGTCACTAGGGAGCACAGTGCTCTTCACAGCCCCTGAGGCACGTGAGCACCTTGTTCAAAGTTCATGTTAGTATTTCCGACACACTTTCCAGTTTACACTCTTTACGTAGTATACTAATGAATGATTCATATTTATTAATTGGTATTCTCTTGCCATATGAAAATGCTTCTAGCATCTGCCTCTTTATACCTATTTGAAGAGTGACTTAGCCCAGTAATAAAACAGACTTCTTCCCACATGCTGTTTGAGTTGAGCTATTTATCAGAATGGAGGGTCAGGGGAAATGTGGCAATTTCTGTATGTGAAAGCTCACTTGCTTTGTGCTTGTCAAAGGAAGCCTAAAACCACTCATTTTCCACCCCAGTTCTGTGTGCTCCGAAGAGCCTGGCACACTGGCTTACAATGAGACCATACAGTCCCAAGGACTCACTATGAAAATAAGCACTGCCAGTTATTGCTTTTGTGAGTCCAGGAAGTAACTCCTCTCTGCCTCAGTTTCCTCACCCCTTAGGTGGCAATAAAGAGAACTGTTGTGAAAATTAAATAAGGTATTATGAATGACAGGATTGACAAAAGGCTGATCTGTGTGGTGGTTGTAGTGTTTCACACAGACTAGGAGGTGTTGCTCTGCCTGTGGAAATTGGAGGTGTAATCATCGGCAGGCAGGAATCTCTCTATGATCTATAGGAAGATACTGATGGTTCCTATGAAATGGGATCAAAATAATGCTTCTCTCCTAGAAGGAAGAGATGGTTCTACCATCTCACATACCATATGAGTCGCCTCACCTGGGCTTCAGAACTGTCCTTGCAATTTGCCATTTTCTTCTCATCAAAAAGACCTGAGACTCAGAAAAAAGTTCTGTGCACAAGAATAATGCCTGTTAGGTGCCAGTGCCTGGATTCAGTCAAAGGAGGAAGAACAATGGCTCCCACTCTGATAGCTCAACTGCCAGTATTCAGAACTTAGTGGTTTCTTATTCATGATGTAAGGCAGAGGTATGTCTCTTTATGCCATGTGAGCTTGAACACCTGAGTTCAGATCCCTGTCACCCACTGGCATGGTTGCTTGCCATTGCTGTGACAAAGCACTAAAAAGCAACTTAAGAAAAGAGGGGTTTATTTTGACTCACAGTTCCAGAGTAGAGTCCATCAAGGCAAGCCCTTCAGATAACTGATCACATTACATCCAGTCAGGAAGCAGAAGGAAGCTTGTGCTGAGCTCATTCTGTCCTCTTTATACAATCCGAGATCACGACCCAGAGAGAGTGGCCACCTACAATAGCCTGGTCCTCCCACACCATTCAATGAATCAAGATAATTCCTTGTTGGCATATTGTAAAGGCCCATTTCCCAGGAGATTTGAAAGCTCATCAAGTAGATATTTTTAACATTATAATCCCCTCTACCCTTGCAAGCATCACAACTTGAGCTCTAATCCCTAACTCCCTCATGAAAAGCTGAATATAGTGCATGTCTGTAATCCCAGTGCTGTGAAGACAGAAGCAGAGGATTTCTGAGGGATGCCCACCAGTGAGTCTAGCCAATCAACAAGTTTCAGGCTCAATGAGAGATACTGCCTCAAAAAAAGAATTAAATAGTAAGATAGCTGGGTGGCTGAGGAAGATTACTGGTATCAACCTCTGCCTCCACATGTACTCCCACACACAGGGAAACAAACCACAGAGAGAAGGGTAGGTGGATACAAATATATTTCATGTATGAGATAGAGTTACCCTAATTATACCAATCTCATCTTTTTAAAATTGCATTCTTTATTTGTGGAGGAGCACATGTAACATGGATAAAGAATGTGGAGGTCAGAAGACAACTTGCAGGAGTCAGTTCTCTCCTTTTATTGTGTGGCCACAGGAATTGAACTCAGATCCTCAGGTTTGGCCAGATGCACCTCCTCCTTCTCTGCTGTCTCACAAGTCCACATGAATTATCCTATACTGAGTAGGTAACAATGTCTGCATTAATTTAAACAAAAACATCCTTTTATTGCTTTGAAGAAATTGTTGGCCCTGAATTTCGTCCCTTTGTCCAAAAACAATAAATGTCATTTCTGGTAATGAGTTGTTTAAAAATAGGACACTTATATGCATAGTTATTTGTCACCTAAGACAGTAACAAAATTTGCAAAGCAGTGACACCATATGGGACTCCTCACATGGAATCGAATTGCTAGGTACTCTATAGTGCATCATTTTTTTCAAGCTGATGCACACATAGGTATATAAACGTGCTGTTGTCCTTTGACTTGAGCAAATACATTCCCTGTATTCGTCTTCCTAAAGTCAATCCTGTGAAAACTATCCCCCATGTCATGCATCTGTCCTCTAGTGACACCTCCTCGAGCTCCCCATTCAGACAGGAGCTTGTGGTATGTATGTTGATGTCTTTGTTGCTTTCCTCCTGGTATAGAGCAGAAGGTGCTTCAACTGCCTAGTTGTCTGACCTAGGTGTGTGAACTGGAAATGCTACCTGACTTCTCTGTGCCTCTCCTTTTATTCCCAACAGTGCGTTCAGCTACTGTACCAGTTGCTTTGTGTCCAACTTTACTTCTTCATATTAATGTAAGGAGGAGTCCAAACAGTCTAAGAAACTTTATCAATATCATGTGTCTACTCAGTAGCGGTGCCAGAATTTAGATCATTTTGTTATAAACCTTTGGCTTCATGTACCCAACCCTGAAGGATACTTCCCTTACCCACACTGTCTAAAGCAGTGGTTCTCGACCTGTGGCACGTGACCACTTTAGAATACAATGGCCCTTTAACAGGGGTCAATTAAGACCATCAGAAAATATAGGTATTTACATTATGACTCATAATAATTACAAAATTACTATTATGACATAGCAACAAAAATAATTTATGGACGAGCCTCTTCCGGTCAGAAAAGCACCGAGGTAGCGAGGGCGCAGGGTCAGCTGACACTCGCCAGCTACCCACAACACCCACCACAGGATCTTAAGACTTCTGGTGAGTGGAACACAGCTTCTGCTCCAATCCAATTGCGCGCGGGACCTGAGACTGCATTAGTTAGGGAAGCAGAAACCGGCCTGAGTAGGGCCACAGGCCTCATCCTGCCAGATCAGCACCGGGGTAGCTAGAGCGCAGGGTCGGCTGACACCCGCCAGCTACCCACGACCCCCGCCACAGGATTTTGAGACTGCTGGTGAGTGGAACACAGCTTCTGCTCCAGTCCAATCACGCGGGACCTGAGACTGCTCTGGTTGGGGAGAGAGAAATCCGGCCTACATAGGGCCACAAGCCTCTTCCGGTCAGAAAAGCACCAGGGTAGCTAGGGCGCAGGGTCGGCTGACACTCGCCAGCTACCCACAACACCCGCCACAGGATCTTAAGACTTCTGGAGAGTGGAACACAGCTTCTGCTCCAATCCAATTGCGCACGGGACCTGGGACTGCATTAGTTAGGGAAGCAGAAAACCGGCCTGAGTAGGACCACAGGCCTCTTCCGGCTGGACCAGCACCGGGGTACTGCCAGCTACCCACGACCCCCGCCACAGGATTTTGAGACTGCTGGTGAGTGGAACACAGCTTCTGCTCCAATCTTTAAACAGTGACAACGACAACAACTAACCCCAGAGATTACCAGATGGCGAAAGGTAAACGTAATAATCTTACTAACAGAAACCAAGACCACTCACCATCATCAGAACCCAGCACTCCCACTTCGCCCAGTCCAGGGCACCCCAACACACCGGAAAAGCTAGACACGGATCTAAAAGCATATCTCCTGATGATGGTAGAGGACTTCAAGAAGGACTTTAATAACACACTTAAAGAAATACAAAGGAACACTGGTAAACAGGTAGAAGACAATAAAGAGGAAGCACAAAAATCCCTTAAAGAATTGCAGAAGAACACTGCTAAAGAGTTACAAATCCTTAAAGAAAAACAGGATAACCTAATCAAACAGGTAGAAGTCCTTAATGAAAAACAGGAAAACACATCCAAACAGATGATGGAAATGAACAAAACCATACTAGACCTAAAAAGGGAAGTAGACACAATAAAGAAAACCCAAAATGAGGCAACACTGGAGATAGAAACCCTAGGAAAGAAATCTGGAACCATAGATACAAGCATCAGCAACAGAATACAAGAGATGGAAGAGAGAATCTCAGGTGCAGAAGATTCCCTAGAGAACATCGGCACAACAATCAAGGAAAATGTAAAATGCAAAAAGATCCTAACTCAAAACATCCAAGAAATACAGGACACAATGAGAAGACCAAACCTACGGATAATAGGAGTGGATGAGAATGAAGATTTTCAACTCAAAGGACCAGCAAACATCTTCAAAAAAATTATAGAAGAAAACTTCCCAAATCTAAAGAAAGAGATGCCCATGAACATACAAGAAGCCTACAGAACTCCAAATAGACTGGACCAGAAAAGAAATACCTCCCGACACATAATAATCAGAACAACAAATGCTCTAAATAAAGATAGAATACTAAAAGCAGTAAGAGAAAAAGGCCAAGTAACATATAAAGGCAAGCCTATCAGAATTACACCAGATTTTTCACCAGAGACTATGAAAGCCAGAAGATCCTGGACGGATGTTATACAGACACTAAAAGAACACAAATTCCAGCCCAGGCTACTATACCCAGCCAAACTCTCAATTAACATAGATGGAGAAACCAAAGTATTCCACGACAAAACCAAATTCACACATTATCTCTCCACGAATCCAGCCCTTCAAAGGATAATAACAGAAAAAAAACCAATACAAGGACAGGAACCACGCCCTAGAAACAACAAGAAGGTAATCCCTCAACAAACCTAAAAGAAGACAGCCACAAGAACAGAATGCCAACTTTAACAACAAAAATAACAGGAAACAACAATTACTTTTCCTTAATATCTCTTAATTTCAATGGACTCAACTCCCCGATAAAAAGACATAGACTAACAAACTGGCTACACAAACAAGACCCAACATTTTGCTGCTTACAGGAAACTCATCTCAGAGAAAAAGATAGACACTACCTCAGAATGAAAGGCTGGAAAACACTTTTCCAAGCAAATGGTATGAAGAAACAAGCTGGAGTAGCCATTCTAATATCTGATTAGATTGACTTTCAACCCAAAGTCATTAAAAAAGACAGGGAGGGACACTTCATACTCATCAAAGGTAAAATCCTCCAAGAGGAACTATCAATCCTGAATATCTATGCTCCAAATACAAAGGCAGCCACATTCATTAAGGAAACTTTAGTAAATCTCAAAGCACACATTGCACCTCATACAATAATAGTGGGAGACTTCAACACACCACTTTCACCAATGGACAGATCATGGAAACAGAAACTAAACAGGGACACAGAGAAACTAAGAGAAATTATGAATCAAATGGATCTGGCAGATATCTACAGAACATTCTATCCTAAAACAAAAGGATATACCTTCTTCTCAGCACCTCATGGTACCTTCTCCAAAATTGACCACATAATTGGTCACAAAACAGGCCTCAACAGATACAAAAATATTGAAATTGTCCCATGCATCCTATCAGATCAGCATGGACTAAGGCTGATCTTCAATAACAAAATAAATAATAGAAAGCCAACCTTCACGTGGAAACTGAACAACACTCTTCTCAATGATACCTTGGTCAAGGAAGGAATAAAGAAAGAAATTAAGGACTTTTTAGAGTTCAATGAAAATGAAGCCACAACATACCCAAACTTATGGGACACAATGAAAGCATTTCTAAGAGGAAAACTCATAGCTCTGAGTGCCTCCAAAAGGAAACTAGAGAGAGCACACATTAGCAGCTTGACAACATACCTAAAAGCACTAGAACAAAAGGAAGCAAATTCACCCAAGAGGAGTAGACAGCAGGAAATAATCAAACTCAGGGGCGAAATCAACCAAGTGGAAACAAGAAAAACTATTCAAAGAATCAACCAATCAAGGAGCTGGTTCTTTGAGAAAATCAACAAGATAGATAAACCCTTAGCCAGACTCACTAGAGGGCACAGGGAAAGCATCCTAATTAACAAAATCAGAAATGAAAAAGGAGACATAACAACAGATCCTGAAGACATCCAAAACACCATCAGATCCTTCTACCAAAGGCTATACTCAACAAAACTGGAGAACCTGGATGAAATGGAGAAGTTCCTAGACAGATACCAGGTACCAAAGTTGAATCAAGATCAGGTTAATGATCTAAACAGCCCTATATCCCCCAAAGAAATAGAAGCAGTCATTAATAGTCTCCCAACTAAAAAAAGCCCAGGACCAGATGGGTTTAGTGCAGAGTTCTATCAGACCTTCAAAGAAGATCTAATCCCAGTTCTTCACAAACTATTCCACAAAATAGAAACAGAAGGTACTCTACCCAACTCATTCTATGAAGCCACAATTACTCTGATACCTAAACCACAAAAAGACCCAACAAAGATAGAAAACTTCAGACCAATATCCCTTATGAATATTGATGCAAAAATCCTCAATAAAGTTCTTGCTAACCGAATCCAAGAACACATCAAAACAATCATCCATCCTGACCAAGTAGGTTTCATCCCAGGGATGCATGGATGGTTCAATATACGGAAATCCATCAACGTAATCCAGTATATAAACAAACTCAAAGACAAAAACCACATGGTCATCTCGTTAGATGCAGAAAAAGCATTTGACAAGATCCAACACCCATTCATGATAAAAGTCTTGGAAAGATCAGGAATTCAAGGCCCATACCTAAACATGATAAAAGCAATCTACAGCAAACCAGTAGCCAACATCAAAGTAAATGGTGAGAAGCTTGAAGCAATCCCTCTAAAATCAGGGACTAGACAAGGCTGTCCACTTTCTCCATACCTATTCAACATTGTACTTGAAGTCCTAGCCAGAGCAATTCGACAACAAAAGGAGATCAAAGGGATACAAATTGGAAAAGATGAAGTCAAAATATCACTTTTTGCAGATGATATGATAGTATATATAAGTGACCCTAAAAATTCCACCAGAGAACTCCTAAGCCTGATAAACAGCTTCGGTGAAGTAGCTGGATATAAAATTAACTCAAACAAATCAATGGCCTTTCTCTACACAAAGAATAAACAGGCTGAGAAAGAAATTAGGGAAACAACACCCTTCTCAATAGTCACAAATAATATAAAATATCTTGGCGTGACTCTAAGGAAGTGAAAGATCTGTATAATAAAAACTTCAAGTCTCTGAAGAAAGAAATTATAGAAGATCCCAGAAGATGGAAAGATCTCCCATGCTCATGGATTGGCAGGATCAACATTGTAAAAATGGCTATCTTGCCAAAAGCAATCTACAGATTCAATGCAATCCCCATCAAAATTCCAAATCAATTCTTCAACGAATTAGAAAGTGCAATCTGCAAATTCATCTGGAAAAACAAAAAACCTAGGATAGCAAAAACTCTTCTCAAGGATAAAAGAACCTCTGGTGGAATCACCATGCCGGACCTAAAGCTCTACTACAGAGCAATTGTGATAAAAACTGCATGGTACTGGTATAGTGACAGACAAATAGACCAATGGAATAGAATTGAAGACCCAGAAATAAACCCACACACCTACGGTCACTTGATCTTCGACAAGGGAGCTAAAAACATCCAGTGGAAGAAAGACAGCATTTTCAACAAATCGTGCTGGCACAACTGGTTGTTAACATGTAGAAGAATGCGAATCGATCCATTCCTATCTCCTTGTACTAAGGTCAAGTCTAAGTGGATCAAGGAACTTCACATAAAACCAGAAACACTGAAACTTATAGAGGAGAAAGTGGGGAAAAGCCTTGGCGATATGGGCACAGGGGAAAAATTCCTGAATAGAACAGCAATGGCTTGTGCTGTAAGATCAAGAATTGACAAGTGGGACCTCATGAAACTACAAAGCTTCTGCAAGGCTAAAGACACCATCAATAAGACAAAAAAAACCACCAACAGATTGGGAAAGGATCTTCACCTATCCTAAATCAGATAAGGGACTAATATCCAATATATAAAAAGAACTCAAGAAGGTGGACTCCAGAAAGTCAAATAACCCCATTAAAAAATGGGGCTCAGAACTGAACAAAGAATTCTCACCTGAGGAATACCGAATGGCAGAGAAGCACCTGAAAAAATGTTCAACATCCTTAATCATCAGGGAAATGCAAATCAAAACAACCCTGAGATTCCACCTCACACCAGTCAGAATGGCTAAGATCAAAAATTCAGGTGACAGCAGATGCTGGCGAGTATGTGGAGAAAGAGGAACACTCCTCCATTGTTGGTGGGATTGCAAGCTTGTACAACCACTCTGGAAATCCGTCTGGCGGTTCCTCAGAAAATTGGACATAGTACTACCGGAGGATCCAGCAATACCTCTCCTGGGCATATATCCAGAAGATGTCCCAACCGGTAAAAAGGACACATGCTCCACTATGTTCATAGCAGCCCTATTTATAATAGCCAGAAGCTGGAAAGAACCCAGATGTCCCTCAACAGAGGAATGGATACAGAAATTATGGTACATTTACACAATGGAGTACTACTCAGCTATTAAAAAGAATGAATTTATGAAATTCCTAGCCAAATGGATGGACCTGGAGGGCATCATCTTGAGTGAAGTAACACAATCACAAAAGAACTCACACAATATGTATTCACTGATAAGAGGATATTAGCCCAAAACTTAGGATACCCAAGATATAAGATACAATTTGCTAAACGCATGAAACTCAAGAAGAATGAAGACCAAAGTGTGGACACTGTGCCCCTTCTTAGAATTGGGAACAAAACACCCAGGGAAGGAGTTACAGAGACAAAGTTCGTAGCTGTGATGAAAGGATGGACCATTTAGAGACTGCCATATCCAGGGATCCATCCTATAATCAGCTTCTAAACGCTGACACCATTGCATACACTAGCAAGATTTTGCTGAAAGGACCCAAATATAGCTGTCTCTTGTGAGACGATGCCGGGGCCTAGCAAACACAGGAGTGGATGTTCACAGTCAGCTATTGGATGTATCACAGGGCTCCTAATGGAGAAGCTAGAGAAAGTACCCAAGGAGCTAAAGGGATCTGCAACCCTATTGTTGGAACAACATGATGTACTAACCAGAACCCCGGAGCTCTTGTCTCTAGCTGCATATGTATCAAAAGATGACCTAGTCGGCCATCAATGGAAAGAGAGGCCCATTGGACTTGCAAACTTTATATGCCCCAATATAGGGGAATGCCAGGGCCAAAAGAATGGGAATGGGTGGGTAGGGAAGTGGGGGGCGCTATGGGGGACTTTTGGGATAGCATTGGAAATGTAATTGAGGAAAATATGTAATAAAAATATTAAAATTTAAAAAAATAATAATTTATGGTCGGGGTCACCACAATTAAAGGAAGATTGAGAACCACTAGCATAGAACATTGATTCAGAGGGTCTCACTTCCTGCTCTCTGCTAAGCACTCTCCCATCAGGTAACGGCTCTTGCAGGTTAGAATGTGTAAGGTCCTTCAGAAGAGTTGTCAGCCTCTCTTCTTCCTCAGCAAACCTAAGAAAGAAACCTAGTAGTCTAGTAGTCTAGTGTGGTTTTTTTTTTTTTTCAAGACTGGGGTGATAACAGATAGGCAGGATTCAAAAACTCCCAGTCAGTGATCACCACACCTCTTTCTTCTGATGTGCTGGGCAGGCTCAGTTCTAAGCACATTAGCTGTGGGCTCATTCAGTACTCACCACAGCTCTTAGATTAGATGTTATGGTCTTTCTACTAATGAAGGAACTGAGGAGTGAAGGATAGAAACGTAAAGATGAGCCTCATCTTTATATCTATCTGGGCTTGGAAACCATTTTTTATGAAGGAAGACTTGGTTAAAAATTTTAGACTTTGGGGCCAGAGAGATGGATCAGTGGATAGTGACACTTGTTTGGCAAGCCTGACTATGATACACGAGCCTGTGTGTGCATGCATGTGTGTGTGTGTCTGTGTGTGTGTGTAGATAGATAGAATCTATTTCTATCCCATTCACTCTTTCTTTCAAGTGTCATTTTTCCCTCAGGCCACTGGACAAATGGATAGTGACTTCTAGTACTTTTCACAAATACTTCTAAAATGTTATATGGTTAACTGTTCTCACAAACAGAGCACTTGAAACCCCTAAATCTGTTAGACAGGTAAGTTGTAATACCAGGAATTGACTTGAGAGTCTACCAGACCTTTCCCACCACTAGTTTGTTGTGTTAAAGGAAGCAAAGTTCTTCATCTTTTTCTCATTTGGTACAATAGTAGTGTTAGCATCTTCTGATCTCTGTGAAGATGACTAACCATCACACAGACCTGCTACAGTCTCTGGGAAACAGCAGTCATTACTGGTCACCGTCAGTGACTCTTATCTAACCATTTGCCTCTATTAATGAACTTTGCAGCTCTTCTCTTACATACTTTGTTTTTTGTTTGTTTTTGTTTTGTTTTGAGACAAGGTCTCACTGTGTAGCCCTGGCTGGCCTTGAATATGCTATATAGACTAGGCTATCCTAGAACTCATAGAACTCCTTCTGTTTCTGCCTCCTGGGCTCTTGGTTTTTAGTGAGCTCCTTTGGATTGACTTTATTCCTTGCCAACATGAAAAGGCGGTTCTGTGCCTTCCCAGATTTACTGTGCTGCCACTTGAGTCTTAACAAAGAAGTGTAGCTGTTTGTGGTATCATGTTTGTTCAGATAATTGACATGATAGTCTCAAGTTGCATCTCTGCCAATAGTCAACTTTTTCATAATCTTTTTCTGTTGTGCTATGCCTTATGAGTTCAAGATGTGAGTAAGATGAATGTCTTAATGTGTGCATTCTGTTTCTCAAGTCTGCTAATACTTTAAGGAAATTCAGGGGAAACAATGAAGCCAAGCTACACAGGTACTTAATTTTTTTTAGTCTGAGAAGTACTATGGTAATTAATGCTTATTTTATGCAAACTAGACAGTATCTGTTAACGGACACATTACTGCCAAGGAAATATTACTTGTCTTAATTATCAGTAATGAAGCAGGGATAAGCTGCTCACTTAGATATCATGTATCTAACGACCTTGTCAGTGAGAGGCTGTGTGAAAGGCACCAGTTTCATAGATTACACTGCGTTCAGCTTCTGGCCTTTGTGTAGATTGAGGTTTTGTGCATGAGTTTTAAAGTCAGCTATAAATTGTGGTTGGTGCTTAAAATTGATTTAATGTCTTGCTTTTAGTACATCATCTTCTCATTTATAAATACTTAATTTTTATCTTGAGCTTTAAAAATAGGCTGTTGTAAATTTAGGCTTGCCTTGCTAACTGCCTATGTTTATTTTCTTTTTAACCTTACCAAATAAAATGGTAATATATTCCCATTTGTTTAACCAAAGGACACACTTGAAGACTGAAGTGTCTTCTTTATTTCTGAATTTGACAATCAGCCCAGTGTCTATGGAGACAACTGTAAAGGAAGAACATGAGTCTTCAGAGCATCATTTCCTGGCTGAATTTCCTGAGATAAAACAAAGCTGATTTCTTGATAGAATTTTTCATGTCCCTTAACCAGTCCCTTAATGAATAACATCTCATGTTACTGAAGCATTGTTCAAAGGACATGTAGCACATGATGGCTCATGCCTGTAAATCCAAGTACCTGACAGAGAGAGACCAGCTACGTAGCCAGTTTGAAGCCAGCCTGACCAATATAGGATAGGATAGGATAGGATAGGATAGGATAGGATAGGATAGGATAGATAGATAGGAAAGGGGAAAGGGGAAAGAAAGAGGAAAGAGGGAAAAAGAAGGAAAGAGGAAAGGAGGAAAGGGGAAAGGAAGAAAGGAGGGAGGCAGGCAAGCAGGCCCATCCAAAAAGGAGGAAAGAAACTATGGCTTTAGATTTATACTGACCAATGGAAGTGGCACATTTTTAAGAAATTAAGGATTCAATGGAGGAGCATGGCAGGACAATAAAACACTAAGTGGGTCTTACTTTTTAAAATTCTTGAAGCTTTTTTTTTTTTTTAGTAGAAAAATCTTACTCAGAGACCAATGAAGAAACCTCACAAAATAGAAACTATAGTATCTGAATTCAAAGTTTTCTGAAGTAACTTAATTCAGGGCTCAGAGGAACAGCATAGAAATTATCCTGATACCTTTTTTCCCTCAAATCCTTACATATCTCTCTCAAATTCATAGCCTGCCCCCCCTCTCCCAACTCGTGTGTGCACACACACACAGTAAATTCATTGCGTTGCTTATATTGGTGATCTCAGGGCTGACCATTAAGTATTGGGAAACTAATCCAAGGCGCATATCTGGGGAACACTACATCTCCGATTCTCTCCATTCCGTAGTTGCCTAGAGTTCTTTGTCTGGCCCTGCCCATTTCCAAGTATCATGGGTAAAGCTTCCTTGTCGCTTCTAGGAGACATAATCTCATAAACTTCCTGTTCCTCTAGCTCTTAGAAACTTTCCATACCCTCATCCACTATGTTCCCTGGCTCTTAGGTATACAAGTTGTGTTGTATCAGGGATGAGCATCCCAAGATGAGTTATTTTCTGCACTAGGACCAGTTGTGGGTCTTTGAAAGTGGCCTTCATTTGTTGCAAAGAGACGCTTATTTGATTAGGGATTAGAGTTATACTTACCTGTGGATATAATGATAAATATTTTAATATAGTTAGGAATTAATATAGGTTAGCAAAATAGTAGTAGTAAGTTCTCCTCCAGGATCCATGACATCACTAGGCCCAGGTAATTGGCTAGGGTTCCAGTACCAGGCATTCTTTCTTTTCTGTTGATCAGGCCTGAAGCCAGTTCTCTACTGTGGCTTTGCTTAAGAATTGGGATCAGTGGTGGCACCTGCCTTTAATCTCAGTACTTGGGAGGCAGAGGCAGGCAGATCTCTTGAGTTTGAAGCCAGCCTGGTCTACAGAGTGAGTTCCAGGATAGCCAGGGCTACACAGAGAAACCCTGTGGGGGGGGGGGGGTGAATGATCAAGGACAGGAGTAGGTGAATAAAACAGAAGTTTTTCTGTGTGTGTGGGGGGGTGCGTTTGAATTCCTTCAGTTCTACAAGGGCATCACACACAGTGGTTGCCTCGGCAACCTCACACCTCTGACAACTTTTCCACTTGTCCCATTGTTTTTTCAAACAGGCTAACTTCCAGGTGTCTTTGAGGCTGTGGCTTAATGGTCAGTCAGACTTCTGGTCTATCCACCCTGAAGTCAGTGCCTCCACTGTGTGTTTCCACAGTGTCCTGTACTTTCTGTCCTAGTAACACTGGACACTGATGACTTTCAGTTAACCTTGTCACACCTCTACATGCCCAGATTCATAGAGACCACAGTGCTGTGCTCCTCAATGACTTCCCACAGCCTAACAGAGCTCCTTACCCAGCAGCAGGCCAGGCGTTTATCAGGGAAGGGGAGTGCTGCTGCCACACACCACGCTTCCCACTCACAGTGCATCCCTCCTGGGTGGGTAGGTGGGTGGGTCCTAAGTAGGGCTCTTGTTGATGAACAGTGCCTGACTGTGACTTTAGAAGAATGATCTTCAGGTCTTTCTTTCCTTCCCAGGAGAATGACAGCTCCTGCACCTTGCCTTTGTCTTTCTTGTACTGAACTAAAGTTTCATCTGAATTGAACACATCTGTGACTGTCAACTGATAATTTTCTGTTTTCATCATTCCTTCTGTGTTTTAGTTAGGATTCCGTAGAGAAGAAATCTGTCTACCCTTCTGTGTATTCATCCATAACAGCACAGATTATTTAATTGTTTATATTCCATTCTTTATTCGATGTTCAAATTTCTAAATACCAAATACCCATCTTTGTATTCATCCATTGTCAGCAAGGATTATTTAATGGTTTATATTCCAGTATTTATTTTTGTGTTCAAATTACCAAAATTTAGTGAGCACTTCTTCAGTATGGCTCTGTGTCTTTTCTGATATCTCGGTCACTCTTTTGGTGGCTTCTTACTTTCTGTAATAATTTTATTTTCATCATACCCTTCATATGTCCAAGCCCTAGAATTAACTATCTTACCAATAGGTCTTCCACATTACACTTTTCTGTGTGTCAGAGAGGGGATAGAAAACAATGGTATCTAGGTACAAGAAATTCCTCTAGATCACTGTCACTGTTACTCTGAGATCCCTAAAACACAAGGCTGAGGAGGGAGGGAGGGAGAATGTCTTTATGGTACATTATCAATAAAGATACATTGATAGCTATGTGTATCTGTGGCATTGTGTACTCCATGTACATGAAAATATGTGGTACATAGCTAGGAATATTTCCATTTATTAGCTCTAAAATTCCTTCTTATAAACTTCATGCTGTGTTTTATAATAGTGATCACTTTATAGTAGTATATATCTGATTTGGGTGAACAAATGTTTATTCCATGTATTCACGTGACTCATGGTCTATATACATGTTGCATTCAGCTCCTGATAGCTTTTATCTTGTTGGATGAAGCAATCCTGGCTCTTGCCTCACCCTCTCCTCATTCCATTTTGTTGTGTTATCAAAATTCTGCAGCCAGATTATGAGACGGGGGAATATGTGATTCAAATTTCCTGTGATTGCAGGAATACTATTATAACCATATAGAAAGAAAATGTATATATTTTTATTTATTATTAAAAATTAAGTTTAAAATATATGACCTAAGTATAAGGGTTTAGAAGGATCTCTTAATTAGCTAAAGTCTTCTGAAACATGCAGTATAGTTGACAATAATAAGTAACTCACGGAAAGATAAAGCCTTTATCTAAAATTATCTTATATGACTAAAATTTATCAGTTTAATACAAATATGTGTTTAAAGTTTCAAATTTAAGTATACTATGCATATTTTATGCTGGAATAGACTAACAAACCACCCCCGCTACAGCTGGGAAGGTTAAACAACACTATTCAGTTCTGACTTAGATATAACAGCTGTTCAAATGCCAAGGCGTATTTTACTTGAAAATGTGACCATTTAGTTCTGTTAAATATAAACTGCTATTGAGGCCATGTGCATTATTTTCTTCAAAACAAAGCAGTTTCCTGGATGCAGCAGAATTGTTACTAAAGTTCAATAGGTCTTTTTTTTTTTCAACTGAACTAATTCTTTCTAAACTTTCTGAAAAAAATAAGTGTGACAATTCTCTTTATCTCTTACAATCCATCTATCTAAACAGTTCTTGCCAATGCAAAAATAAGACAATGATGAAGAAAGCCATAATAAACATTATTTTATGTTTATTTACAAATATACATAATAACACATATAAATGTATATGCATATATATCTGTATATAAGTAATTTAAATGAAATTATGCCACTTGGAGTGATAATATTCACCCCAAGAGTCATAGACCACCTAACAAAACACCGATGTCAATCTTGGGAAGTCTCCCTTTGATCTCTGGTCAAAAGAGTTCATGACATTTCAAAATTAAAACAGAAATCCACAATGTGTCAAAATGCAGAGAGCATCTGACCAAGGAGTGCCCATCCCCAACTGACACATCTACAGTACAATCCATACACTTAAGGCTCAGGGACCATCACAGAAGAAAAGACTCCAAGAGTCAAGACATCTGCTTGTTAGGGTTTTCTGTATCTGACAGTGAACTGAACCCATGAAATCTTAACAATATGGTCACCTAAAGACCTGCACAATGACAACACCAGTTGTCATGCCAATGTGGATGGGGAACTCTCACAAGGTCCAATCCCTAAATGAAGAGCTATAGCCAACTGATGGCTGCTACAAGATAGAGTTTTCCTCCAGGGATGAGCCCCCTGATCCAATCCCAAGTAGTCAACCCTACACACAAACTGTATCTGCTCAGCAGGTTGTATATACGTGTATGTGTGTTTGCATGTGTGTGTAACAGTAACAAAGAAGAGGGCATGAAATTGAGAGGGAGTAGAGGGACATAGAAGAAGATGAAGAGAGAGAAAAAACAAGATTATCATAATATATATGCAGTACTCATATACAGCATTTTCCAGAAAATATATTACATGCAAAAATAAAAATGATATATAGTCTGGGCATTAGCAATTTCTACTGCCTTTGGTATGGTGCTGATTAGGTGTGATTAAAGTCTTAATTTTGTCCTGAACTAAGTTTAGATGGTTTATTTGTAGATAGAGGTACCACCGTAGCCATATGGCACGTGTATTTCATTGTGAGTTTTGTAAGTACTGTTGCTGAGAATGAAACAAAGAGAGCAAATCCTTACATTCACAAAGTTAATGGCAAATAGTTTAAAGAGTGACATTGGCATTGGACATTCATGGGGTTATTTGTAAATGATCGAGGAAGATCCATTTCAGTTTCTCAAGACTGATAGTAGAGTAAGATAACATTTAGAATATAATTTTCTGAGAGAAATTTCCCTGCGGCCAGAGGTATAGCTCAGTGGTCAAATACATGTATAGGCAGACCTTTGAATGACAGCAGTAAGGATAGCCAGAAGTGACTCTGATTGAGAAGACAGTGGGATAAGTGGTGGAGTGGAGGTAGCAGGTTGCCAGCAAGGCAGTCATTGATGCCCTTGGAGAATTGAAGTGCAGCACTAGAAAATTTCTGTTTTGCTAACTTGCTCCTGTTCTTGGCTCTCAACAAAGCCAGAGTAGAAAATTGCCCAGGTGTGGTGGTATATATCTGTAACCCTATCACTCTGGAGTATGAAGTAGAACAGTCCCAAGTTCAAGGCCTACCTGAACTACATAGTGATTTTAAGGGTCGGTATGCACAGGTTGATTAGACCCTGTTCTTCAAAATAAATAAAACAAGGGGACGGATATGTTACTTGGTGTTTAAACACCTGCTTAACAAATGCAAGTTCCTGAGTTCAATCCCCGATATTATTGTTATGACAATTTACATATTAATAGGGTAGCATGTGATGTTTTATTTTTTGAATATATAATTTACCTTAAACTTTAATTAATAGTTATTCTGTAAAGTAATTTTTAATGTTCACGTGCATTTATTTATTGGACATATTAGACTTCATTATAACTGTATTATTACATAGAAAACAAGACAGTTTCACTCACTAGATGAGAATTTGTAAATGTAATAATGTTATTCAAATGTCACTTCTTCTTGGGGTGCATGTGGTGGTTTACAACAGGACAGACAGAGAACAGTGAATGATTGGGGGTGCATGTGGTGGTTTACAACAGGACAGACGGAGAACAGTGAATGAGTGGGGGTGCATGTGGTGGTTTACAACAGGACAGACAGAGAACAGTGAATGAGTGGGGGTGCATGTGGTGGTTTACAACAGGACAGACGGAGAACAGTGAATGAGTGGGGGTGCATGTGGTGGTTTACAACAGGACAGACAGAGAACAGTGAATGAGTGCTAACGGTTGCTTGGTGGTTTAACCTCCCTAGTGCCGGGCTCTTTAATAAATACAGCTCCTCGTGCTGTGTTGATCGTTAACCTTAAAATTATCTTGCCGCTACTTCATAACTGTAATTATAAATCATGAGGTAAAATCTGTCACTACCCACAGGTTGAGAAGCACTGGTTTAATGCAAGGTTGGATCAGAAGGTGAAAAATAATAGTGCTGATGGTTGCACAACAGTGTGAAATGGCCTAACACCACTAAGCTATAGACTAAAAAGTGCTTACAGGATAAATGGTATGCTGTAACAGTACGCATATATTCTTTTAAATCTAACTCATGGTTTTGTGTGTAGGTGACTTTTGTCACAGACATTATTAATATCGGGTCCAGGAATCGCCTCACAAACCCCAGGAACACCAATCTCAGTCAGACAGGTATATTTTGTTGAGCATACACTGCAGGACTGACTAATCAATCATGGCCATGGTTTAGATTTGAGAACTGAACCGTGACCCTGAGGTAAGATTCTACAGAGTCTTTAAGCCTCAGATTTGTAAACATCTGTGCCTGGTTATTCCACAATTAGGATTTAGAGATAGGGATTTCCTTGGGAACATGTCTTTGTTGTACTCTTATCCTGCTCCCATTGGATGGGCTATTCAACTGTGTCTGGGAACTTGCCTTGTCTAATATTCATATCTTAACTTGCCAGCCAGGATATCATTTACTCATTCTGCCTAGTAGGATGTCAATTCTCAGGGAGGTCTTGCGAACTTAAACTTTGCTCAACCACTACTCAAAATGGAAGTCTTATTCCAAATAGTTTCTTTTATGGGTACACGTGACTCTCTTATGTTGGGGTCTATCCCAGGGGCAGCTTATAAAGGCAAATACCATAAAAGCTTGTGTGTGTGTGTGTGCGCGTGTGTGTGTGTGTGTGTGTGTGTGTATCAAAAGTTTACTAGAAGAAGTAGTTAATATAAAAGTTCCTCCTTAAATTTTTGAGGAAAATGTTAAACACATCTTGGTGAAATACATAGAAAGCACTGAATTAAGACTAAGCACATTTTCTTAGACACTGCCAATGAGTTGACACAGCAGTACCCCTTTCATTTTGTGACTATCTTTGGGGGCTATCTTCATGGGTAACAGCTTCAAGTTGCCACCTGCAGTTTTTCTTTTATGCCTACTGGTATATTATTGTTGTAATTAGTTGGCTTGCTAAGTATGGCACATGAAGGAGACCTTATCTGTGACTGTGTTTATTCTCTTGGGACTCTCACTGGCCTCTGTTACCTCAGTGTCTTGGCCCACAGCATACTATGTGACTGGCACAGAAAACTAACACAGTGATGCATCATGGCTGCTCTCTGGAAAACAGTCATGATTGCTAGCTGTTCCCCAGAGACTAGTGGTAACTGTGGCAGCTTCTCAGATTTAATGCCTTGATACGTATATGAACCTGACAATTTTATGCAATTGCAAGTAATCAAAATGATCTTCTTCAAAGCATTACCAAATTATTGTTTTTTCAAAATCTAAATTAAAGTGTATATATTTTTAACCTAATTTAACTTAGTCATTGCTTTATTCAGGAAGAGGGTGCGGCAGGTATTTGATCACACTGTGAACCCTGAGACTGTTATTTACTGGAAAAAAATCTGTTTCTAGTTGTGGTGCAACTCAGACTTATCACACACCTTTAATCTCAAACAATGAGTTTGAAGTTACTTTGTAGTAGGAATCACACTTGTTTGAAAGTAATGTCTGAGTAGCAGACAAAGTGACAAATCAGAGAAAGATTTGACAGACAGAATATGCCCAACTCTCATGAGGAGAGGAAAGGAGAGCTACTTAAGAGAAAACAGTGCAAAGGAGGAGGCAGTTTTACTGAGAAAGTTTTACAGAGACAGGTTCAAGAGAGAACAGGCTAGAAACAGGTAAAGACAGAACACGGCAGAAATGAGAAGGAGCCAGAGGACTAGAACATATTGTCCAAGTTATTATGACGCAAACCAGAGCAGTTCAAGAGGAACTGAGAGAAACCAGATTGAAATCAGTCAGCTTAGAGGGGAGTTTGAGCCAGAACACCTGAGTTGAACCAGCCAGCCAGACTTCAGAAAGAACTAGAAAGGGGTGAGCTTATTCATCAGTAAGTCTCAGAGACTGGAAACATTCTTATCTAGGCCTAGATAAGATTGTATGGAAGCTAGAAGCTTCCAGGACTAAGCCTAGGTTAGCAGACATAGGCAGGAAGCCTCAGAGACAACAATTATTACAGGAGAATAAAAGTTACTTTTGCAAAAGGATGTGAGGCAGTTGCATGATTTCTGTCAGTTTCTACTTACTGAAACAGGAAATAACTAGACAAAAACAAAACAAAACACAAAACTCAAAAGATTGTCTACCTAGTATCTTCCGTCTACTGACCTTAAGCCATCCCAGAGTAAGCCTACAGTCTCTGTAGTAATACATGCCACTGTGTCATATTCGTTCTGTTTTTATTTATATATGTGTGTATCTGTCTGTGTGAGTACAGATGTTAGAAGAGGGGGTTAGATCCCCTAGAGCTGGAGTTACGGTTGTGAGCCCCTGATTTGGATGCTGGGAACTAAACTCCAGTCCTCTGCTAAGTCAGCAAATGCTCCCAAACCCTGAGTCACCTCTCTAACTCACAGTTTAAAGTTTTGAAGAAACCAGAGTATATGATTGAAAAGAATTGGCTCAGTTGGGTTTCTTAGGCTAAGATGCTCCCCCTACATTAATTCTGTCCAAGTGAGTACCCTCTCTTTGACAGTCTGAAGCAACTGTCTGTGGTGTCTTTCATGTGCACAAGCAAACTTTGCTTCAAGATAATGTTTGCTCTCACACTCTGCACTCTGAGAAAGACAATGTTGTAAAGCTTAATTGTATTTTTATGACCCATGCCATCTGTGTATTTTCTCTACCTTCAATAGTGATCAGGAATTGAAAACAATACATTTAACGTTCATGTGGCTGTTTATTGCAAATGCATCAAGCAAAGTAATCTCACCATTTGAGAACCTGGTTGGTTGGTTGGTTGGTTGGTTCAAATGTAGCTGATTCAAACAGAAGATACAAAACTCCTGTGTTCACTTCTTGAAACATATTTCAGTTTGTGAAAGAAAACACTTATTTTATATATAATAGGATAAGAACTAAAGATCTTTCTGATAAAAGATTATTCTGATATAAGAGTTTCAAGGTCATCACATAAATGAATTATATTTAAGTGATTTATTCATAATAATTTTGTATAAAAACTAGTCTGGGCTTAAAAATCATTGTTGTAGAGCTAGAGAGATGGCTCAGTGGTTAAGAACACTTGCTGTTCCTGTAGAGGACCTGGGTTTGGTTCCCAGCACCCACACAGCAGCTTACAATCATCTGTAACTCCAGTTCCAGGGGACCTGATGCTCTCTTCTGGCCTCTGTGGGGGGACATTATTATAGCCAAAACAGTCATACTCATAAAATTTAAAAAATAAATAAATAAATCTTTTTAAATTGTTTTGTATGCTTGAACTACAAAATCAGAATTTATTTTGGCATTTTAATAATTTCTTTAAAATGTTATAAATACTATATTTTCTCTCCAGCTTTTATCTGGTTATTTTTACCTATCTTAATGAATTAGAATAATGGTTATGGGCCGGGCGTGGTGGCGAACGCCTTTAATCCCAGCACCTGGGAGGCAGAGGCAGGCGGATTTCTGAGTTCGAGGCCAGCCTGGTCTACAAAGTGACTTCCAGGACAGCCAGGGCTATACAGAGAAACCCTGTCTCGAAAAACCAAAAAAAAAAAAAAAAAGAATAATGGTTATGTTGTCTTTTAAATTTTTTGTGCAGTGAAACAATGTCAAAATTTCAGAATTATATGTTCTATAAATATATTAAATTTGTCCTATGAATAATTGAAACTTATAATTCTTACCAGTAGGAATACTAATATCCTGAATATTACACCAGAAATATTAACTAGTCAGAGGCTTGATTTTACCACATGTAAAATAAATAACAGCTGAACACTCTGGCCCACACTTTTAATTCCAGTACTTAGAAGGTATAGGCAGGTATGTCTCTGTGAGGTCAGGGCCCACATAATCTACATGGTAACTTCCAGGACAGTCAGAGGTACATGAAAGATGCCACTTGGAAAAAAATAAATAACAGATGAATTGTATTTATGGTCTATGTTTAACAAATTTAATAATTCTAGGTTTATCAAGGTGTCAGTTAAAACTAACAAGTACAAGCAGAAGAAAACCAGAACATAGAGTAAGCTTCAACAATTTTTTCTTTTTTTTTTTTTTTTTTTGGTTTTTCCAGACAGGGTTTCTCTGTATAGCTCTAGCTGTCCTGGAACTCATTTTGTAGACCAGGCTGGCCTTGAACTCAGAAATCCACCTGCCTCTTAAGGACTAAATCATTGCTTGTCCCTTTTTAAAATCTTGTATACTTTTTATTTTGCTTATATTCTTAAATTTTTTATGTGTATGCATGTGTGTCTGCATGAATAGGTACAAATCACTTATATACACATGCCTGTGGAGACTAGGAGAGTTTCAGATTCCCTGGAACTAGAATTATAGATGGTTGTAAGCCACCTGATGCTGGGACCCACACCTGAATCTTTTGCAAGAGTTAACTCAACCTCAAAACCAACTCAAAGTAATAATGGGTGTAATTATTATTCTTCAGTAAGAATATCGTAGGACTTAAATGTCCTCTGGTACTATTTAAAGGGTAGTGCATGTATATGCTCCCATAGGCAAGCCAGCTGCTTTCCTCCTTGCAGCTGTGACAGTTTTTGTTAGGAACTTCTTACCGCCTCCCACACTGGACACTCCTGGAGCCATGTTCCTCCCATTCATTTGTTGCATTCCAGCATATAGTTTCTAATTCATTGATTGCAAAATGGAAATAGTAATCGATCTTCAAACGAGCAGGACTTAGATGCACAGAAAGAAGAAAAGTGACTTTGGGGTTATTGTTGATAGAAAAGTAAGATTAATTAGTTATAAAATAACTAAGATACAACAAATAGAAATGATGATTAAGACTGGAGTCAGTTATATTTTAAGGAAAAAGAGACCATTAACAAACTTTTTACACATCATAGCTGAAAAAAAAAATGAGACCCAAAGAGTGACATATTCAAGACTGTGTGACTACATCATTTTTCATCGTGTGACTGGAGAAATTTAGAATAAACCACATATCACTGAGCTAGGCTGAGTCCCTTATGAACAATGGGCTTGACTTTTCAATAATATCACCAACTGCTAGTACCTAGGTCTAGTTACCATCATTCTAGAGAAGTAGATGGGAAAAATCACGATTCATTCTTTCCCTTAACTTCCCTCAACTTTAGGCTATCAGCTCCATAAAACCATTGTTACAAATATCAATTCCTAAGAATTATACGGCAAGACCATCTGAGAACCAGTTTCTATTTTGGTTTGTGTGTTTGTTTCCTTTGGAACAGGATCATATCTATCCCAAGCTGGCCTCACACTTACTACATACCTAAGGTTGTCTTGAATCTCTGTTCCTCCTAGATCTACCTCCCAGGTGCTAGAATTAGAGACATGCTCTACTGTGCCTGATATATGAAGCACAGTGCTCAAACCTGGGATTCACGCCTCTACCAACTGAGGCCCAAGGCTGAGCTAGAATCTAACTAGGAAGTAACTGTGATAATCCAAATCAAAAGTGGTGAGGAAACTAAAACTATCCATCTATTATGACTTATGACTCTTCCCTGACCATGAACATTCATGATTATGTAAACATGAGGCCAAGCAGAAACTGGTGGTGGTAGAATAGCACTCCTGTGCATGTGAGTAAAAGTGGGCTACATTAAGCTTTCAGTAGATGTAAGTACGAAATATAGAATGTATTTCTCTATAAAAGAGGCACCTGTGTTCCATAAAGCACAGGAGTCTCAGGGACACCTTTGAGGACTGAAGGCACTCTGTACTTGCAGGGTTAAGTATCCTTGTAACAAATAATACAAAAGAGCCATAGACAAATAACCTTCCAAAAGTGGACTGACAGCTTCTGACAGCCGTATCCAGCATCTTCCAGAGCCAGTAATTCAGCCAGGCCCGTCTGAATCATTTCCTCCCTAAACTGTATAGAATGGAAATACAAGCGACAGCAGCAGTGAAGTAATAATGCCCATCTTCTTTACATCATCAGAAAGGCCTAGTTTAGGAAAACTCCTAAAGGTTAATTCAGTCCTTTTAATCTATCTGGAATTATTGTATTCTTTTTAAAAATAAAGCAAAATTACATGTGGTCTGTTTGTATGTGTGTAGGTTTATTTGTATGTGGTTTCATAAAGTCTCTGTGATGATAATTGTCTCTCAGGGATAGTTCAGACTCCATGGTTTTTTTTTTTTAATGTTTTGAATGACTTAACAAATTAGTAAGTCATTTACTCTGTAGGCAGGTACATCTTTAGGCCTTCAGTTTGCTTTTACTTTGTATTACATAGCCAGTTAAATGGTAAACCTGGAAATCATCATGTGGCTGGCTCACCCCAAAGCTCCATGGTAATGATGCAGTTGATGTGTCAGAAGTATCCATAATCTGAAGATGCATAGTGCAGGGGGAAAAGGTGGCATTTTACAGTTTTATTAACACTAGTCATTTTCTCCTGCTTGATTTCTTTTAGGACAAGCCCAATTTCTTGAAATCCATGGGTCAGTGAGCTTAGGCTGATTCCCATGTGACTGATGGGCTTGATTTTGCAGATACCACCAAGTACGGATCCCTACACCTTGTTACTGTCATGAGGAACAACCTAGGGTGGAGGTGTGTGAAACAATGTAGTCTTCACTTTAATCTCACTACCCATGGCAATCCTGATGCCAGCAGAGTGGTATTTGTGAGATATTATGTCTGACATGTTATTAATACAATACTAACAAAGTCATCTCAAATGTAAGCAAAATATTACCTTGTTGCCTTTCCTTGTTAAGCATCAGAGAGAGGGAGAGAAAAGAAAGTGCTTGAGTTGAAGTGGTTTGGATCAGGCAGAGCCTGCATTCAGGAAGCATCTCTTCCAGCCCAGGGTATAGCTGGAAAGGTTTTGCCTGGGATGCAGTTGCTTTAGAGTTTCTTGCCACATCTTCCTGATTGAAAATGACATTGTATTAATAAGTCAGAAAAGGCTGCTATTAACTTGATAAATAAGTACACTTAACACACAAGATGGAATAGGGTTTAAATACTTTAAGTCAGGCCTTGCAGTATTCTAGTGATGTCAGATACATTTTTTAGAGATTTTAGTTAGAATTTAATCTTTGAAAATATTAATAACAGCTTACAGCAGGTAAGCTATAAAATAACACTGGATGCTGTCTGTTTAGTTTCTGGTTGAAAAGGCACAGCAGTACTGTAGTTCATTACCTTTGAAAAAACAGTAACAAGATAATACAGCTGCTCTGATTAAGATGTAAATTCTTTCTAATTAGAATGTAAATTCTTACATTTAAATGAAGACATCAGTTGTCAGGATGCCATATGATATCTTTTCCCACCTTGCCTGAATGAAGCCCTCACTGCTCATCTAGGCACTGAAATAGTTTTGCAATCCCTTTGTTCTCTGATTCTTGTAATATTCTCTCTTCATGTTCCCTTTTCACACGGCTTTTGTTTGTTTTCCCCCTTGCATCTGATATTGTTGTGCCTTGGGATTTTGTAGAAATTTGGAATGAAAATTGAGTTCAGTCAGTGCCAGTATTTGCTTGTGCCTCAATTACTTCTGCTGAATTTTCCTCAATGCAAATCAGGCAGGTTGCATAAAGTGGTGCATGTATTTGAAATAATTAATTTTCCGTAAAATGATGGATCAAGTCCAATCAACCTTCATGAAATCTAAATAATAGAATAGAGAATTAGAAATTAATTAACATTTTGTGCTGTTAATATTTCATGCTGTAAACTAGTAATAGGAAGTTTTATCTATTGGTTCTAACTTTTTCTTTATTGAATGTTGATGAAAACCTTCTGCTTCAATCATTTCTTGCCAGAAATATGTGAACAAGAAATCCTGTATCAGTGATACAAGTGAAGGTTTCCAAGTTCCCAGATCAGATACACAGTCGGTAAAAGCTGTAGTGTGAATACCAAGGCACCAATCTATAGATGTCACACACCAAGCTATACACTGCACAAGGCCACAGGCCTTTGAACATGATTTCGCATCTTTTGTGATGTGTTTCTTCAGCTAAATCAAGTCTAACTCTAGGGTCAAATCAGCTCAACCACTGCAGTGCTAGGGAAGGAGACACCTAGAAACTGAGAAAACAGATGCTTTACAGATAGAAGGGAGTCTTCTTTGACTTAGTGATGTGGTTGGTTGTTTTCAACTTTTTTTTAGAAAGTTCTAACATATAAAAAGCAGAGTATATTATAATAAGGCTCATAAAGCCATCTACCATCTTTGATCATAAGGTGCTAAGTAGGGAAACAAAGCAAACAAACTGGAATGATGCTGAGTAATGGTCGAACGACAGAGTACCAAACAGTCGAGCTGAGGTGGAGTTGGAGACTGTAAGGCAATGGATGGTCTATGAGTGCTGTGCAGTTTGTCAGTCTGCAGATTAAGCAAAGAAGAGAAGAAAAAGAACACTGCAGGTATAACAGAGATGGCATAAGGAGAGATACACAGATTAGCAGTCTGGGGACACGTAGAAGAAACTGCTACAGTGTCATGTAGAAGTGAGTACATTAAGTGAGATGCAGGAATGTGAGATCTAGCCAGTCCACTTAGTATTTATTCCTTAGTGTAAAGGAATTTATTATGGCATTCTCAACCTATCCTCTACCTTCCCAAAGAACAATCTCCGATGTTAGTGAGGTGTAGAGGCTTATACTTGGAAGGCCAAGGCACAACAATTACATGAACCTAAGACCAGCCTAGCTAGATGGTTACTTTCAGGCCTGTCTAAAAAATAATTTAAAAATATTTTTAAAACACCTCTTCTGCTATAAATGAAATTCTTTCTTGACTATTTACCATGTTTACACATAAGGCATCTCTTGAAACTAAAGCACTAATTCAAACATTGTTTCTAACCAAGCTTATTAAAAAATAACAGTAAATAATGAGCATGTAATATAAAGTTTGTGTATTTCATCTTGAATTCTCTACCCAATGCAATCAAATGTCCCCACTGCTATTCACACTATCACTTCTTAAAACCATGTGTTTATGCAAAATTATGGCATTATTTAATTACTGTATTAGTCTCCTACCACTGCTTTGGCAAAATTACCATAGGCTTAATTGCTTAAACAATACAGAGTTGTTCTTCCATATGTAGAAAGTAAAAGACCAAAACTAATGTTATGGGGTTAAAATCAAAAGGCTAACTGGTTCATGTGCCTTCTGGGGTTGTGCAGGGAAGGATGCATCACTATGCTCTTGTAGGTACCAGAGGCGTATATTCCTTAGCTCGCACCCACCTCCTCCTACAGCCAGATATACTAGACTGAGTTGCCCTCCTGCTGCCATCTACCTGGTCCTCCCTTCTTCTGCCCTCCATTAACTTTCAGGACCCATATGACCACAGAGAACCCACCCAGATAAACTAGAATCCTCACTTAGGGCCAACTGGTTTGGACCTGAATTCCATGTGTAGCCTTAGTTACTCCCTACTGTGCTGGGCCCATACTGCAGGTTCCAGGGATTATGATGTGGAGGGCCTTGAGGAACACTCAGCCCGACCATACATTATTTCATATTTGACACCAACTGCTACTGGAATAGAGAGGCAGAAGAACTACTTTTCTGGCTCAGATGGGAATTTTCTCATTTAAAATCTGATATTTCTCACTGTTGCTGAGTTTGAGAAGAAAGAAATTAGATTAAATACAGCACATGAAACGAACACAAAAAAACCACCTGTAAATGTTTGTCCAAAACATTTGCTAAAATTGATTGTTGTGACCCAGATACTTGGGAGGCTAAAGGAGGAAGGTGCTGTGTTTGAGGCCACTATGGGCTACATAATAAGTTCCAGGGCAGCCTGAATCACTTAGATCCTTTCTCAAAAAACGAAAAAGTCCAGGTATCACATATACCTGTAATCCCAGCACTTGTGAGGTAACAGCAGTAGAATCCAGAATAATAATGTTACTGAATGAAATAAAAAATAAAGTTAGTCATTGTGAAAGTGTTCCAAAATATTGTTAGGTCAGCATCCCCAGAGGTTGCTTTCCTCTCTAAGTAGAGCTTAGTTGACTTCAGCTTGTTGCAGTCGACGATGAGAAAAAGCAGGGACTGATCAGGAAAGAGAGGGAAAGTTAAGGGACCCAGAAAATGAAGGGAGCCCTATAAAAGGTAAGTCATTCACCGGCTGATAATCAAGAACGCAAACACAGTATCAAGATTTGCTAGAAACATTGGCTTTATACAGGCAGTATATATAAAGTACCCTTATATAAAAATATTTCAAGAAAGAGTGTTACAATAGGGTGGAAAAACATGCTTAAGGAACAAGAGTGTAGTATGGTACAGCTATAGAAATCTGCAATTTTCTGTGTATCTCTCAAGTCAGACTATAAACTCATTTATAATAATTATTATTATAAACCCGTGTGACCTCGTAAACATGCTTTCACCCCTTCTTGGCCTATGGAGCCACCCTACCATCTCATTACTGAAATGGGAAAAAATCCTTACAAGCCCTTTAGAATGTAACCTCAATGATCACCAAAATTATATGTATAGCATTGATTAAGACATGTCCTGTGTCTCGGGGAGCCTGCACCACACTCAGGTTACATCATGCTTCCCCTAAGCACCAGTCTTGGTGTTGTGCTAAATCTCATATTTAAACTTATGTTTACAATAAAGTCTTTGCCTAATAAATCCCATCTCTGCTGCATAGGAAGGAAGGAAGGAAGGAAGGAAGGAAGGAAGGAAGGAAGGAAGGAAGGAAGGAAGGAAGGAAGGAGAAGCGAAGGTGGGAAGGGAGGAGAGAGGGAAAGGGGGAGGAGGTAGGGGAAAGGGGAAGAGAAGGGGAAGAAGGGAAGGGGAAGGAAAGGAAAGAGGAGAGGGGGGAAGGAAGGAAGGAAGGAAGGAAGGAAGGAAGGAAGGAAGGAAGGAAGGAAGGAAGGAAGGAAGGAAGGAAGGAAGGAAGGAAAAGGAAAGGAAAAAGAGAAGAAAGAGAGGGAAGGAGAGAGAGATTTCAAAGGAGGTGCTAGGAAACTCATTATCTGTTGTGTAGTAGAAACTATTAATAAATACTTTTTAGATAATACTGCCTTTTGATCTGTAACTGCCCCTGTGATCTTCTGTATTTCCCTTTTAGATGAGGGATCACTGGAAACCCTGGGTAAATTTTGTAATCACAGTAATGAGAGCTCCCAGTGTCTTCACACTGAGCTGGGCTAAGCTCTGTGAGATGTTACTTGTATCCAGCAAAACAAGCACTTCTCCCAGTCTGTTAGGATGAACACATTTAAAACAACCGAGCCGGGCAGTGGTGGTGCACACCTTTAATCCCAGCACTCGGGAGGCAGAGGCAGGCGGATTTCTGAGTTCGAGGCCAGCCTGGTCTACAGAGTGAGTTGAGTTCCAGGACAGCCAGGGCTATACAGTGAAACCCTGTCTCGAAAAAAAAACAAAAAAAAACAAAAACAAAAAACAAAAACAAAAAACCCTAACAGACTAAACAAAGTAAGCATGATTCCCTGCCTTCAAGGGCGCTATCATGTAAAACTGAAGCTAAAACATTCTGGATAGTCATCTAGCAGAGGGAGACAGCCTTTGGTTGGAGTCTGTTCTTTTAACGCTCAGTCTTTTATTGTTTACATGTAAGCCTAGGTTTCCTTTCCTACCTCAGAGTGTTGTTAGAGAGATTAAGTGTACATTAAATACTTAGACCGAGATCTGGCACATGGCAAGCACTCAGTAAATGGGGGCTTCGATGATCATAATACATTCATACAACACAAGAGCTGAGTTAATGATTATCCCTCACGGGAAGGTCAGCAGAAGACCAGAGTGCCAAGCCAATGCCTGTGTTTTAGAGCTACAGGTATCTATGGACACCATGCGTAGCCTGTCAGTGTAGTAACTAAGTACACTGCTCTAGGAAAGAATGCTCCCTTTCCAGTTCTGAGTACTCACCCCTCATCTGTGCCTCAAGGCTTCTTCATTTACAGTATGGGATAAATACACCTGTATCATGAAACCGAGCAAGGTTCAAGGAATATGCAAAATGCCTGAAAGTGTGTCTGACATAAAATAAATACCTCATAATATCAAGGGTGCATCTATGGAGCCCATCTATCTATGGAGCCCATCTTCGGTGACACTTTGCAGTTGTGACTGCCAGCAAAGAGCACAAGTGGTCTCAGTTTCCCACAGCAGTGATTGTGTGGGAATTATACTCTCAAATAACAAGTGCCTGCAATGGGCCTATCTTTGTGTGATGTGAAATAGCAAATGCTGTACGCCATCCTATAAACCACCCTGGCTACTTGAGGAGACTGAGAAGAAGGCAGATGAAATTGAAACCAAGGGCTGAAAGAAGGACCGGAAAACCATGTGGGTGTTTGCCTCATTCCTCAGCGCCTCTCCCCACCTCCAGTGCTGGAATTACAGACACAGGTCACCATAGCTTCTTTTTTTTTTTTTAATTTTTTTTTTTTTTTAGTTATAAAGAAATGAAGTTTATTTTGGTTCATTGCTATGGATGAAGATTATACATTGGGAAAAGTCCTTACTAGGGGATTCCCAGAACAGCAAAGGGATCCATGGTGAGTGGCAATTACAAAGACAGCAAGTCAAGCTAGGTTGTGGCAAGATAACAATCATTCAGAGTTCTTTTTTTTTTATTACATCTTTTCCTCAATTACATTTCCAATGCTATCCCAAAAGTCCCCCATACCCTCCCCCCCACTTCCCTACCCACCCATTCCCATTTTTTTTGGCCCTGGCATTCCCCTGTACTGGGGCATATAAAGTTTGCATGTCCAATGGGCCTCTCTTTCCAGTGATGGCCAACTAGGCCATCTTTTGATACATATGCAGCTAGAGACAAGAGCTCCGGGGTACTGGTTACTTCATAATGCTGTTCCACCTATAGTGATGCAGATCCCTTTAGCTCCTTGGGTATTTTCTCCAGCTCCTCCATTGGGGGCCCTGTGATCCATTCACTGGCTGACTGTGAGCATCCACTTCTGTGTTTGCCAGGCCCCGGCATAGTCTCACAAGAGACAGCTATATCTGGGTCCTTTCAGCAAAATCTTGCTAGTGAATGCAATGGTGTCAGCGTTTGGATGCTGATTATGGGATGGCTCTCTGGAGATGGCAGTCTCTAGATGGTCCATCCTTTCGTCACAGCTCCAAACTTTGTCTCTGTAACTCCTTCCATGGGTGTTCTGTTCCCAATTCTAAGGAGGGGCATAGTGTCCACACTTCAGTCTTCATTCTTCTTGAGTTTCATGTGTTTAGCAAACTGTATCTTATATCTTGGGTATCCTAAGTTTTGGGCTAATATCCACTTATCAGTGAGTACATATTGTGCGAGTTCCTTTGTGATTGTGTTACCTCACTCAGGATGATGCCCTCCAGGTCCATCCATCTGGCTATGAATTTCATAAATTCATTCTTTTTAATAGCTGAGTAGTACTCCATTGTATAAATGTACCACATTTTCTGTATCCATTCCTCTGTAGAGGGGCATCTGGGTTCTTTCCAGCTTCTGGCTATTATAAATAAGGCTGCTATGAACATAGTGGAGCATGTGTCCTTCTTACCGGTTGGGACATTTTCTGGATATATGCCCAGGAGAGGTATTGCTGGATCCTCTGGTAGTACTATGTCCAATTTTCTAAGGAACCGCCAAACTGATTTCCAGAGTGGTTGTACAAGCTTGCAATCCCACCAACAATGGAGGAGTGTTCCTTTCTCCACATCCTCGCCAGCATCTGCTGTCACCTGAATTTTTGATCTTAGCCATTCTGACTGGTGTGAGGTGGAATCTCAGGGTTGGTTTTTTTTACATGGACACTGGCAATCCCAAATCAGCTCCCGTGTTGGTGCAGCAAGCACTTTTATCAGCAGAGTGATTGGCCCAGCTCCCTCTTCACTGATAATTAATTTCAATTTTGAAAAGCATAACTATTCTAAGTAATGATATATAAACTAAAGTAGTGAGAGGTAAAACATACTGCTGTCTGAAACTGATATTTACCAATAAGTTGATAGATTGTTAGATGTACAAGTGTTTAGATATTTAAAGAAAAAATAGAGAGAAAGGTCAGTTGCTCAGCCTATGGTGATATTTACATATGAATTCTCTATCAAAACTTAATTTTTTATACTTACAAATTTTTATAATAAAATACTGTTTGAACGAAATCATAATGAAAGTGTGCATGCACACACACACACACACACACACACACACTACAAAAATCAGTAGAATGGTCTTTTTATTTAAAGGGGAGAATAGCTTAGGCCTGGATGTCACAGGGCATACCTATAATACTAGCTCTCAGAAGGCAGAGACAGGAGACTCAAGCCTAGCTATATAGTAAAACTATCAGAAAGAAAGAAAAGAACAGACAGACCAACAGAACTAAATAGTAAGTTTGGTTTTTTTTCAAGTATGTTTGTTAAGTGTTCTGGTGCAGTTCTGATGAAGTGAAACTATACTGACAAGTTCTTCACCCATTTTTGTTCAAGTAATTGGATAATTACCTGGTAATAGAAGAGGCTGAAGCGAAGAGCTAGGCACAGAACTGCACCACAGTTCCTGTGACTGTCGAGTCAAACCTTTGAGACAAATCATTGTAATTAGCACAGTCTTGCTGCAGCTCTAAGCTAACATGTAAACAGCCCCAACTCCATTTCAAATACCATTCACACTATTACAATCATAGCCGTAGCTTTTGATTTTTTTTTTCCTTTTCTTTGACCATGGCAGTGTGCATCGCGCTTACTTCATCTGTGGGATCATGAGATATTTGCTGTCGTCTGCCCAATCTCAAATCAGTTGGCAATTCTTCATGTTATTTTTCTTTGCATGGTGCTGAAGTGGCAACCCACTGGCTCAGCCATACACCCTAGCACCCTTGTACCATAGTCAGTCCATAAAACTAAATAAAAGGTTAAAAGGGACAGTTGGTGAGTAGTAGTAAAATTTTAAAGATTTACAAGTTCTCAGCTAAAACTGGGCTTATATCCTAAGTGAGAAGAGACTAACTGACTGAAGTTGTTCAGTCCTGAACATTTTAATGTTCAGGAAATGAACATTAAAATGGCTTCCAAAGCATGCACCAATGGCTGTCACTGCCACAGCAGAATCTGTACCGGTAAAAAACCAAGCAGCAGAGCTGGGAAGAGAAGTTGGAGAGAGTGCCAGGGTTTGAGCAGATTCACACCACAAGACAAGGCTACAGGAAGCTAAATGCCAAGTAGCAGATGGAATGAAGTCATGTACTCCTTGCTCTCTTGCCCAACAGCAGAAGCTACGTCCAGGGAGTTATGGTGGTGAGGCCAGGGGAGGGGCTGCTGACGTCTTTCCCCACAAGAACCCATCACTCAAATGGCTCCTAGGAGCTTCTTGCCCCCCATTTTGTGTCAGAGGTTTTGATTTTTATCTATGACAGCTTTGGAAACTGACTCACATTTTACTTAAGACTTTCTCTTCCAAGTACACAACCAGGCTTTATTTGTGAGTGATTGTATTTATGTGGCTGAATGCTTTTGTGTGGAAAGCTGTACTCTGGACTAAGATAAATCATCAATCTCCCTTCAGCAATTGTAAGTGGGTTCTGAAGTTCCTGTTTCAGGGCTTTGATGTGTAAGTGGGTGTAAATCTAGTCTGATGCCAGGATGCCTTATCCTGTAGATTGTTTCCTATCTTAATGGGCTGTTAACCAGTGACCATTAACAGAAACATAAGATCATGGTCTATAGTGGAGTCTAGCCTCATTCATCATTTGTTTTATACCACAGCATCACTTTTGGTTTGTAGACTTCTTGGCTTCTCCTCCGACCCTTAAAATACTCTGTTTTAAAACTTCATTCACCTTCTGATTTTCCCTTATCCCATGGTGATACCTCCCAACTTCTCAGCTAGAATCTGGATCAGCTTTCCTTCATTCAGCACACTTTTGAACAAGTAGCAAGTCTTGTGGGGAATTCTGTGGATAGCAGATTCAAAGTTGGCAGACCCTGGGGACAATCAATCAAAAAATAGGAGGGAGCAAATAATGAAATGGCTCAATTGAGAATCCTGTTGAAATACATTATATAGTGATTAAACTAAATCATGTATTTAATTCATAGGCTCATGCTATTGCTATTTTTTTATTTGATGTTATTTTATCAGCCTTTGTCTGTCTGTATAGTTTAAACAATTGGCAATGGCATATCAGCTCCTCTAATGCTAATCTTTACTGCTCACTCCCTAATAGCATAGCCCTGTTCATACACCCAGTGCAGCCTGGGACACAGGCCATTGCAAACAACTGCAACAACCTTCACCAGGAAAAGTATTGATATTATTACCATGTTATAATATATAGATATATTTAAATATCTAAGTAATTAAATTGTTTTGTTTTGTATGTTTATCCACTCATCCAAAGGACTAATAATTAAGATGGAAGAATTTGGGGAAGAAGAGGTATATTTTCTCTATATAGATAGAAGAGAATAGTGATCTCAGAAATATTGAGCTATTAGAGTATTTTAAATTAGAGACCTAAGAAATGCTTGCTCCCTAAAACAAAAAACATGTGTTTGGATCTGCAGGGTCCACATAAAACACAGACACAGGAGCTTCTATTCTGTAGCCCCACACTGGGAAAGCAACTACAGGTGAAAACTTGTATCCATCTGGCCAGTAGTGGAGCCTAAAGATTCAAGCTCAGGAAGAAACCATGTATCAAAATATATAGTGAAAAACAAGAGAAGACGACCCCTGCAGAAATGTATTTTATATTCTTGGTGTGTGAGTATTCACTTCTTGAGGTGTTTGGAGTAGAACAGAGCATGGGAGGAGGGGAGACCAGCAATCAGCATCTACCTTACTGCTGACTTCATTTCCTTTTTTTCCCCTCCTTTTGTTAAAAGTGAGGTCATGTTTCTTTATATAAAAACTAATGTTGGCTATAACCATTTTACTTTAGTCATAATTACTATTTTTACTTTATTATTACTTTAATTGAACTTATAAAATCTTGACAAACTAATGGAGGGATTGCTGTGTTAGCTTGTCTAACTCATCTCTTCAAAATACAAATCAAATTCAAAAGTAACATGTTGTAAGTGTCCTGTATTCAAATGACCAACAAGAGGGCTCCTAATAATTCGTGTTACATTTATTTGTAAACTTGGTAGGTGCCAGGATCAGGGCACTTACTTCTCCACTGATATTCTTTTTTATTTTTATTGTAGTGTGTGTGTGTGTATGTGAGTGTGTATGTGTGTATGGGGTGGGGGTGGGGGTGTCCTCATGTGTGGAAGTCAGCAAACTGCCAAGAATTGCCATCTCTCTCTCTCCACCATGTGTGTCTTAGGCATCAAACTCAGATTGCCAGGCTTTGTGGCAAATAGCTTTACATACTAGGCTATCTCACCCACCCCTTCACAGATTTTCTTCAACTTCACAGGATAGATGCGGCCCTACAAAAGCAGAGAATAAAAAGTCAAGGCTAGCATTTTTAACCAGTTGGCTGAGAAATTCAACTTGTGGCGACCTCACTCTGCTCTGTCAAATATTTCCTGCTCTATAAATATATCTTTATCATGTTGCACAGCTTTATGGTCAGTTGTTTGTAAAAGTACCCTATTCTCCTGTTGTCTCTGAGGCTTCCTGCCTATGTCTGCTAACCTAGGCTTAAGTCCTGGAAGCTTCTAGCCTCCATACAATCTAGTCTAGGTCTACAATGTTTCCAGCCTCTGAGACTTTCTTCTGAATAAGCTCACCCCTTCCTAGTTCTTTCTGAAGTCTGGCTGGCTGGTTCAACTCAGCTGTTCTGGCTCAAACTCCTCTGCAAGCTGGGTGATTCAATCTGGCTTATCTCAGTTTCTCCTGAATTGCTATGCTAGGTGTCATATTAACTTTGACAGTATATTCTAATCTTCTGTCTCCTCATATTCTCTGGCTCATTCTCTCTTTACCTGTATCTAGCTTTTTCTCTCTTCAACCTGTCTCTGTAAAACTTTCCCAATAAAACTGTGCAACTATGTGCTCGCTCTCTCTCTCTCTCTCTCTCTCTCTCTCTCTCTCTCTCTCTCTCTCTCTCTCTCTCTCTCTCTCTCTCTGTCTATCTGTCTCATAGTTTTCCTCTCCTCACGAGAGTTGGGCATATCCTATTCTGTCAAATCTTTCTCTGATTCATCACTTTGTCTGCCTCTCAGTAAGATACCACTTTCAAACATGTGTGCTTCCTTCTACAAAATGACTTTACCATCATTGTTGGGGATTAGACATATGTACTAAGGGTGTGTCTAGCACGAGAGATTAACAGTGTGTACTAAGGGCTGAGCAACACCACAACTAGAAACAGATTTTTTTCACAATTGCACGTTCACAGTGTGATCAAATATCTTGCAACAGTTGTTTATTAATATTCAGTATTGTTTAAAACTGAAACTCATAATCTATACTAAAATCTCACTTGCCAGCTTACCAAAATCAGGACCCTCACTACTGGAGATGGTAAAGGGGTTGGAGAGCAGAGTCTGGTAATGAAGTTTCTGGTTCTCCCTCAGTATATGACCTAGTTACCCTAGTTTTTCATGCTAGAGCAAAGCAGCAGACACACTGTATGTGTTTATTTACAGGCCTCTAGTCAGAGATGCCTTGATTGTGAGCTACTTTCCTGACTGCCTCTGAGATTTAACAGTCAGAGGCCCATCCACAGAGGTATGCTCACCGGCCTCTTGCTGATGGGCTCTCCTTACCAGAAAGGTTGCCATCTTAGGTAGAACACCTTCAAGCTGAACCAGGCGGTTCATTCAATTTGTGCTGCAGGAATTCCCAATATCCTTTCCAAGTAAAACTAGATATGCAACCTGCTTGCCACCACCCTTTCTCTCTGCTTTACCCTACTCTACAAGTCTGTCTTGCTCCATGGGCACAGAGACAGACCAGAATATTCTCTGCCTAGACGTTAAACAGAAACATGTTGCCAGTCTAAAATCCTGCACACATAGTCTTTAAGTTAGTCTCTTGGATCCATACTAGCACCTATGAAACCAGCTTCGAGAGCATATGCTCCTGTGGCAAAGCACTGGATTTCTTAGCAATGGTCCTTCGTGATCCCCTTCCTCAAACTTCTCTTGTGGAGGTGGGGGTGATGGCTATGGTAATGCTGCATTCCTTGCACACATGGCAGGAATCTGATCCCAGTTCCTGAAGCCTCTCTTTGGGTCTCATTTACCCTTCATGATTATCAAGAACTGCACATTGTGTCAAGAATACCAGTTGTAGTTATGTGATGACGGAGGGAATGTTTTAGACATAGAGGGAAAATCCCTGAGAAACATGCACAGAGTAAAGAATAAATATTAAAGACCACCCAGCTTTCAATGTACTGGGTGGTGTGCACCTCTTCTGCGAGCAAACATGTAATAAGAAAATGAGAAAGAGAAAAATGGAGTGGTCCCTAAGCTGTGGAGATAGACTTGTCTGAAGACACGATGGGACACACAGCAGTGAGGTCCAGGTTCATATAAGTGGCCTGCACTGCCACCTAAGGCCATGGTGATGTCTGCACCAAGGGCCATGTCTGGGGCCAAGGTGCAGTTGCAGCTGGAGTCAGTGTTGATGTCTATGACTCATGTTACCACCAAAGGCCATGCAGATGTTTGTGGTCTGTGCTGCCCCCTGAAGCACATGTTGATGTGAGTGGCCTGCACTACCATGTAATGTCATGGTGATGTCTAAGGTTCTGACAACCTCCAAGTCACTTAGTGCCTGGTCCTACTGTAGGCAGGGGCCATGTTCCTGGTCTGTATTGTTGCCAGAAACCTATGTGGAAGCCCATGATCTGTGTTCCTGCTGACAGTAAAGAGCAAAGAAGCTATTTTTTGCAGGATATTGATGATTGCAGACACAAAGTTGAGAAAAAGAGACATGGAAGGCTTTTGTGACAACTCATACCCCACACCAAACTCCACACAGATCCCTAAACAAAATAGCAGCCTGTCTTAGTCAGGGTTTCTATTCCTGCACAAACATCATGACCAAGAAGCAAGTTGGGGAGGAAAGGGTTTATTTGGCTTACACTTCCATGCTGCTGTTCATCACCAAGAAGTCAGGACTGGAACTCAAGTAGGTCAGGAAGCAGGAACTGATGCAGAGGCCATGGAGGGATGTTCTTTACTGGCTTGCCTCCCCTGGCTTGCTCAGCCTGCTCTCTTATAGAACCCAAGACTGCCAGCTCAGAGATGGTCCCACTCACAAGGGGTCTTTCCCTCTTGATCACTAATTGAGAAAATACCCCACAGCTGGATCTCATGGAGGCACTTCCCCAAATGAAGCTCCTTTCCCTGTGATAACCCCAGCCTGTGTCAAGTTGAGACATAAAACCAGCCAGTACACAGCCTAAACAAAACACCATAGAAAAGAACTCTTCAAAAGTGTAATATGGATGTAGAAATTAACTCTCCACAATTGATGGCTTCTGGCGTGGATATGGGAAGGGAACCACTCAGTTCTCTTTACGAGGCAGGCCACTGATAGTTTGACCGTGCGACTTGAGGCTTCTTTTTTATTTTTATTTTTTATAATCTTTGGGGGAGAATCACAAGGATGGGGGCAGACTTGGAAGGACTGGGAAATGAGTGTGATGTGAAATTCCCAAAGAATCAATGAAAATATTATGTTAAGAAAGAATGAATAAATGTTAAGCTGGGAATGATGGTACATGCCTTTAATTCCCAGCACGTGGAAGGCAGAGGCTGTTGGAATTCCATATGAGTTTGAGGCCATCCTGATCTACAAAGCAGGTTCCATAACAGACAGGGCTACACAAAAAAACAAAAATACAAAATAAAAAAACAAAACAAAACAAACAAAAAGGGAAAGAAAACAAAGGAAAAGTTCCCAATCAACCCAAAGAATAATGCACTCTCCACTTACAGATCTGTAGTTAACGTGCTACAGAAGTGCCAAAGAGCAAGATAAATAACCGTGTCTAACATAACGCCCTCACTTGGGTAGCCATTAGGCCACGCACACTTTATGAAAATAGATGGGGGTTTTGGCTTTTATATTAATACTGTATTTTTCTTAAAAACAAAAGCATAACCAATAAACTCTATTTCTGAGAAGAAAATTGTTCCTGGATCTCTAAACTTGGATTATATCTTTTTGAGCTTAATTTGGTCACATATTTAAAATGAATTATCTTTTATAACAAAAGACCATAAGGAACTTAAATTTAATAATTATATGATATTGACATCCAAGTAATTTATTATGTAGATGTGTAGTTTTTCAAAATGTATATAATTTTGTAATTTTAAACTCTAAGTAACTTTTTCAGCCTTAAGAAACTTTAGTACCAAATTTTGTCTCTGTAACTCCTTCCATGGGTGTTTTGTTCCCATTTCTAGGAAGGGGCAAAGTGTCCACACTTTGGTCTTCATTCTTCTTGAGTTTCATGCGTTTAGCAAATTGTATCTTATATCTTGTGTATCCTAAGTTTCTGGGCTAATATCCACTTATCAGTGAGTACATATTGTGTGAGTTCCTTTGTGATTGGGTTACCTCACTCAGGATGATGCCCTCCAGGTCCATCCATTTGCCTAGGAATTTCATAAATTGATTCTTTTTAATAGCTGAGTTAGTACTCCATTGTGTAAATGTACCACATTTTCTGTATCCATTCCTCTGTTGAGGGGCATCTGGGTTCTTTCCAGCTTCTGGCTATTATAAATAAGGCTGCTATGAACATAGTGGAGCATGTGTCCTTCTTACCGGTTGGGACATCTTCTGGATATATGCCCAGGAGAGGTATTGCTGGATCCTCCGGTAGTACTATGTCCAATTTTCTAAGGAACCGCCAAACTGATTTCCAGAGTGGTTGTACAAGCTTGCAATCCCACCAACAATGGAGGAGTGTTCCTCTTTCTCCACATCCTCGCCAGCATCTGCTGTCACCTGAATTTTTGATCTTAGCCATTCTGACTGTTGTGAGGTGGAATCTCAGGATTGTTTTGAGTTGCATTTCCCTGATGATTAAGGATGTTGAACATTTTTTCAGGTGCTTCTCTGCCATTCAGTATTCCTCAGGTGAGAATTCTTTGTTCAGCTCTGAGCCCCATTTTTTAATGGGGTTATTCATTTTCTGGAGCCCACCTTCTTGAGTTCTTTATATATATTGGATATTAGCCCCCTATCCAATTTGGGATAGGTAAAGATCCTTTCCCAATCTGTTGGTGGTCTTTTTGTCTTATTGACGGTGCCTTTTGCCTTGCAGAAGCTTTGCAATTTTATGAGGTCCCATTTATCGATTCTTGATCTTACAGTACATGCCATTGCTGTTCTATTCAGGAATTTTTCCCCTGTACCCATATCTTCGAGGCTTTTCCCTACTTTCTCCTCTGTAAGTTTCAGTGTCTCTGGTTTTATGTGGAGTTACTTAATCCACTTAGATTTGACTTTAGTACAAGGAGATAGGAATGGATCAATTCTTATTCTTCTACATGATAACCGCCAGTTGTGCCAGCACCATTTGTTGAAAATGCTGTCTTTTTTCCACTGGATGATTTTAGCTCCCTTGTCAAAGATCAAGTGACCATAGGTGTGTGGGTTCATCTCTGGGTCTTCAATTCTGTTCCATTGGTCTACTTGTCTGTCACTATACCAGTACCATGCAGTTTGTATCACAATTGCTCTGTAGTACAGCTTTAGGTCAGGCATGGTGATTCCACCAGAGGTTCTTTTATCCTTGAGAAGAGTTTTTGCTATCCTAGGTTTTTTGTTATTTCAGATGAATCTGCTGATTGCCCTTTCTAATTCGTTGAAGAATTGAATTGGAATTTTGATGGGGATTGCATTGAATCTGTAGATTGCTTTTGGCAAGATAGCCATTTTTACTATGTTGATCCTCCCAATCCATGAGCATGGGAGATCTTTCCATCTTCTGAGATCTTCTTTAATTTCTTTCTTCAGAGACTTGAAGTTCTTATCATACAGATCTTTCACTTCCTTAGTTAGAGTCACGCCAAGGTATTTTATATTATTTGTGACTATTGAGAAGGGTGTTGTTTCCCTAATTTCTTTCTCAGCCTGTTTATCCTTTGTGTACAGAAAGGCCATTGACTTGTTTGAGTTAATTTTATATCCGGCTACTTGATTGAAGCTGTTTATCAGGCTTAGGAGTTCTCTGGTGGAATTTTTAGGGTCACTTATATATACTATCATATCATCTGCAAAAAGTGATATTTTGACTTCTTCCTTTCCAATTTGTATCCCCTTGATCTCCGTTTGTTGTCGAATTGCTCTGGCTAGGACTTCAAGTACAATGTTGAATAGGTAGGGAGAGAGTGGGCAGCCTTGTCTAGTCCCTGATTTTAGTGGGATTGCTTCCAGCTTCTCACCATTTGCTTTGATGTTGGCTACTGGTTTGCTGTAGATTGCTTTTATCATGTTTAGGTATGGGCCTTGAATTCCTGATCTTTCCAAGACTTTTATCATGAATGGGTGTTGGAGCTGTGACGAAAGGATGGACCATCTAGTGATTGCCATATCCAGGGATCCATCCCATAATCAGCTTCCAAACGCTGACACCATTGCATACACTAGCAAGATTTTGCTGTAAGGACCCAGATATAGCTGTCTCTTGTGAGACTATGCTGGGGCCCAGCAAACACAGAAGTGGATGCTCACAGTCAGCTATTGGATGGGTCACATGGCCCCCAATGGAGGAGCTAGAGAAAGTACCCAAGGAGCTAAAGGGAACTGCAACCCTATATGTGGAACAACAATATGAACTAACCAGTACCCCGGAGCTCTTGTCTCTAGCTGCATATGTATCAAAAGATGGCCTAGTCAGCCATCACTGGAAAGAGAGGCCCTTTGGACTTGCAAACTTTATATGCCCCAGTACAGGGGAACGCCAGGGCCAAAAAGGGGGAGTGGGTGGGTAGGGGATTGGGGGGGGTGGGTATGGGGGACTTTTGGGATAGCATTGGAAATGTAAACAAGGAAAATACCTAATTTTAAAAAAAAAAAAAAAAAAGGAAGAGCTGTTCAAATTCCACTAACAAAAAAAAAAAAAAAAAAAAAAAAGATACTTTAGTACCTGTGTCCTTATTAGCTTTAGGCTTGTAAGAAAAAAAAGACAGCTAGACATGGTGGCACATGCCTTTAATTCCAGGCCTTGGGAGGCAAAAGCAGGTGGGTCTTCAGTCTGGTCCACAGAATGAATTCTAGGACATTGGGGGATTAAGCAGAGAAACTGTGCCCCACACCCAAAGAAGAAGGAGGAGGAGGGGAGAAAAGAAGGAAAGAAAAAAGACTGTGTTTAGAGTATTTTTTAACTTTAAAATGAGCACAAATAAAGTTCCCCCCACCTTGGGAGAATGGAAGTGGTCACACATAATAATTAATAACTAAAATTTTATAAAATTATGAAAGGAAGATATTAATCACATTTTATATACAAAGAATTTTAAGGATTAAAGATACCAATTTATTGTTAGGAGCTAGCTAGTATAGAAGGATAAAGTTGGGGTGAATTGAATTTCATTCTTTCTTATTATGCACTTCTCCTTACAGGAGTAAAAGATAAAATAACCACTTTCATTGAATATCAAAAAGACTTTCCCTTTGTTTATGAATTATCCCCAACTTCTCAAGCGGCCTAGCGACAAAAGCTATTGTATCCCTCCCATTCTTGGACCCAGGTCTCTCCCTTGTACATAATTATTAGTGTCAGTGTATGTAGTGAATATATCTGTCTTGTCTTTATACTTTTAGAGATTATGCCCAATTGAATAATAAAGCAGCTGACTCAGAAAGACAGTGACTTGCTGTTGTCACAAGGCAGGTAGTGACAAAGAGTACATCTTCGCTGCACAAATGCTGCACAGCAGCCAACATTCAGAGCAGGAACCCCATATGCACATCTGCCAAATAGCGGGTTGGTTAGCTGAGGGGTATGCAGAGTCTAATTCATACACCTACAGTATGGTTCCCATTGAAAAATCTCATCTATCTAAAAAAAAAAAATAGTACCTGTAATTTTAAGCGAAGCATGAAATACTGCTATGATATTACTTTTTTTTAATTTACAAGAAAAGCTTTTAAAGGAAACAGGCCTTACCTGTACCAATAGACTACTGTTGAAAGTTTCAATAGCTATTTGCCAGCCAGATGTGGCCCACACTTGAATCATTCCAGCATGTGGGAGGGGTAGATAAGAGGTTTCTAGTTTAGGCCCATCTTGACACAACCTTGTCCTAAAAAAATTAAAATCCAAAGTAAAATAAAGACTTTGTGCTTAAATACTAAGTTGATAAAAATGCTTGGTTTTATTTTATTATTTCTTTTATGTTATATTTGTTGGAGCAAATAATAATAATATTGATAATAATAGTTATATATACATATATGTGTGTGTATATCAGTTTTAAAGAGTTAGGTTTCTATTTTTCAGATTGAAGTGTTATGTTTGGTTATAGAACATGTTACTGTTATAGAAATAGGATGGCTAATGCATTTCAGGAAATTTTAAGATTTTCCTTAGCGCTTTTTAACAGCTCACTCTGAATAATAAAGAACACTGTATTTAAAAACACAAAGGAAAGAGTGGTTACCTATGAGGACAGAACCAGGAAGTTAGAAATTGCGGACACACTCTGGTTTTGTTTTACGCTTGTAATTTGTAGCATTTTGTATTAGTAATTGTTAACATGTTACTGTTACAATTTTTCAAAGTTCATAAAAGTTACCTTTAAGCAACGATAGCATAAAATTAACAGTAGGTGTTTATAGTATTGTTTTTTAAACTCAATTATTTATTTTAAACACACAGATACAATTTTTAAAGCTTATGCATACCTATCACTTAAATTGCAACAAATATTAACATTTTAGCAAAGAAAACTCATTGAAATTATATCCCAAATGTTGAGTTGTTAACTATTAATAAACGTCTGTGCCGCCTGGGCCACTGCTGCTATATGAAGTAGCATATGCTGCAGGAGCTCTAAGGCCCAGCCCAGGCTCCACTGCACAACAGCTGTAACCATGGGTTGCTGGGCAATGGGCAACACAGCAAACCCAGCTCCCTTCACTTGTGCATGTATTTATCTAGATTAATGATGTAGACCGTCATAAACAAACATGGTATTTGTTATAGAAATAGGATGACTAATGCATTTCAGGAAATTTTAAGATTTTCCTTAGCGCTTGTGTGTACTTTCAATGCTTTTAGCCTCGAAAGAGATATAGATTGTTTGGAAACCAAAATTAAAGGTGGGTTGAGAGAGTACAATCTGATCTACTCACCTCATGATAAATCACATCCTGAGTCTAGGAGGGTAAGCTGGGTTTCTATTTCATTTGTTTCCTGGCAGAAAGAAGCTGTAGAATAATTCATTTCTATTAAAACATAGAGTAGTCTTATACGTTAGAGTCTTATACTTTAAAAATCCCAATTCTTGGTATTCATTCTCCATCAATACAAAGAAAACCAAAGTCAAAAGGAAAAAACATTTAATCCTTAAAAGAAAATAATTCTAGCTTATACTAAAATGTATTTGTTCCTATAGGAAGGCTAAGAGAATTGTAAGTGCAGAGTGTTCAATCAGTTTTATAAGGTGGGATGTCTGCTGTCAGTCATAACATCTATGTTCATCATATAAACAGTCCAAGAGCTCCAAGGCTCTCAACAGATTGTTTCCTCAATTAAGACCTATGTGCTGCATGCAATAAAAGTCTATGTGAGTCCATTTCCTCAAGCTCTACATAACAAGCATCTTGCAAAAATAAAATGAAATAATACATAAATAATTATGTTTTGAGTGAATGTGCATCACCCATGAAACACAGGTTAACTGAGGCTTTAGATCACAAAAACTATTGCTATATTCTTCTGTTCTTTTGTTTGACTGGAATGGTGATCAATAGGAAAGGCTTAGGATCTTTTGTATGAACAAGTGCTTGAACTAGTTAATGAGTTGACCTTTTTGTACTATAATACAAAAGCTGAGCACCATCCTTACATCCTCAGCCATTTCTATCAAAAGACCAGTGAACTTACTGGGAATTATGATAGGTAAACTTGTGAGGAGGCTTCTATGAACAGTCTTTCCTAACACATTTCTGTTTCTTCTATTATCTCTATGTATAATTCACATGGACTAGAATACCATTAGTTTGGCTGAGGTTTTTCTACCTTCAGACAGCCTTGTGGCCATTGTTCAATGAAGGGAAGCCAGCCTAATAGTGACAGTAGTAATATATTAGAAAAGGGAGCCCCAGCCCTTTTTTTCCTCTGCACAGAGATATCAATCTAGCAATGTATGTATAAGCCCTTCGGGAAAAAAAAAACAAAAAAACAAAAAACAGAAACCAGTTAGGAGGGTTCCCAAAAAAGACAAAAACATCTGGACTGCTAGGAAATTCTGTACATCCTCTGATCAGGATCAGAGCCCTTTAAGATAGTTCAACTTATTTGCACTGCTATGACAGAATACTAGATCGTATAATCCTTAAGCCATAGAAGTTTATTTCCATTTCATTTCTCACTGCTCTGGCAGTAGTGAAAAGATGGTTGGAGATTCAGCATCTAATGGAGGCCCACTCTTCATCAGTTGTTCCATCTGGGTGTCTCATTTGTCAAAAGGGATGGAAGGGTCAAAGGTAGTCTGAGAGCCCTGATGAACCTTTAGTATGGTACTGATCTATTTCAAGAGAGTGGGCTGTCATAATTTAGTCACTTCTCAAGAACCCCACTTCTTGATATTATTGTCTTTGTGATTACATCAATGTGAATTTTAGAGGGAACATCAATTCCTGAGGAAACTCTCAGCTACTTGGTTCTCTCTGGCAAGGGAAAATAAGAATGACTCATATATCTGGTGTCCTGACTTCCAGGTGGAGCTACCTAAAGACTACCTGTTTTGTTGTTTCTTTTGGAGCATTGAAGGATTTTGCATGCTTTATGTGCATGGGGGTCATGAGAACCAAGAGACCTGTGAGATAGCTGACATGGGACATGACATGGGATCTTGGTGGCCTCTAGGAAAGAGAAGAGTAGAACACACATCCAACATTCCAGCTTTTGGGAGGGCCAAGCTAGTTGGTTTCTAGCCTGACTTGGGAAAGTGGTGGAATCACCTACTGTAGAGGCCTAGGGACTACTGAGGGGGAAAAGGGGAGGGGCCTGGTTGAATTCTGCTGCTTTAAAAGACCTGAGTTACAGTCAAGAGCCAATGGAGAGAAGAAGAAATAAACAGCTCCTTAGCAAAAAAAAAAAAAAAAAAAAAAAAAAAAAAAAAAAAAAAAAACCAGCCAATCCCTCTGATCCTAAAGTCTAATGACATAACACAGAAAAAAAAAAAAGGTCCCAGAATCCCTTACTGGGCTGATTGGTAAGTCTCTTCTTATACAAACCAGTCTGAAAAGACTGGAAGAGGCAGGTGTTATTTTCAGATGTGTTAATGCCAACACAAAGTTACAAGGAAGATGAAGAAACAGGTCTAGCATGATCAAAAGAACAAACTAAATCTCTAGAAACATACTCTTACAGTAATAATAATATAAAAAAAACGAAATATATAAATTACCAAAAAAGAATTCAAAGTATCACAGAGATATTCAGCAATCTTGGGAAATGGAAATGAGAATTTCAACAAAGAAATAGAAAACATTAAAAAAAGAACATAAACTGACTATGGAGCTGAAGGATGCAAGAACTGAAATGAAAATTTCAGTAGTGGTTTGACAGCAGAACTGATGAAGCCAAAGAAAGAATCAGTGAACTGGAAGAGATGCCACTTGAAATTACCCAGTCAAAGGAGCCAATTAGGAGTGAAAAGTGTGAATAAAGCCAAAGGAATTTAGGACTTTTCATTGCAAACTGTCACAAGAGACCAAAAACCAGGGATGTTGTATAACAACAAACAGATATTTTTACCAGGAAGGTATAAATATGTTTGCACCAAATGCATGAAACAGACAATGATAGAACTGAATTAGACAGTAAACAAAATAGTAGGCTATTTCATCAGTGGGTAGATTATCCGGACCTAAGGTCAACAGGAAAGACGACTTGAGCAGAACACAGAGACCTACCAGACATGCAAAGCATCTCACCCAACCACAGTCATACATGTTTTCCTCAAGGATAACTGGAGTTTCTCTCATGGAGATCACATGTTCAGTCACAAAACTTAAAAGACCCAGATTATACCAAGTAAATATCTGATATTCGTGGAATGAAACTGCACCACTACAGAAAGAAACAGGAAATCCATAGATAGATGAAAACTAGACACCTTGAGACAAATAAAAGCAAAACAAAACAAACAAACAAAAAAAAAAACTCTATCAAAGTGCACCTTAAACAAAAATAAATATCTCAAATGAACAAGCTAAATGCATAGAGTACTGTTATAGAAAAACAGAACTTGGCGAAATAGTAAGAAAGAGGAAACAGCTGCTATGTTAACTATTATAAAAGAAATGTAATTAAAAATACGAAAAAACTAAGAGATGCTTTAAAAACATCAGTGAACTGACCAAACTTTAGCTAGAGTAAGGAAGAAAGAAAGTCTCGAGTAGGTTCAAGAATGAAAAGGGCAACAACTGATACTACAGAAGAAAATAGTTAGAAAGAGGAAAAGGCAAATGTTATGTGATTTAAAAGTTGACTCTTTGAAATATATAACCTGATAAGACTAAATCATGAAGAATTTGAAAATCTGAATAGCTATGCTACAAGAAGATTCCAGTAGTCATCAAAAAAAAACCTTTCAACAACGAAAATCCCAGGAGCAGATGGCTTCACTGGTGAATTCTACCAACATTTTGAAAAGAATTAATGCCAATTCTTCGCAAACTCTTCCAAATAAAAGTGAAGAGAAAGGAACACATCCAAATTCACTTTATGAGGCCAACATTACTCTGAAAGAAAAGCCAGAAAAACATGCCACAAAAAAATTATCTCTGGCAATATAGATGCAAAAAAAAAAATCATCATTTAAAAAAAACAGCAAATTAATTCAGCAGTACCTAAAAGGGGTTTTATATACTATGACCAATGTTATCCTTGAGATACAGAGATGTTTCAACATATAAAAATCAATGGAGCATACAACAATGACTGATCTTTTAAATAATTGCAAAACTCCTTTTACAAAAGTTAACATTTTTGTTTGCCTTGCCGTGGTTTGTTTTTATTGGTGGTGTTAGTGGTGGTGGTGGTGGTTGGTGGTGGTGGTACATTTTGTCTGTGTTTGTGTGTGTGTGTTTGTTTTGAGTCAGAATCTTGCTATGTAGCTTAACTAGCCTGGGACTTACCATGTAGCCCAGGCTGGCTTTGAATTCCTAGAGATAGCCTGCCTCTGTTTCATGAATGGTGACATAATAGGCACATACCATAACATGCCTGGATAAGACAATATGTTTTTATGCTACAAATAATCACCTATATAGAAGGAAATTACATCAACATAAAAATACCATACAGGCCAAGCTCAGTGGCACATACCTTTAATCCCAGCACTTGGGAGGCAGATGAGTCTCTGTGAATTCAAGGCTGTCCTGTTCTACAATGAGAAACCAGAACTGCCAGCACTGTGTAGAGAGAGCCCATCTCAAAAACAAAACAAAATACCATATACGAAAAACACACGGCCAACATAACCAGTGAAAAATTGAAAGCTTTCCCTACATCTCAGGAACAACCCAAGGATACTTCTCCCTTCCATTCAACATAATACTAGAAGCTACAGCCTAAACAATTGAACAAGGAAAATAAATATGTAAAAGTATCTGTGTCAAACAAAATTGCCTCTGCTTTAAGTGCCATGATATTAGGTGTAAAACGTCTAGATTTTACCTGTACATATATAACCACACAAACAGAAAAAGTAAATTTATCAGCATCTCAGGATAAAGGCAGACACCATAAGAAACTATATATATATATATATATATATATATATATATATATATATATATATTTCTCTATAACAGTACAGAAAAATCAAAAAATTCAGAAAGCAATTCCAGTTATAAGAACAATTAGCAATAAAGTTAACAAAGGAGACAAAAGAATTGTTCACAGGAAACTATACAACTCTGCAAAACTGAAAGTGAAATAGATACAAATAAAGGAAATCCTGTGTCCATAGATTTGAAGATTTATAGTTTTTTAAACATGCTACTCAGTAATCCTCAATCTCAATAGATTACTGATAAAATCCCAGTAGGAAAATGGTGAAGATAGGGCTAAAATTCATCAGAATACTGAAGGATCTTGAATAACAAGAGGAAGAAAGGCTGGGGCCAGCAAATTTCCTGATTTAACACTCTATTACAAAGATATAGTAAAGAAAACAGTGTTGCACCAGCTTCAGCATGTATACAGACTTAATGAAACAGAACTAAAAGTCCAGGTATCACATATATACAGTCAAATTGTCCTTGACAATGGACCAAGAATTTACAGTAAGGAACTTATAACTTTTCCCCTTCAACAAATAATGTAGGGGAAACAGGATATCTGCATGCAAGAGTGAAATTGGCCTAAAGAATACAGCATATACAAAAATGAACTCCAACTGGGTTACAGGCTTAACCTTGAGATCTAAATCTGTAAAATTTCTAAAAGAAAGCACAAGACAAAAGCTTTATGGCCATGACCTGTCCATGACTTCATGGACATGTTATCAAAAATACAGGCAACAAATCTTGGTATAATGATGTTTGCAAACACCCGAAATCCTAACATCCATCAGATAGAGGAAGGAGGATTAAAAGTTTGAAGCCAGTCTAAGCTGCTTAGAAGGAATACAGGGGTGGGGTGTAGGGATCTAGGTAGTGATGGTGTGATAGCTTGCTTCCCTAACATGCCTAAGGCCCTAGGTGCCATCCCCAGAACTGCTAATAGATTGGCTGCTCTTCCAAAGGACCCAGATTTGATTTCTAGCACCCCATATTGTGTCTCACAATTATCTGTAACTCCAATCCCAAGAGAATTAACACCCTCTTGTGGCTTCCTCAGGCACCAGGCGTGTACATGGTCCACAGACATGCATGCAGCCAAAACACATAAAACAATGATTAAACCATTTTTTAGAAGCACAAACAATAAAAACAAAAATAAGCAAATGAGACTATATCATACTAAATATCTCTCAACTCTAGAAAAAAAAAAGAACATATCTAGGCAAATGAGAAAATACTTGCAAGCCACATATGATAAAGGGTTAATATCCAAAAATACATAGAGAAAGCCCAAAACTACATAATAGCAAAAAGGTAAATTAACAAATTTAAAAAATGGGCAAGAATATAGGATGTAGGTGGACAGCACCTGCCTGGCATGTGCTCTATCCCCAGACTGCAAAAGGAGAAGACTGGGGAGGAATTTCGTAGCCCTTCTCCAGAAAAGACATAGAGATCACCAATAGGTTTATAACACACATGACCATTCACTAAGGAGGATGGGGAAATATTGAAGCCTTTGTACATTACTGTAGGAATGTGAACATGTGTATGAATTATGGAAAACAGTATATTTCGACCTCAAGGGGGAAAGTCTTTGTGATGCCCACAACCCCACTTCTAGGAGTATTTTACTAAAAGAATGAAATCAAGATCTCAACTAGACTCTTGTGTTCCAGGCTCCATACAGAGTCATTCACAGCAGCCAGGGGCCGAGAACAGCTCACGTGTCTGTGAACAAAGAAATAAACAAATTGTCATGGAATATGCTAGACTATGGCTACCATGTATGGTACAATTGAGTGCCTGTGAGAACACGGTGCAAAATGGATAAACCCAGTCACATACAGTACTGCCTGATTCTACTCTTAAGATGTTTAAAAACAAAAAACAGGCAGACTTGTCAAAACACAGGAAGACTGCTTTGATAGGGTTTGGAGAAAAGGAAAATAAAGAATTGATTTTTAGCATAGATAAAATTAGGCAAATTGAAATGTTTTGGAGATGATTTCTGTCCTGAAAAGTTCAGTGCTGTGCTTATGGCTAACATTCATATGCATTTCACTCATTCGGGGGTGGGTCTTGTTTCAAAACAGAAAAATCAAGTTGTTTTGAACATTATATGCAGACATTTTCATAACCAAGGACAGCAGTGTTTTAAGACACATTTGTACTGAAAGGTGTAACACCAGTAAAGGTTTAGCAGTCATCATAATAAAAGCAATTAAGTCTCTGAACCTAATAATTTTTGAAAAATAAACATGCTATTGAAACACAGTCTTTACTAAGTTGACTTAGATGTTTATTTTCAAGCTGTGAAATTTCTGTTTATCTTAAGTATCCAAAATTCTGTTTTTATGATTTGTTCTATCTTACAGTTGTTTCAAGTATGATTTTCTTGATCTAACTTCAGAACCTGGTTTTCCTCACATGAGTAACACCTTCACAAAACTCTGCACATTCTTGTTGGTGTCCAATGTCATTGATAAGGAGAAGCTATTGTAACTAGAACCTACTCAACTTCTGTTTGGTAGTTTTAGTTTACTAATGATTCATTTTGTAGACTCTCATGTTAAATTCATAGTAGGTCACCATGATATTAAAACTGAAACAGATTTCCAAAGTTAAAACTATGTGAATAATATTGAAACACCATCAGTTCATTAACTCCATAGGCTCCACTGTGGCCTACTCCACTTCCAGTCCCTCTCACATACCTGCCAGAGCACAAGCAAATCCACAATCTGCATGACTGATGTCACCCTTTCCAGTTAGTTCACGTGACCAACATGTATTTTTCTCAGAGACCTTATTGGACTTATAGCTCGATCCCCACTGCAATTCTGTAAATGAGCATCGGTATGCTTCCTTTCCAGCTTCACCGGCATACTCTGCTCTGAGGCTCTGAGACAGCAAACATGGTTGCCAAGAGAGTCTTTAAGAAAGTGAGTTATATCTAGAGGCTTTGTAGTTGGGAAAACATATAGCACTAGCTCTGAAATCTGTACTGAATTACCTGATTTGGCATTCTGACCTAACATTAACCAAAAAACTCTCCAGAGCCACAATTAATTTTTACTTAGGAGGCCTCCTATGACTGGGAAAAGATGATTTCCCCTCTCAGATTGTTCCAGTATTGCTTCCATGTACCATTAAACTGTTGGCATGATTTAGTCCCATAGGATAGATTTTTGTTTGGCAACCTGAGGAACTCTGCTATATTTAAGAAGGTGAGAAGTACACATTGGCATCATTTAAAGAACATAAGTCTAAACCCAATAGGCGTTTACATGCCAAAGATGTGGGATGTGCCAACTGTTTAGTACTCCACACTAACTGTTCAACTCTGTAAGTGATGCAGCAAGATGATTTGGTGTGTTTTATCCTGAGCTGCTTAGATGCACTTATGTCATATGTGATGCCTTAATAACAGACATGGGTTGTCCATAGCAAGAAACAGATACACAGTAATGGGAAGTTAGCTACTCTAGAGCTCTAGAGCTTTGCTTTAGTGTAAGGAGCCTCTTCATCAGTTTCTTTACTGCCAAAGTCTCTAAAAAGGAATATTATCTTTCTCACAGTTTGTGCTGTCTCAAGGTTGACTGCGCCTTTTTTTTAAAGAGTTATTATTTATTTTATGTATATAAATGCCCTGTTTTCATGCACTCTGGAAGAGCAGCCAGTGCTCTTAACTGCTGAGCCATCTCTCCAGCCCCAGTCTGTTTCTTTTTAAGTCAGTGTGATGTAATACAGATTTTCAGGAGGGTGAAGTGGAAGAACCAGTTGAGCTCAATCCCAGCAATAATCCCAGATATGTCACAAAGCCGTGCCATAAACAGCTATTCTCCCTGGGGTGTGGGATTCGGAGAGTTACTACAGTATTAAAAGATTTTTGTAAGTACCTTAGGAACCAGGTAGTAGAAAGTGGAGTTGGGAGGCAAGTTAGTGTCAAGCCCTAAAAGCCCATTAATACTTAGTACCAGAGCCGGGCGTGGTGGCGCACGCCTTTAATCCCAGCACTCGGGAGGCAGAGGCAGGCGGATTTCTGAGTTCAAGGCCAGCCTGGTCTACAAAGTGAGTGCCAGGACAGCCAGGACTACACAGAGAGACCCTGTCTCGAAAAAAACCAAAAAAAAAAAAAAAAAAAAAAAATACTTAGTACCAGATGACTTCTACAAAATGAGGTTAAAGCACAGCTATTACTTAAAATTGTACTTGTTGTGTAGCCAGAAATATCACTTTCTTATAATATGTAAAACAATAATTGAAAATCATAGATCACGAGTCCCATGAGCTGATAGTAATTTTAAAACGCCCTTTGGTCGTCTTCCTTTTCCCGAAATGAGCAAGTTCCTTAATTGCATTCCTTCACAGTGAGGGACCTTCAAGATCTTACAGCATAGGCTTCTAAATGACATTTACCTTAATGGACACTGTAATAAATATTATTGATGTATTCTTTCTCAAATAATTCTCCTTCCCTTAGCCTACCTACTAAGATAAGCAAGCTGATGTGAAACAGCCATCCATATAATGAAGTGTAAAATTGCATAGTATTATGTGTGATCTGAATACCTTGAAAGCCATAGAGCATACTGAAGCACTGTGGAGTTGTGGCAGTGTCTAAAAGCACCCTTTAACATGAACTAGCTTGGAGGTAGTCCACAGCACAAACTGGTGGAAACAGCAAAAACTTGGGTACTGTTATGTATGAAGTTTTGAAAGCATCAAAAATTATGTTAAAGGTTAGAAAGAAAGGAGACATATGTACAAAAGATCCTTTCAATGAGAAGTTAACAAAACCTGATTTTAGAGAATAAATTAAAGTTAAAATGCAGCTGATAGACACATACACACAATCACTCACGCACATGTGTGTCTCCCTTTACAATCATGCTGGCTTCATTCTGAGCTATTTTCCCCCAATAACTTAGACCTAAATCTTATACAGGTCCACACAACTATTATACTGAACTACTTCCTCTGTCAGTGGTTTCTAATTGTAGCTAGTGAGCTTTTAAACACACATTATTTGACTTTTATTTCTATTCTATCTTAGGAATTTGGAAATTTCTCCATGTGTACCTTTGAGCTTTCCAAAGAAGTGAGGGATTATGAGTGAGACAAGGACAGTTAAGAAATACTCAAAACTAACTGCAAAAATGTAGCCACATGGTCACGACTGCAACGACAAAACTAAACTAGATGAATAGTCTAGAGCTTAGTTGTCTTTTGTTTGTTTTTGTGGAACCTGTTTTTAAACTGCTGTGTTCTCTGTCAGCATTCCAAGCCTTCATGTCTCCTGTGATATAGGTGAAGAGGCTCCTGGGAGCTGGAGGGTTGCTAAGGCGGGCGGGTGGGTAGATGGACAGACATGCGGGCCGGCCACGGGCAGCGGGCGCTCTCCAACATTGTTAATGGTACAGAATGGCAATAAAAAGCAGCTTCGAAGTCATGGATAGTACGGGCCCTCAGCACTTACAGTTAGGTTTGGTTTGGGTTTTTGTTTGTTTGTTTGGGATTGGTGTTTTGTTTTGTTAGACTTTGTAGGAACCATTTTGGATTGTTTGGTTTTGCTTTGCTTTTGTTTTTCCTGGAGCCTCTAGGAAGAGCAGCTGCATACCTCCTTTTCCTGTCCCACTAGCCTTCCCCTGGGCCAGCCTGAAGTAGAGGAGAGTCTGAGCCCCCCCTCATCTTGCCTGAAGGTCCAGTCTGGCCTAGATAGCTCTGACCTGCTCTTTGTCCTTTGCTCAGTTCACTTGCACAGAGATTTTCTTCCACAAGATAATAATTAATTAAATTTTTAAAAGGTGCTGTGTTCTGGGATGTTGTTTTTCTTGAGCATTTTCTACTTTCTACCCAATTTCTCAGAGTCCTCAAAGGAATAAGAAATATATACTTCCTTGTTTTTGTTTCCTGTTGAGGTATCTTCCTGATGGCTTCTTGTTTTGTTTTGTTTTGTTTTTAAACAAGGCCCATTTAAATGTCTTCTGCTGTAAAAATAAATAAAGAATAAAATCTCCACTTTTTTCTTTTGGTTTCTTATGCTGTCACTGGGTGTTGAGCTCCCAGTTCACCCACAGCTCCCTTTGTTCCTGGCTTACCTTTCCATAGGCTGTGTCTACTTGAACACGCAGAAGGAATATACCTTCTCTTCCTTAAAGAGATCTGCAGGATTGTTCAGCCTTCAGGATGTACTATCTGGTCAGTATCTTCACATAGAAATACCTGACATTGTAAAGACTGAAAGACCCAAGGCCCTCATAGAGAATCACCCTTTGAACCACCCTTTTCTTGTTGTCTGAGTAGTCTTCGCTAATGACTGGTCCTATCCTAGGTCCTTCCTCTGCTCAGTAAGATATGCATTTCAAATGATGAACACAATTGGCTTTGGCCTCTGTAATGCTGCTACAGCTGGAGCCAAGACAAAGCCTTAAGTTCTTTCAACCACCAAATTCCTGCACATGTCTTACAGCATTCCCACTGGAAAACTAATTTCAGATAATCCTTAATAGTCATGTTCTAAATCCCCATGATGTGTCTTCCCCACCTCTACATTTTGGGAAAATCTGGTAAAAGAGAGGCAAGGTTTGTTTTGTTTTGTTTTGTTTTGTTTTTTGCTATAGTTCTGGCTGCTTTATGTAGACCTAGCTATCTTCAAATTCAAAGAGATCCACCTGCCTCTGCCTCTGAATGCTAGGATTCAAAGTGTGTGCTACCATACCTGGCTAGGGACTAAAATTTTAATTGAAGAATTTGAAAGGTATAGGAAACATATCTATTCTTAAAAATCATACAGGGTAATGCACTATTCCTGGAAGGTGGAAGTTGGAAATAAGAAGACTACAAACCCAGACTTTAACAAAATTGATCAATGAAGGCTCTATCTCCAGCATGGTCTTCCTTGTAGTGCTGGTAACTTTATGTTAATAGTCAGAAGATCTGATACACTATCACAAGTATCCACTACATCACCATCTTCCAATTAGGCAGTTCCAGTGATTTGACAAAATTCCAGTGGATGACTAAAAAAAAATTACCAAAAAGTATATCTTACTATAATGTGGCTTGCCTTCAAGATTGCAGAGCTACACAGTCAGTTATTGGATGGATCACAGGGCCCCCAATGGAGGAGCTAGGGAAAGTACTCAAGGAGCTGAAGGGATCTGCAATCCTATAGGTGGAACAACAATATGAACTAACCAATACCCCCCCCCCCCCGGAGCTCGTGTCTCTAGCTGCATATGAATCAGAAGATGGCCTAGTCGGCCATCAGTGGAAAGAGAGGCCCATTGGTCATGCAAACTTTATATGCCTCAGTACAGGGTGATGTCAGGGCCAAGAAGTGGGAGTGGGTGGGGGAGCGTGTGGGGGACTTTTGGGATAGCATTGGAAATTTAATTGAAATAAATACCCCCCCCCAAAAAAAAATTGCAGAGCTATCAAAGCCAGTGTAACTGCCTAAGTCACTGTGTTTCTGTTCACAGTCACTGAAAGATTGACTTAGTGTATACTTTCTGGAGTATAGCTACAGTAGGTGATGTCTTGGAGCTAAAAATACTAAAAATACCTGGGATTTGGGTTGACCTCAGGAAAAGCAGATTTCAAAGCAAGAGGAAAAGAGTCTAAATCTGGTGAAATAAGAGATCTTGGTTACATTTTTGCTTCTCTGAATTGTTTCCAAGTCAGACTACAGATTTTTCTCAGCTCTACCACAGCAAGCATGATGCTTTTAGTGACAGCAGTGCAAAGTGGAGGCCTGTCGTCTGGGAGCTGACAAGCGTGTGTGCTGCTCCTCCCTCACACAATGTACTGCACATCCTCAACCCCACTCATCCTCACAGAGGCTTCTGGCCTCTCCAGGCTTCCTTGCAGGGATGACAAGGGGCAGTAGCTAATAAGCTCTTGGGGTTATTGAGCGTCCCTCTTGAGCACTCATTTTCTGAAGTTGAAAACACTCATGCACTAGACACATGCATGCTAAACTTGTCAGAGGTGAAGTGCTTCCAAATGCCTCTTGAGTATGATTGAAAGACCCTGGGCCTGATGGGACTCATAACAAGATGCCAGGCCTGACTGCTCAGACTTTTCTGAGAGAAGGAAGCATCCTGATTGAAAAAGAGAAAAAAGAAAAATGACTCCAAGAAGTAGAGATAGCAGTTTATTATATGTCTATATAAATATATACTGATATATTTTATTATAAGAGAAAGTAATAAAATGTTTTATTGTGGAGCATATACTAGAAGATTATCCCCATCCCTTTGGCTCCATATGAGGTATCAAAATTTATTTGACTTAGTGCTCTAAGTTTCAAGCCTACAGTTATGTCTTTTCCATCCTAGCTGATATAATTACTAAAACATTTCAAGACAGTATTAAGCAATTTTATGTTTAATGTCATTGATAAGCCTTATGTTTAATTTCAAGTGAAGCTGTGGTTAATATTGTTGCTGGTTCTGAAAGCCTTCAGCACAACCTGAATTTACTTGGCTCTGTTTCACCTCCTAATTTTAGAGGGTGTTAACAATGCCATCCCATAGTTGAGTTTCCTACCCCTGGGTAAATTCCTCAAAGATTATCATAACATCCAACCCTCTAATTTAATCTGTGGGTCATGCTTGGGTTTGATGCTTATCGCTCCAGCCATGGAGTCTCTGTTATACAGGGAAGAGGACAATGGTTAAGAATCACGTAGATAGACTTGCAGGAATTTGCGATTATATTGCCTAAGTTTTGTAGATAGTAATTGTACCATATGTCTCAATTAAAGTATATTATTATCCCCAGAGACGTTATCAGCCTAGAATGTTCTCTTTTTATGCTTTTTTTAACCTACCACAAGTTTTGTCAGGTAGTACTTGTCACAAGATTTTATGCAAGGCCTCACCCCATATTAGACATTTTATATGAAAGGATTTGGCTTTGATTTTCCTTCTGTTACTGGTAAGTTGACAAAGTGGCAAAACTTATAATAAAAAATGTAAAGATAGTACATAACATGTCTCTGGCATGGTATATTATCTGTCTAGCTGGCTGGTTATGTTTCTGATTTACTTTCATTCATCACTTCATTCAATAAATTTAACAAACTTCCTTGATATATCAGCTAATGACCCTACATAAGAACTAATCATGTATGCTTGTGCTTATAAAAAGACAAGCAAAAGTGCACTTTGCCTAGTGTGCCTAGTATGTTAGTCACTCCAAGGTCCTCATGCATATTCCCTTCTAATAAAAAAAAGCAAAGATAGAGAACTTATTAAAAGTTTCATTTTGAGTTTTCATGGTGGCCTGATGTTTAATTATATAGAAATCCTCCACTTAAAATTAATTGATCCTATTCTGAATGAGTAGAGACAATTATAATTAACATTAATATTACTTTACAAGGTTTAAGAAAAATGTATCATTTGTAGAAATTCCAACTGTCCTTTCATTTTTAAAAGAGATGTTGTCAAAAAGATATTCAAAGTAAGAATTCACTTTCCTTTAGCGAGCCTCTAAAGCACCTGCATGCGTCCACTACTGTGAATACAGACCTTTTCATAGCAAAGGGTAAAACAGCCTGCAGCCTGGTCTTAAGACCTGTTTAGAGACTTAAGATGGATCAGCAGTTAGAGCAGTGGCTGCTCTTCCAGAGGAACCAGGTTTGATTCCCAGCACCTTCACAGTGGCTCACAACCATCTATAACTCCAGTTTCAGAGAATCTGATCCCCTTTCTGGCTTCCAAGGCCACCAGGCACACACCTGGTATACAGAGAGGCATGCAGGCAAAATACCCATATACACAAAATAAAAGTAATTTTTTAAAATACTTGTTTTATATGCACCAGTAGCACTGCATTTTGTTTAATGCTCATACTCTATATGTAGGCTTTCTTTGTTTGATACAGGGTCTCACTGTACAGCTCAAACTTTGTGATCTGTGATCCTCCTGCCTCAACCTTCTGAGCAATGGGGTTATATATATGTCACCAAGCTCCATGTAAGCAGTTTTAATTAACCACCTGAGCAGTTCGTATAGATAAGCCAAGTACCCAGGTCAGCTCATCAAATGTAGTGATGAATATGACAGCAGCGGTCTTTCCCAAGTGTTCCATACAGGGTTAGGAAATGGCTCTGTCTACGCAGGAGCTGCAAACAGTGATATTTTAGCAGAACACTCTCTCCTCACTTTGGTCTGTTTTTTCTCAATGACTCAGCTTAAGAAGCACACACCACCACATTACATGTAGTCTTGATAGTCTAGGCCCAACGGAGAATATTCTTTTTTTCTTGTAGGCTTTGTGGTGTTTTTCCGTGTGCTTCTGTGCCTTTAAGGAAAATTACTGGAAACTCTGTCTTAACAGATTGGATTATATCTTCTTGCTGTCATTTTCTCTTCCTGCAATGGCAAGACATTTCCCTGAAATACAAGTGTGTCAATTTAAGTGCACTGTATGTTATTTAGTGTAGAATTTAAAAGACATAGGGAAAATATTTGTATTTCAAAGTAGCGTTTCACTTTATACAAGACTCATAATAGATTTTACTTACGTATAATAATTCATATCAAGTTTGATTTAGATGTAATTTCTCAGAATAAAACTACCATTAAATCTCTGCACCTTGATAACTCCTTTAAATATTCCATTTGGATCTTAGAGAAAATTAACTACAAGTTATTTTTAACATGTGTGTATTATAATTGTTAGAGCAGAACTCAGGAATCTTTTTTTTCTAACCAAAATTTTGTGGATTTGGCCATGTACATTAGTGCCTTTGCAATCCAAAATTGCAACATACTAGTTACCCACTAACTGTTCCCAAACTTGTTCCTTCCTGCACTCCCAACAGCAAGCAGCTCCGGGAGTAGGGAAATACGTGACCTATGTCTTAGTATTTTGTGAAAGCTTAACTCTTTTAAAAATTGGGCTTTATGTTCTACTCTGTGATAACATTCGCTGTCAACATTTAAGGCTATTTTATCAACTCAAAGGTTATTAAGTTGCTACTCAGAGTAATTAAACAGTTCTTTTATGGAATGATATACTCAAGTTTCAATATTTCAAATTGCAAGAATAGAAACAGACAGAATACTGATTAGAAGACTTTGTGACTGGAGTAAAATCTCAACCTGTTAGGTGAACAGCAGTAGCAGTGTGAGATACTGTAGGCAGAGGTGGGTGTTCCTAAAATCAGGAAGAAATTAGATTTAAAAATACTCTGCTGATATGTGAAACATAGGATAGGGATAGAATGCAGAAAGGATGATAGGAAGGTGTATCAAAGAAAATTACAGTGAACAAATAAATCATTTTAGAAAGATATTGGGGAAATGATTTATTAAGCCAAACAAATAAGAAGTATCTTAGTGAATAAGGACAGTTGGCATGTATGTAGGTGTGGTCTTGGGACTTTGCCACCCAGACCAGGGATTTGGGCTGTGGGGAAGGATGATGACCATCTGCTCCAAGTGACTCCTACTGGCTGATCCACAGAGCTCAGTTGGCACCAGTCTCACAGGAGACTGCCAGCCTTCCTATCGGGAAGTAGGCAAAACAATGGCATTGCTGTCAAGCACAGAAATGAAGTTTAAGATTTAAGTAATAAGTGGAGCTTCAACAGGGTCAAGGAACTTTGGAGTGCATAATCCAGGCAGATGGAGGTTGGCATGGCTCTGGGACAGACAGCCCTTGCATTTAATGAAAGATGCTTGAAAAGCAAGGCAAAAGTGATCCTCAGTAAGTGTGGTAAGCTGATTGAAACAATCACTGCCCACGAGATACTTAGCACAACCTTTGCCATCTAAACCACAAACAAAACAGTAAAGCGGAATATTAAACATATACATATCCACAAACTAGCATATGAAAGCATGTAAGTAATAGTGAGATTTTGACAAAGTAATAAAAAGATAACTTTTACCTACCTCCCTTGTGTACAACAATCTTGATACAAGTGTCCTTTTTTTCTAAACTTTTAAAACATTTCTGATAAACTTTCCATTACCTTAAAAAAAACTGTAAAGACCTTAAAATTAGTTACAATGAGACTTTTAAAAATGTAAATGGCTTAAATTTTTATAAAATAACCATTACGCTCTTTTAAAACGCTTATTAAAATAATGCTTCCTTCCAGTAAGAATCTCCTCAGCTTCTCTGCCTAACCAGACATCATTTCATCCGCAGGCTTTGCATTTCAATAGACAAATACATCCCTGAGTACCCTGAGTTGTGTTTCTTGGGAGCCCATGTGT